>NC_088210.1:13574010-13892176 GCF_037126465.1 Ornithodoros turicata | reverse complement strand
TGGAAGATACGTAACATTGTTGACTGTAAATAAAGTAAAAATACGGTTTCTCGTACCAGCCTCATTTTAAGTCGCGTATACGCTGTTTTGCACGTCGCTGTGTAAACTGATGATGATGATGATGATGATTGCAGTTTTTATGGCGCATGAGCAACTAAAGTCTATTGTGCGCCAAAACAGTAAAATGTGTGACAAGGTAAAGCTATAACTGCTCAATTAAAACCAAATTATCACAGAATTTCAGGTGTAAACCACAGTAAAAGGGAAGTCATACACTTATAAAACATTTAAATAGCCGATATCTCTAAAAAAAAAGGTTGAAAGTTCTCATGTGGGGTAAAAGCGGTTCATCCCCAAGCAATAGGGTTGGGTGAAAAGGCACTTGATATCGATAAAATTCTTTAAAATGGCGACGACGGTGATTTGTGTGTAACAGACATGTGATTAGAATGTGCACAACAGAGAGTTGCCTTCCGCAGCATGCGCATTGGGGAGGCTCCTCTCCACGGAGTAAAAAAAAACAAAAACAAAAACATGTGGGTTGTAAATATGTTCGAGCCTTATTAGCCGAGCTAAAATGACTTCATGAAAGTGGTTTCCCAAATTGTTCCCCACGTGACGTATCATCCGACCGCTCTGACCTTCCGAAAACACAAAAGAGGGAGGAGACATCTCTCCCATTTTCCCCTCTTTCGATCAGTGTCACGCGACGTCTCCACCGCACGACCCTCCCCGGACGCCGGCGTTGCTGTTAGAAGACGAGCGCCCTCTCCAGAACATGACATCATTGCAATCTGTGGGCTTATGATTACGTCACCCGCTCCTCGCGTCATCGAAACTTGTGAAGGCTCAGCAGATCTTCAAGAATTTACAGAAATGTACAGCGTTCGTAAACAGAATTCAAATTTCGCGTATAAAATCCTTGAGGTACCTTCTTTTCATGGACTAAATAAAATAAACAGTGTTTTCCGAGTCCGGAGTGGCACATTAAGTAGGCCTCGTGAACCAAGGTAACCGGAAGCCCGTTCGATCATCATGCTTGCTATAAACCGCGAAAAAAACTGGCGGATATGATGCCAGTTTCAACGGCATGATGGCAGGAGTCAACGGCAGCGACAGAGCTGTTTATTTGAGCTCGTCTATCGCTACGCGCATGATCCGCTCTGTCGAATGCGGTCCGCGACAAGATCATCTTGGTGAGCACCAGTGTGTTGTGCTTGATATGCTTCAGGATGTTGGTCGGCAACAGGGTGTTGAAAGACCGTAAGGTGTGCCCCTTACGGCCACTGTAGTATGTGAAGGTTCGTTCACGGGTCAGAGTTTCAGCCAGGAACGCGCGTATCTTGGCAAGGAGCACGTTGAGGGAAATTAGCGTCCCTGAATTCCAGCTCCCTCAGTGCATGAAGAGGGAGCTAGTATTCAGGCACCCTAGTGGAAATGTAGATGGACACCACCACTAGGCGTTTCTTTTTCTTCGTTTCTTCTCTTCTGTGTTTCGGCGATGCGACATATGGGACAAGGTCGGCATGAAACTGAGCCCTTCACAGCTGTCGCTCTAAAAAAGAACTTCCAGGGAAACACACTCGTCCCATATGCGTCACGATTCGCTCGACAGGTACTGTTCTTTGTTTCCGCTGTTCTCACCAGAGGTGCTCGCAACGTAAGGCCGGTCCAGAACGTGAAGTCACGGAGGAAGACAAAGCTTCTGTGTGGGGCGGAGTGTAGAGTATCCAACTCCGCGTGCTCTTACTTACCTGGAATAGAAAGCTACGGTCAAACACACAGCCACGCATCTACACTGACTACTACACAATGACTCTACTACAATGTCTACTGCTAATGAATACTACAATGCCTCTACATGTCAATTATGCAAATAACCACGACATGCACGATGCTTGCCCTTGTGCCATGGAGCCAAAACAAGCGAACTTCAGCACCTCCACCACTTCAACCATTACGTTCTCCACCAACCTTCACATTCTCCACCCAAATTGTCACCGTCAAGTCATAGTACAGTTGGACATCCTCATAGCCCTGGCCGATCTCCCTTGGGGCTAATGGCCATTCTCCGTGGGACGAAGAAGAAGAAGAAGTTCTGTTCCTCGTCTGTGCTTGCGATGTGAGCCAATTTTTACTTACCGGCACTTCGCGCGAGCTCGCTCCTCAATGCGCCCCACTTTTCGACGCTTTTTCACCACTCCAAATGCCAGTCCTAACGGAATTATTTCCTTAAAGGGACTATGAAACGATTTTTTTCTTCGTTTCGTTCGAAAGAAGACATTTTTCTGAGTCTAGAACCGAAATTTTACTTTCGTCGCGCGAGCGGATTTCTCGGGAGCGAATTTAAACGGAGCGGCGAAGGGAGGACAGCTGGCGCCGCGCGGTGACGAGCTGCCGAGCGGAGACACAACGGGTAACTTGACGCGACCACTGCCGGCTCAGCAACACGTCATCGTAACGTGTTGCCGAGCCGAGGAATCCCGCCAGGAGCATGCGCCGTAGGATCCTGCGTATGCGTTCATCGGGAGTGGAAATCTCCATGACAGCAGCTTTCGCGCGATCGGCAGATTTCGGCAGTGGCGGCAGCCACAGCGCGAGCTCGGCATTACTTGCCATTGTGCAACACCGGTGACGTAACGGGGAACCGAAGAGCGGTCCGTACAGTTACACCATCGGCAGGGAAATATGCGCGGGAGAGGAGGAACGCGGAAGAGACATTTCCAGCGCGCGCTCCTCGCAGAGTGGAGCGATTTCGTCCGGAAAAATTTGTGGCATATTAGTTTCTCTGCGGGAAGAACAGTTTCCATCGAAAAAAAGTATGGGGGTTCGGGAAATTTCATAGTCCCTTTAAATTAACAAAAATGACAGTACGTAAACATTCCAAATGCGCAGAAGGACCTGTGAAGTTTTTCTTTGGGAACCATGTAGTTCACACTATCCTGCAGCAATTATACACTCTAAGGAAAAAAAAAAGGTATGATTCCTTATCGAAGCTGGTAGAACGACAGTACTTCTACCATTTCGTGCCACTCCACGCGCGCCTTCTCTACCTTCAGCGTCCCTTTCCCTTGATCCTCTCTCTCACATCGTCTCCAAGAAAAAAAAGGTGCAGCATATCCTACCCACAAGCTGGTAGAACGAGAGTTTCAACTCTGTAGTTTGTTTCTACTCTGCAGTTACACCCAAAAGGTAAAATTGGTTTGAGTAGAAATGTGGTTGCAATACAACTCTGCCTGGATGGGTAGAAAATTCTCCCTTTTTTTTTTCCTTAGAGTGTATACTGTCAGCACATTGCGTAATTGCATCTGTGACGTAGAAGACGAAGACGAGGGCCTTTGTCTCCGCTACGGTTTGCTTCTGATGAGGTGTAGAGCTACCTTGGGTCCTTTCACATGGTCCATAAAACAAATTTTAATAAGCTCGACCAGAAAATGCACATTGCGCTTGTATGTGTAGGAAGAGAAGCATGTGGCCAAACCAATTGCTGACAAACCGTCACCAGGCCTCATAGCCTCTCGAGCAACATCCCGTGCACGCTCACACGCGAACTTCCGCCACGCGCTTTCCCAAACATGACTGCGGTTCGTTCCGTATGAGTTCGGCGGCTTACCACCAAGCCGACGAAGCCGGAAGCCCAATGGCTCGAAGGTAGGGGAGAACCATGACCACGCAGCAACAGCCGCCGCTTGGGCCGGCAAGGGTGCCTTATCTTCCGGTGCCTCCCGACCCAAACGAGGCGGGCAGTGACTACAAGCAGCATGTCTGCATTGGCGATACTCACCAGAACCAATTGTGGGGCAACGAACCCGTTAAGCCGAATAGAAATATGTCCGCCGAGCATGATATCCACGTCATGGAGCTCCAGAAGGCAGGTTCTGTCGACTTCACTCGTCAGCTCAAGCGCGATGATGTTCCTGAGACCGCAGCGTCGCCTCCTCGCGAAGTGAGCCGCGATAACGAAATGATTTTGACAAAACGTCGAAGCAAATCCCGCAAGAGACGTAAGAAAAAGCGGTCAAGGTCAAGGAAGAGGAAAAAGTCGAAGAAAAGAAAGCATTCCAAAAAGAAGTCAAAGAAGAAATCTAAAAAGAGGTCTACGAAGAAACGGAAGAAACGCAGGAGACAGAGTTCAGGTACATCCAACACATCCACAACTCCTCCTTCGTCGTATACGTCATCAACGGATATGTCAACAGCAAACCTCCCTGGTAATGTGGTCACATGGCCTCAAGCTCCGCCACAAGAAGTAGCAGATTTCCGACGCCTTGAAAGAAATACGGGCGTGGGTATCGTTGGTAGAGACGTTACAAATATAGGACCAGAAGCGAAAGGCATGACTCAGCCCCAATTTACCCAGTTTATGCAAGTTCAGCAACCGAGACAGTTGCCGAGACCACCAGTGAAGCAGACAGATGCTGCTGTTCAGCAGTACCCCAGTCTAAGAACGCAAAGTCATCAAACAGAGGGTATCGAAGGAGGACGCTCAGCCAAGACCTCAACATGCAGTGCAAGGTGTATTGTGTGCTATGGACAACAGGAGGCGGAATTTGACCATAGCTGCTGCCACCCAGAATTGGTTCGGTATCAGACGTACAATGAAGCGGTCCACTTCTACGACCAACAAGGATTTAGCCTGTGCACGTCTGACGGATATTGTGCCCCACAATATGAAATCCAAACCCGAATAGACATTGACCATGGTCAACCAACTGTACCACAAGACTCCTCAGCAGCTCTCTACGGTGCCAATGCTAGTACGATATTCCACCAGGAACTTCGAAGTGTGCCAAACACACCAGTTTTCCCAGGCTATGCTGCCGGAACGCACACACCGACAGGACTTAGCGTTGCGCCGCTGTCTGAGAAGGTTACTGCTTCAACGTCTACTGAACTCCTCGGCAGGTCGGTTGACACCGACATGACCACCGGTCTGTTGCCCCGAGCTAACATTCGGACTCAAGCTTCGGTCCAGTTTGAAGAGGAGCTTGAAAAAGAAATGTTTGATAGAGACGTGCTTGAGAAACTTGACACTATCTTCGAGGCCAGCGCTCAAAGAGCACGAAAGGCCGTGGATCGCAGCAGGCACCAGTTTGAGCCACAGTGCCAGCAGTACGAGCATCGCCAACAGTGGCTTCAACCGCAAAGCAGCAGCTCCAGCTTGCAAGGCGAAGTAGTGAACATGCCGGTCATTCCTCCAGACAAGCCTACCGGAAAGGTTGTCGACATGATCTCTGATTGCTTCAGGGCGATGGACGATGTAGTGCGCGACAATGTGCTCCCAGACTTGACACGTGGTAGAGGTGGTGTACAGGCCTGCGTCATCCAGCGCCCTGCATCCTTTCCTGGTTTAGGTGCACGAGTGGAAGTAGCAGTACAGCGACCTGAGCTTGCTGGGTTAACTTCAACGTGCACAGCTCTGGAATCTATCACAGGAATGTTGCAAGACACAATTCCAAAGAATCGTCGGCTGGCCATCGGAGACTCGTTACGGCTTGCATCTGCTGGAAAGGGGGACGCTGTTATCGCGTACGTCGTTGACGTCATCGCAGAGGAAGCCCAGTTGGACGACGATCGGAAAAGAAGGCGAAAGAAGAAACGAAGGAAGAAGAAGAAGCGAAGGAAAAAGAAGCGGAGGAAGAAGCGTAAGAAGAAGCGAAGGAAGAAGAGGAAGAAGAAGAGGAAGAAGAGAAGGAAGAAGAAAAGGAAGAAAAAGAGAAAGAAGAAGAAAAAGAAGCGAAAGAAGAAGAAGAAGAAGAAAAAGAAGAAGCCGAAGAAGAAGAAAAAGAAGAAGAAAGCGAAAGCAGGAGGAGGAGGAGAGAGCAGTTCTTCAACGACCACGCCGTCTTCAACAAGCACGACTAGTACAACCACAACAACCAGTGCGACCAAGCCACCAGAAAAAGTGGGAGACGTCAAGTCTGACACGAAAACTGCTTCAACGAAGCCAGACTTGACGTCGAAACCTTCAGGGTCGGGGACCCTTCCTACCTCTATGTCTCCTTCAGTCTGGGCCCAAACATCAATCACGACGTTGACGACTTCAGGTTCCCAAGCGAGTCAAGACAGTCAAACATTAAGATCTCGGCGGCGGAGGTCGTTAAGCACGGTGAGCGGCAGCGGAAGCAGTCCTCAGAAGTACCGCTTTGTAACGCACGTGGTGCTGGGCAGCGGGGTTACATCTTCAGGAGAAGGCTCCTCCTCGAGCACCAGGGCAAGGATGGAAAGCAGGAGACGTTCTGCCTCTGAAATTGGGCCCTTCACCGCCAGAAAATCTCTAAGTTCATCCTCGCAGTGTACCAACTGCGGCGCCATGATGCCGTCACCGGCTGTTGGCCAATCGCCTGCCAGGAGGTTCTCCTCGCCTACACAACGCAGGCCGCAGCCATCGCGTTCTTCCGGGTGGAGAAGGCGTAGACGTTCTCCTCCGCGGCAGCCTCCACCACCACCACCACCGGTCCAGGACGACCGGCCATCCCCAGAAGGGTCGCCAGAGCCAAGACGTTCACGGTCTCGTTCCAGCTCCGGGAGGCGTCGGCGGCCTAGATCAAGGTCATCCAGACGGCGCTCCAGATCGCGTTCATCAAGGCGACGCCGCAGAAAATCACGGTCCCACTGTTCGTCTAGCTCTGAATCTTCATCTTCGCATGGCTGTTCCCGCCGACATAGATCCAGGAGCAGTCGCAAACGTCCTGCTCGACCGTATGATATTGATCAACCCATACCTTCCCCAATCAATCTTTTAGGACGATACTACGTGGAACCGGAGATTCTCGGAAGACCGGGTAGGCCGATGTACGCAAGTCCGTTGCCAGGACTGTGGAGACGGGCTGGATCTTATCCATTTCGTAATGCACGTTCATATGAACGAAGTCCTCCCACACTTCCGCGCTACATAGATGGCATTGATGGCCGCACCGTATCTCCCCCCCAAGCGCCCGTCGTCGTCGAATCTGAAGTTGCAGTTTTTCCTCAGAAGTCACTTCAAAACACAGGTGCTCAGACAGTACCGCAACCCACTTCAGCATCCGTGCAATGTGTCTTACAAAATTCTTTGCCCCAATTAGCAGCGCAGACGCAAGTTATGCAGCCTCAACTACCCCAGATGCCACTGGGAAACATGGCCACTACTGCTCTTCCTGTTGTACAGCTATCTCCGATATCGCTTCCACAGCTCCCAATGCCACAGGCACCGATATATTCGCAATCACCCTCCATAACACCGTACGCCTCCTCCGCGCCCCTGCTTGCCAGTTCTGCGTGGAATCAAACCTTATATCCCAATACGATGTCAAGTGGTACATTTTCCACGGATGACACTTTGATCAAGATGAGCGTAGACACTCAGTCGTCATCAAGCTACATGTCTTCTAGTCTAGCTCCAATGAACCTGTATCCTAAAGAGCCCGCTGAGTCCTGGTGGTCACCCTATGGGTACATGAAGAGAATGAACCAACAGGGAAACGCTGCAATGACCTTTATTTTCCTTGTTGGTGTTGTGGCATGTGTTGTAGCCATCCTCAGCCGCTTCGGAGGTGGGCGGGCACCTATGTTACGTGAGTCTGTGGATGACGATGATGAATCACGGATCATGCATGCGCCATGGTTTAACCAAACGGGGGGCGGAACTTTTATGGAGCCTTACGGACTGTGTCGAACTTTGGAATGCCGAAGAGAAGGCTTGTTCCTGAAAAGCCTTGTCGACAACGCAGGAGCTTGCACGAACTTCTACGACTATGTGTGTGCGCGAACCTGGAAGACGCCTGCCGAAGCCGGAGTTTTGTCGTCTGCTGAGCTTATGGTGAAGGGTGTGGAGTCATCCATTATTAGCTACGTCAAGGCCGGCAACGTGAAAGACACGATAGTACAAGGAGCCAGGCGCCTATGGAAGGACTGCATGGATGTTGAAGCCATCGGGAAGCTCGGCAAGAAGCCGCTCACAGGAATCCTTCACAAGGTCGGGTTGGACGGATGGCCATACTTGTTTGCTGCCAATGTCACTGGAAAAAACGTTTGGCACGTGTCCGGGACATTGATACGTCTGCTAAGTCTAAGCACTTTTTTCACTCTCGTCGTTGGACCCATCACCAACAGCACAGCTCTAGTAACGATTCGGAAAGGTCCAATGCAAACGAGTCCTACCTATTTCCACCACAATGACACGATCGATGAGTTATTTCGAAGAATCAAAGAAAGAGTAAGTCTTTTTCATGTAGAGAGCGAAATGGATGAGATCGTCAATGATATCGCGGCATTTTCAAGAACTCTTTCCAACCAGAGCGACCCTGAAATTGACGATGTGACTATCAGCAATCAAACAGAATTTCAAACCTTCACATCGTCCGCGTTATCGGGCATTTTAGATCTCAGTAACGGCACCGTAATAAACATCCACCATGAGGAAGCCGTGCAAAAGTTATACAAAACGATACGGGAAACGCCACCTAGAACAGTCCTAAATTACCTGGGATACGCTGTCGTTGACAATCTTTGGCTGTTCTCTCCGCAAGGTCATTTATCACCGGAACAGATAAGAGCCAGAGAGCACGACTGCATTCGTATGGTGGAGCGGGCATTGCCGACACAGGTCCACTACATAGGCTACCTCTCCACGATGCGTCAGCTTGATATTGCCTTTTTCACTGGCTTAGCCCACGACATAAAGCACAGCGTCATCCGCTCCGTACGAGACCTGGCCTGGATGGATGCGCGCACAAAGACCCACGTCGTCAAGCAATTGTCAAGTATGCGAATCAAACCCTTCTTTCCACAATGGATGATGTACAACCACACGCGTCCTGAAGCATCTCATCCGAGCATCACTCCACTGCAAGTTCTTGTCTCCTATCAGCAAATAATTCAAGATACCTTCAACAAATCCATCAAAGCTAGAGCCACCAACGAGGAAGACTTCTGGATGGGTTCAGTGTTTGACCAGGACTGCAGATATGACGAGGAACGCCATATGCTTTTCGTACCACTGTCTGTGGCGAACACCACAAAGGGTGCGACGAAGCTCTTCCTCTATTTCCACATACCGCATGTGGGAGTACGACTTGCGAGATGCCTTCTTGAGGTCGTAGGCTCTTCAAAACACGGCAATGTTTTGCGTCAGCGTACAGTTCGGAAGTTGGCGAATGTCCGCAACTGCTTCGAGGGACCCTACCTTTCTGGAACTGCCCCAGCCCAGGGCTCCAGTAAAAGGCCGCCCATTACTACTAGTGACGTTTTCGAACACGCCGCCATCATACAGGCCCATCAGGTTTTCACGAACAGTATTCGTACGATTAACAAGAACTTTCAAGACTATCGGTTAGAGAACGCCAAAGACTTGTCCGCTGAGCAACTGTTCTACATCTACTACACGAGTGGAAAGTGTCAAACGTACGATACGAAGTACCAAACATCCCGAATGTTCAGCCATGGGGGTCCTAAGTTGGTTAACCTAGTTCTGTCGCACGATAGCTCGTTCCACAAGGCATTCAACTGCCGCCAGAATACGACCATGAATCCGGGGAAGAAATGCTACTTCTGGAGACGATAGCGCCAGGCTGGAACAGGGAAAATAGTCTCGCATTATGCACAAGTGCAGTGGCAGCGCAAAAGAGAATAACGTCGACGCATTACATCGACTGAGTGTCATAGTTGCGCAGCGACTTGGATGAGAATAAAACATTCTTGATTTGTAGTTATTCCGCCACTATTTACTTACCCTCAGGCTCCCTTGATGTTACGGGAAGAGTACTAGGGGGTGCAAGGTACATCGTGCACCACAAGCGTAAAACAGCTCCACAGGTTAAAAGGTACATACAATTACAACGACAAGAAATTTGTTGTTGTAACGGCGTTAAAATCTCGATTACGCTTCCCTGTTCTCGCTTCTCGTGTTCACTAGGCAAACTAAAAATTTCATTTCATTTATAATATACCTTAAAGGCGATTTCTATGCGATAAAGGCTTACGATTTCTATGGGAAATTGATTGTAAATAAACCACTAAATCCTCTGCTTCTCAGAATATGTAGTATAGGTCCACACGCAGTGTGTGCTATAGGGGGAGGGGTAGAGGAACGACGATGTTCGGGCATTTCTCGTTAGTATGACAATTCGCTTTATGACCAAAATCGGTGGGAACGGATTTGGTCATATTAACGAGTTTGGACTCTATTTCGGGTCCTAAGTCACACTTTGGAAACTCGGTAATGTTTGGGTAGGAGGGGTTGGCAGTAAGACTTAAAATGAAGCTAGTCGCAGTGCTGACATCGACGAACCACTGACATTGACAGGAATATTTCAAACGTGCAATTTAAAAAGCAGAGCTTCACAGCGAAATGCAACATAAGAGTACTTGTGAATGGCCGTTGGTTCTGAGTGTCGCATCAATTTTTGACCACGTTAGTTAGCGCCAACCCTTTTCGATACTGAAACTCTTCTTGTCAGCACCAAATTTATTTTGTATATCATTACATACGAAATTATGGACTAACTGCCGCGAGTTTTACAAAACATTCGTGCTGATGATTTTGAATAATACTAGAGAAAGGTCTTCGAGCTGCAGCAGCGAAGATGGTGTCATTAGACCGCATCTCGGTTGCACACTTCAGGATTCAGTGATTTTCAACATGA
This sequence comes from Ornithodoros turicata, assembly GCF_037126465.1. NCBI lineage: Eukaryota > Metazoa > Arthropoda > Arachnida > Ixodida > Argasidae > Ornithodoros > Ornithodoros turicata. The sequence continues at coordinate 13,881,551 of NC_088210.1, read as the reverse complement.
GGCGGCAGACCGACGGTAGTGCCGGCGGGAATCGTCCTCAACGAATCGAACAGAACGAGTAGACATCTGAGTTGCTCGTGAACCGTGACTTCGGTGAGAGATATGCTTGGTGAATTATACAACGTATTTGCGAACCCAGCAAGTACGATACTGGGTCCATTCTGGGAGATAACACAGGCTTCGACGTCTGGTCGATGTGACCTCGCTCTCGCTGCTCAAGCGGCGACGCTGCAGGCTTAGGACCATCGGCACGCTTGAGCTTACGGGTGAGGTCGACAGAACCTTCGTTGTGGAACTCCTGGACACGGATATCACGCTCGAAGGACTGCTTCCTATTGGGATTGAGGATTTCGTTCCCCCAGAATTGGTCCTCGTGGGTGTCGCCGATGGAGACATGCTGCTTGTAGTCGTAGCCTTCTGCGTTTGGGTCGGGAGGAACCTGTAGATCCAGAACCTGAGGATCCAGTGCAGGCCCAGGTGGCTGCTGCTGCGTGGCCATAACTCTCACTGGCTCTGGGCTACGTGGCATTGGTCTTCGGGCTTCGAGCTTCGTGGTAAGTCGAAATATTGGAACGGAACGTACAGGCGCCTTGTTTGTGAACGTAGCAGTATGGAGAACCATAGCAGCGGCGGAAGTTCGCGCGTGAGCGTGCACGGGATGTTGCTCGAGAGGCTCGGAGCTCTGGTGACAGTCTATAAAAAGTGGCTACAAGCCTCACTTAGACATCCACACGCAGGTGAACAGTTGTGGCTCAGTTGTGGTACTTAACAACTATCCCGCCTTTATCTTCTAGTGGATCGATCACACGGTAGATCAATTGATTCTCGATTGATTCTTTCGAGCATTGTTCGTTGTTGCAAATTCGTACAGGTTAAACGAGGTATCGCCTCGCAGCGCAGGGCAGGCATTCATGCGCCAAAATAGTCTACCACATCACTTCGCTTCCGTCTCTGTCTCTTTGAGTCTTGAGTCCGCTTTTGAGAAGACGTCAGAAATGGGCGCGTTAGCCAGGTTCCGGAATGTCCTTTCCCAAGCTTTTAAGGGAACGTACCCTTGGTGGCAATGAGGTGACGTTTAACGTCGCTCGAAAACCTGCCTCGTGTGTCAAGCAGTGCACCGGGAGTCACCAAGCGAGACATTTTCGCCCTGCTGTGCGTTATAGCTGTGCAATCGAATAGACCTCTCCCTGTTTGTAAGCAAATGACGTCATACTGTTCACAGTGCCACCCAATTTGGTAGAGTTGAACTACGCTCGAAGCTGGGGGGCGAACAAGGTCGCGCCGGAAAGCTACGGTCCTGAGGGGATTACGATGGTCCCTGAAAGGGACGTGACCTTCGGTCCTACTTTTATTCCAATAGGAGGCAGCGCACAAGTGCCCATTCGTGAAACCCAGCCCTCCCTCTTCCGATTTGTTTCGGTTTCAGTCTGTCTACCAACGTCATGATGACTTTTCTCGGGTAGGGGACCATTTCCAAAAAAAGCGAAAAAAAAGCGGTCGGAGAAAGCATTCGACGACGACCTGAACGGGGAGAGTGCCTCGAACCTTTTTGTGTGTGTTTATTTTTGTCTTCTCAGCTCACGCGTCGCTTATACATGCTTGAGCTGTGTCCAATTACGTCACTGGTCACGTGAGGGGAGTAGCATACGTCACGACGTCCTCTTGCGCGGTGTCCAATGTGCTCTTTTCACGAGGAGAAGGATTTTTCAAATGTGCGCGAAACTTCGCGTTCGCTTTCTAGCACACCTGTGCTCATCGTGACTTCGCAGAAACTCATCTTGTTCGTTGGAGAGCATTCTGCACCGGAAAACGAAAACAAAAGACATTTTGGCAGTCACCTCAGTGCTCCTTTAACGATGTTTGCGAGACTATCCGAAAGCCGGGAGCCTCGCACGTGCTCCACTGCTCGAGCTTCCTTCTGTCGTCTGCCTTCTGCAACACAAGGCGCCCACCAACCCCGCAAAACGCCATCTCTATATGGCCGAACGGCGCATAACACACCGGAAAATGCGTCACCGACCGGAAGTCGTACCGCTTTAGCCTGGGCGTTTAGTTATGGGCGCCTTAAGTTGGTGCTCCGGGAAGGTTTCCTCGGTGTTGTGATGTTACATGTAATGTTTCTCTGCGTAGTGTGGCGACCCGTTGCACGTGCCGCAGGGTGGGACTGCGGATAACTTCGACCACCAGGGGTTGTTTCGACGTACACCGTGACGCATTTTCCGGTGTGTGCGCTGTCTGCGGGATTAGTGGGCGGCTTGTTTTACAGAAGACAGACGACGAGCGTTAGTTGTGACGTTTCCCGACTCTGTGAGACCGACGACGGCGATCTCTTTCACCACCGCCGCGACGGAAGGAAACTCGGAACAGTGGCGCGCGTGTGGGACGCCCGGCTTCTGGATGGCCTCACAAACACCGTTAAGTGGAGACACCAACTGTACGTTCCCCTGAGAACTAGGTATAGGACGCTCGAGAGCCAGCTTAAAGCGCCTATGTTGACTGGAGTTACAAGCACCAGAAGTGCGCTTGACCGGTTCGTGGATGGAGACATGACTCTTTTGACTCTGTGGTCGCTACTTCTTCTTCTTCTTCTTCAGCCACAAAGGAAATGGCCCTTAGCCACACAGGGCGATTGGCCAGGAGTATGAGAGGGGAGTATAGTTCCAGGGGGACGGGCGGGCGTTGTGGAGACGGGGACGCTGGTGGGGGTTAGGTGGTCAGGCTTCTTCTTCTTCTTCTTCCACCACTTGGTCAGGCTACTTAACGTAGCCCGCCATACTTCTTCTTCGTCGTCCAAGGAGATGATGGCCGTGAGCCACTAAGGGAGATTGGCCAGGACAAAAGGGGCACATTTTCTTCTTCTTCTTCCTGGTAAAAGATGGCAATGGGCCATTTCTTCTTCTTTTTCCTCGGCCTCATGGAGACTGGCAATTAGGCCATACCGAGATTTGCGAGGGCTATGTAATTGACTATCTAGACTATGACGATAACGTAAGTATGACAAACTGGACGGAGAATGTGATGACTGTCGCCAAAGGTCTTAGCCTTCTTTGTCTTTACCATAAGTGGCCGAATCTCTCGAGCAGCAACCCGTGCATAGTAACACGCGAACGTACTCCACGCGCATTCTTATGACATGACGGCTTCGACTTGGCAAGTTGCTCCCGATCCTACTGAGCCGGACGCCTGATGACTCGGAGCCCTTAGCTACAGCGAACCATGGCCACTCAGTATCCCCAGCCCGGGCCCTCAAGGGACCCTCAGTTACAGGTTCCTCCCGACCCAAACGAAGAGGGCTACGACTACAAGCAGCACGTCTCCATTGGTGACACCCACGAGGACCAATTCTGGGGGAACGAAATCATCAAGCCCAATAGGAAGCTGTCCTTTGAGCGTGATATCCGTGTCCAGGAGTTCCACAACGAAGGTTCTGTCGACCTTATCCGTCAGCTCAAACGTTCCGATGTACCTAAGTCTGCAGCGTCGCCGCCTCGTCAAGTGGGCGGCGATAGTGAGGTTATCTTTACGAGACGTCGAAGCAAGTCCCGAAAAAAACGTAAGAAGCGGTCCAAAAAAAGAAGGAAGAAAAAGAAGTCGAAGAAAAGAAAAAAGAAAAGAAGGCGTTCCAAGAAGAGGTCCAAAAAGAAGTCTAAAAAGAAACGGAAGAAACGCAAGAAACGGAGTTCAGACGCATCCTACACATCGACAACCAGTCCCTGGTATACGTCATCAACAGACATGTCAACAGCGAACCTTCCCGGTGCTGCCGTTGCCTGGCCTCAAGCTCCGCCACAAGGCGTGCTAGATTCCCGACGCATGGAAAGAACAATGGGCGACGCCATCTTTGAAAGAGGGGTTACAAATATTGGGCCGGAAATGAAAGGTATGACTGATCCGCGCTTCCCCCAGGTTATGAGAGTTGAGCAGCCGGGACAACCGCCGAGACCTGCAGTACAACAGACAGATGCTGCTATTCAGCAGTATCCCAGTCGAAGAACGCAAAGTCAGCAAACAGAGCGCACCGATGGACGACTCTCTCTCGAAGGATCAATATGCCCACACGGGTGTATGATCTGCTCCCGACGTACCCAGTCGACGGAAATTGGCCGTACCTGCTATCACCCAGAATGTATTCAGCGCCACTCTTCAGAAATTCTTTGTATGCGAAGACCATGTGTCGTCGATCAAGAATGTGGGCTTTCCAGGCCTTCATCAACAACCCATGTCACATTTCGCGGGCAACCGTATCCAGGACACGTGGAGATCCAAACGCAGACGTACAATGCATCTGCTCCATGCTACAACCAACAGGGATTCGGCCTATTCACGCCTGACGGATATTCTGCTCCACAATACGAAATAGAAACCAGGATAGACATTGACCGTGGCCAATCAGTCGCACAACAAGATTCATCGACGGCTCTATACGGTGCGTCTACCAGAACTGTGTTCCTCCAAGAACCTCCTAGTGTACCAAGTGCTCCTGTCTATGTTGCTGAAAGGCCTACAAGACCTAGCGCAGCGCCACTGCCTGCTAAGGTCAGCCCGTCGACGCCTGCTCCACACATTGGTAGGGCATTTGGCAGCGACATGATTATAGATCTGCTGCCCCCATCTGAAATTCAGACTCGCACATCGGTACAGTTGCAAGAGGACCGCGAAAAAGAAATATTCCACCAGGAAGTGCTTCAGAAACTTGACACTATCTTCGAGGCTAGCAATCGAAGAGCACGAAGAGCTCTGGACCGTAGCAGGCAGCAGTTTGAGCCGCAGTACCGGCAGTTTGAGCCACAATATCAGCAGCACGAGCATCCCCAACAGTGGCTTGAACCGCAAAGCAGCAGCTCCAGCACGGAAGTCGAAGTAGCTAACATGCGTGTTATTCCTCAAGATAGATCTCCTGGAAAAGTTGTGGACACAATATCCGAGTGCTTCAGGGCCATGGATGAAGTAGTGTGCGATGATGTGTATCCAGACTTGGCACGTGATCGAGGCGGTGTACAGGCTGCCGTAACCCAGCGTGGTGCATCCTTTCCAGGCTTATGTGCACGGATGGAGGTAGCTGTCCAGCGACCTGACCTCGCTGGCTTAACTTCGACCTGCACTGCTCTGGAGTCCATTACTGGAATGTTGCAAGACGCAATTCCCAACAATCGTAAGTTGTCGATGGGGGATACATTACGGCTGGTACCTGCTGGAAGTGGCAGTACCGTTAGCTCGTACGTCGTCGACGTCGCTTCTGAGGAAGGAGAGCTGGATGATGCTGGAAAAAAGAGACGACGAAAGAAGAAGAAAAAGAAGAGGAAGAAGAGGAAGAAGAAAAAGAAGAGGAAGAAGAGGAAGAAGAAAAAGAAAAGGAAGAAGAAAAAGAAGAGAAGGAAGAAAAAGAAGAAGAAGAAAAGAAAGAAAAAGAAGAAGAAGAAGAAAAGGAAGAAGCGGAAGAAGAAAAGGAAGAAAAAGAAGAAAAGGAAGAAGTGGAGGAAGAAGTGGAGGAAAGCAGAAGGTGGAGGAGAGAGCAGCCCCACAACGGCCACACCGTCCTTCGCAAGCATGTCAAGCTCTACACCAAGTGGGTCAAAGCCATCGGAGAAAGTGGGAGATGTCAAGTCCGACACAAGAACTGCTTCAACAAAATCAGACGTGAGATCGCTGACGTCGCAGTCCTCATGGTGCAGGACTTGTCAGAGCTCGATGTCACGTGCGGCCCAGGCTCTGTCATCCATCACGACGTTGACGTCCACAGGTTCGCAAGTTAGTCGAGCAACTCAAACATCAATATCTGGCATACGGGGGAGATGGAGGACGTTAAGCACCGGGAGCGACACCGGGAGCGATGTCCAGAAGCGCCGTTTTGTATCGCACGAGGTACTGAGCAACGGGCATACAACTTCAGAAGATTGGTCTTCCTCGAGCGCTAGAACCGGAAGGGTAGGCAGAAGACCTTCCGCTTCTGAAATGGGACCCTTCGAAAGCCCAGTAACTTCAACGTCGCAGTGCAGCAACTGCGGTGCCAACATTCCGTTACCGCCGACTGTTGGCAGGCCACCTCATAGGAAGTTCGCCTCTCCTCGACAACACAAGCCATCGCGCTCTTCCGGATGGAGAAGTCGCGGACGATCTGCTGGCGACGAGGACAGCTGGTCGTCACCGGAGGGGAAGCCACGGCGAAGGCGCAGGAGGTCTCGTTCCAGGTTATCCGTGCGACGTCACAGAAGGTCGCCGCGCAACGATGAATTTTTGGATCATCACTCCCAGCGACGTCGCAGGAGATCACGATCCGCAGCTTCATCTTCGGATGTCTATTCCCGTCGACATCGATCCCAAAGCAGTCGCAGACGTGCTGCAATATTGCATGATATTGACATGTCCCAGCCACCCGCAACCGATCTTTTAGAAAGACCCTATATGGAGCCTGAAGTTCTTAGAGGGCTAGGAAGGCCGATGTATGCCAATACATTGGCAGGGCTTTGGGTGCCGGCAGGATCTTACCCATTTCGGGGAGCACGTTCTTATGAGATAAGCCCTCCCAAACTCCAACGCTACATTGATGGTTTCGAGCGTCCGATCTGGTCTCACGTCCAAGCGCCCGTCGTCATGGAATCGAAAGTGTCAGTCATTCTTCATAAGCCACTCCATGAGACAGCGGCCCAGATAGTGCCGCGACCCACTGCAGCGCCACTGCAGTGCTCCCCACAAAAGTCTTTGCCCCATGTCACGCAGCCACCAGCTACACAGCCCCAGCCACTCGAAAGACCACTGGCAAGCATGGCCACTACTGCCCTTCCTGTGGTACAGCCATCTCCGAAGTCTCTTGCACAGCCGCAAGTGCCACCGACACCGATATATCCGCAATCACAATCCAAAACAGTTCCGTACTCCTCTTCAGCACCCCTGCTTGGTAGCTCCGCATGGAATCAAGGCTTGCATACGAATGTCACGTTAAGTGGTACCTTTTCCAAAGATGACACTTGTGCGAAGAGCACCGTAGACACTCCGCCGTCATCTTCAAGTTGCGTGTCTTCTGGTTCTGCCCCTGCAGAGCTGCACTCTAATCAGTCCAATCAATCCTGGTGGTCACCTTCTGCATACGTGAAGGTGATGAGCAAACAGGGAAACGTTGTAATAACCGTCATTTTCCTTGTTGCCATTGTAGTATGTGTGTTAGCCATCCTCAGCCGCTTCGGAGCGGGGCCGGCACCTCACGTACACGACTCGATCGACGACGATGATGATGATGAATCGCGCGCCATGCACGGTCCTTGGTTCAAAGATACCGGAAGCGGAGCTCCTATGGAGTCTTACCGACTCTGTCGAACGTTGGAATGCCGTAGAGAAGGCCTGTACCTCAAAAGTCTTGTCGACAGCAAGGAAGCCTGCCGGAATTTTTACGACTCAGTGTGCGCGCGCATCTGGAAGAAGCCTGATTATGGAATGCTGTCGTCTGCTGACGTTATAGTAAACGACGTAGAGTCGTCCATTATTAGCTACATCAAGGCCGGCAACGTGAAGGACAGGATAGTAGAAGGAGCCAAAAACCTATGGAAAGCGTGCATGGATGTCGAAACTATCAAGAAACTCGGCAAGAGACCGTTCTCTAAAGTTCTGAACAAAGTTGGGCTGGACGGGTGGCCATACGGGCTTGCTGCCAATGTGACGGGGAAAAGCGTTTGGAATGTGTCTGGAACATTGATGCGACTGCTAAGTCTGAGCACTTTCTTAACCTTCGTCGTCGAGCCCGTCAACACCAACACCACCTCGGCTCTGGTAACTATTCGGAAAGGCCCCCTGCAAATATCTGCAACCTACGCCCACGACAACGACGCGATCGAGGAGTTATTTCAGAGAATCAAACAAACACTAAACCTTCTGGATGCACAGAGCGAAATGGATGAAATCGTCAATGACATCGTGGCATTTTCAAGAACTATTTCCAACCTGAGTAGGTCTAACAGTGACAAAGTGGTTGTCGACAGCCAAACAGAATTTCGAACTTTCATATCATCCGCTTTATCGGGAATTTTAGACCTCACTAATGGCACTGTCATCAACATAAACCATGGAGAAGCTTTGCAAGAGTTATACGAGACAATACAGTCAACGCCACCCAGAACTGTCCTCAATTACCTTGGCTACGCTGTCGTGGACAATCTGTGGGTGTTCTCCCCGCAAGAACATTTATCGCAAGAGCAGATAAGAGCCAGAGAGCACAACTGTATTCGTATAGTGGAGCGCGCACTACCTAAACAAGTCCACTACTTAGGCTACCTATCCACGAAGCATCACCTGGACGTTGCCTTTTTCACTAGATTAGCCCATGACATGAAGCGCCAGATCATCCGCTCCATAACAGATCTACCCTGGATGGACAAAATCACAAAGACAAACGTCATCAAGCAATTGTCAAGCATGCGGATGAAAACCTTCTTTCCGCAATGGATGATATACAACCGCACGCGTCCAAAGGTATCCCAACCGGGCTTCACTCCACTGGAAGCTCTTGTCTCGTATCAAGCAATAATGCAAAACACTTTCCGAGATTCCATCAAAGCTACAGCCACGAACGGGGACGATTTGTGGATGGGATCGGTGTTTGACCAGGACTGCAGGTATGACAAAGAACGCAATATGCTTTTCCTACCACTGTCTATGGCTAACACAACAAAGGGTGCGACGCAACTCTTTCTCTATTTTCATATACCGCACTTGGGAGTACAACTTGCAAGATGCCTTCTTGAGACCCTAGGCTCTTCAAGATACGCCAATGTTTGGCGAGAGCCTACAGTTCGGAAGTTTGCGAATGTCCGCAAGTGCTTCGAAGATCCGTACCTTTCCAGCACCGTCAGTGTCCAGCACCCCAGTAAAAGGCCGCCGTCCATTACTGCTGGTGACGTTTTCGAATACGCAGCCATCGTTCAGGCCCATAATATTTTCACGAGCAGGATTCACAAGCTTAGCAAGAACTTTCAAGATTATCGGTTCGAGAACGCGAAACACTTGTCTGCAGAACAGCTGTTCTACATCTACTATACCGGTGGAAAGTGCGAGGTATATCATACGAAGTACCGAATGACACGGCATGGAAGTCGGAAGCTGGTAAACCTAGTCCTTTCGCACGATAGCTCGTTCCACAAAGCGTTCAACTGCCGCCAGAATACAACCATGAATCCGATGAAGAAATGTCACTTTTGGAGATAGTGACAACGGCTGAAAAAGTGTCACCATGGAAAACACGTAGCGCTTGGAAGAATGAACGTTCACGTATTGCGCCGACTTTAACGCAAATGAACGGCGAGTTGAATGAAAATAAACGTTGTTGTTCGTTCTCCTGGCAATAGTTTATAGTTTATACTCCAGGGGGCTCGTGCGGTATTGCAGAGGGGAATGAGTGTAGTTCCAAGTACATCTATGTCAAAAGGAGCAGCATGGACGTTACGCATGAATCAACTATGCATTTTAAAAGGTAAGTGATGAGCAGTATTTACACGTTAAAACCACGACATACTAGATTATAACGGCCATGTCATAATCGGCAACCCTATGAGGAGCCCATCCGCAGGTCTTATGAACAGCCTGTGAACACCAGTCGTGCAATCTCATTTTTCAGTGCCCCACTCTCAACCTCATGCTTTCCTTGCCGTTTGTTGGTTTATCCTTTTATTTCCTTTCCGTCTTTTCTTTTTTATTTATCTTATTCGTCTTTCAGTTTTCTTTCTTTGCGGAATAGCAAGCCGACGTCCCATTTGGCTGACCTTTCCCCCGTTTTTTTTTTTTCTTTCTCGTCTTATAAATATATCCCCCCCTCCATCTGCACGGTCCACTAGGGGCGCTACCCATCTGCCCGCGAGATCTACGTCATCATTGAACAATGGAAATTTGAATTTTCAATTCCGGGAAGCGGACGTAAGACTGCCGTAGCAGACAACAGCAACAGCTCCTAAAAACGCGGTGGATGATGTTGATAAACAACTTTATAGAATGAAACATCTCTCGTGGGATACCCACCGCTTATACAAAAGTGTACTAAGGTAAGCTGAAATGTAGAAGTTGAGGATGCAATAACCGGGCCGATGAGTGGCGCCACCGCTAGCTTGGAAATGCGGCGCAGGAAAGGGGTGCCGTATAACCTGTTTCGTAGAATGGAATAGTGCAGCTAAGGCAGCGTAAAATTTCGACATCCCGTACACACTTATCGCTGGTTGCTTTAGGACGGTCTTGTGAAGTACGAGAAATAAATGAATGAAAACAGTTGTTGATACTGATGGAACGTATAGTTAGTTAATGAGGTAACGTTTAATAGAGCTTTGTCTTACAAACCGCGCTTTCCGTATTCGCTAGGCTTTGCTTGCGAATGTTCCCGCTAATTGCGCCTCCGGTACAGAGTTTTCAACTGGTTTCCACTTAACTGGGTAAGAATTCTATTAAACTAAAGGCAAGAACTAACTGGGTCAAGCAAGGAATGTTCACAGAAGTTCACAGTTCACAAAAGTTGACAGTTCACAGAATGTTCACAGTTTTACGATAAAAAGCATTCATCAGGTAAAGTTGTATAGAGGCAGTACGACACAAGCGCCATTTCGAGATTTGTCGGCGTAAAGATCCGGCGCTTGTCGCCCAGTACCAGCTGATACGCCGAAAAGGTGCGTTCCACATCCACTGACGATGGCGGTACGAACTCAAATGCTGGAATGTCCGTCAGACGTACGCCATCTCGCATGGCTGGCCCAGTAGCACGGCAGCTACTGACAGCAAAGTTTCCAGTCCCAGGGTTCTGTCGAAAACGAAATCTAAGAAATCCAAGAAGACAAAGAAGCCGAAGAAAGGGGAAGCAACTGTAGGAAAAGGTAGCAGTCCCGTAATTGCCACACCTTCAAGGAGCGCGCCGAGCACTACTACTACAACCAGTGTGACAAAGCCAACAGAAAAAAAAAGAAAGAAAGAAAGAAGTTTGAGACGTGAAGTCTGATGCAAAGACTGCTCCAGCAAAGCGAGAAGTGAAAGTGCTGATCTCGAGGCCATCAATGTCCAGCCAGCAAATGTCCAGCAAATATTGCTCCTGCCCCGATGCCCCCAGCAGTTTGGGCACGGAAATCGATCATCAGATTGCCACCCACCATCTCCGAGGTTAAGTTCGCAGTCACGCAAACATCAAAATTTGACTAGAAAGTTAGTTTCTGTATCAGTCATTGTTGTATTATATTGTATTATATATTATATTATTGTATTACATTGTATTATATAAATTGTTGTATTATATCAACCAGGCACGCGGTAACGACGTCCTCATTTCCAGCAGGTACCAGCCGCAACGTATCTCCGATGGACAACTGACGGGTCGCCTGAATTTTGTCTTGCAACATCCCAGTGATAGATTCCAGAGCAGTGCAAGTTGAAGTTGAACCCCGTAAGCTCAGGTCGTTGAACAGTAACCTCCATCCGATCACCCTTACTCCGACCACCTTCATCCGACCACCACAGGCTTATGTCGTAGGAACGTGCTTCCCGGAATGGGTAAGATACTGCGCGTTTCCAAGTAATGGACTGTCGTACATCTGGTCTGGCCTTCCAGTAATCTCAGGATCCGTGCTGTATCTTTCTAGAGGGTCGGTTGGAGGCGGTAGAGGTGGATCAGCATAGTACGGTTCGGGAGGGCGTCTGAGAGTGCTTCTGGGTATACGTCGGTGTGAATTATCACCCGAAGATGAATACTCAGGGCTGCTCGAACTGTAGGACCATGACCTTCCGCGACGTCCCTTTGATGAACGTGATGTGAAACGTCGCCTGGATGATCTAGATCGCCGACGCCTCCGGGAACTGTAAGGAGACCGTCGGAGACCGGGGAAGAGCCCACGATTTCCCACTTGGACGTCTACGATGGCTGTGGCCCTGGTTGTCGAGGAGAGAAGAACAACATGGGCAGGCGGCATAGGAACGATGGTACCGCAGTTGATACAGTGCGAGGTCTGCAGGGATAAAGTTTATTAACTTTGACGGCGAAGGGCACCATTTTAAAAAGCGTCCGCCTTTCCTCCTTGCCTTCTTGCTGAAGGAAGAGTGGTAAACTGACTGCTAAGCAGCACCGTGCGTTACAAACCGCTTCCAACATCAAAAACTAACTTCCCCTGTCGCCTGCAGTGCTCAAAGACGCATCCGCCTCTTGTCGTCATTTTGTTATGTTTGAGTGAGTGCGAACTTACCTGGGAAATAGTGGGTGGCAATCTCATGATCGGTGTCCGTGCCCAAACTTCAGGAGGCATCGGGGCAGGAGTAGTATTGGACATTGATGGCCTCGAGGTCAGCAACGAGATTTGGTTCTCGTTTGGTTCGTTGGTTTACTCGAGGTCAGCACTATCAATTTTCGCTGCGCTGGAGCAGTCTTTGTATCGAGTCGCGAGGAACCCGAAAATAAGGACCCCTTGCTGGACCAGGCGACGGCTGCGAGACCATGCTTCTCCCTAGCTTCGAGGAGTTGGGCTTGGGGCTACCCGGGCTTGGTGGCAAGATGCAAAATTCATACGAAGCCAACCGCAGTCATGTTTGGTAATGCGCGCGTCGGAAGTTCGCGTGTCAGCGTGCACGGGATGTCGCTCGATAGGGTCGGAGCTCTGGCGACGGTTAATCAGCAAATGCCGGCTACATGCTTCTCTTAATACAGGTCCAGCGCCCCTCAAGTGAATAGTCGTAACTCGACACATGTATTTTCTATCTGAACTTATCGGAACGTGTTTTGGGGACCATATCAAAGGCATCTTCCTCTCCCTCACGCACGCGGTGCGGCCGTGATTTCACGAAAGGGACTGGGCTGGGCTATACGGAACTATATGTAGAATGGATACGCCCGTATGAGTAACTGTATACAGGTAGTTCCCACCTGACTTTTTATAAGTTCCTATAAAAATGAACTTGACCACAAAAAAAGAAAAAATAGAAAACGGAAAAGAGAAAGAAATAAAAAGACAAAGGGGTCAACATTTTCACCATCGGGGAACTTTTGCCATGAACTTAAAGCTACTTTAAAGGGTCTCTGACCAGAAGTTGGATGGACATTTCCGGCAGTTACTACCGATAGAATACACGAAAGTGCATGCGTTAACACCTCGTAGTTTTCGTAAACTCGAATTTTAAACATGGCGGTTCGCTCCGACACTGGCACACCTGGTGTCAAACCGAGAAAACGTACGCATATATAGAAAACGCATCTGGGCACACCGCTGGGATGACGTCAAACGCCCATGCAGTCAACGCCCAGAATTCCGTCAATGAGCTAACGAGTGGCGGGAAATTCGAAAGAGGCGGTGTGTTTTGCGACTCGAAAAGCCGCCAGGTATTGGTGTTATGTTTAGAGTATGACGTTCTAGACTTTTCTTTGTGTTATATATTGGAAACCATTGAAAAGAAGAAAAGTATAATGCGAACCACCTGCTGACTCAGGGAGACGCCGTCGGTCAAGTAACCATGTCCTTCTGTGCGTCGCATCTCAATATACTTGGTCTGAATAGAACTACAGGATGCCTTACATTCCCAGCGGCTTCCTTCCTTCATTGTTCTTAGGCACTTGAGGCTTGTGTCTGTCCTTTCTTCTGTGTTCCAGCCTGAGAACATCAATTTCCATCGTGTTCAGTGGATGGAAACCTTACTTACACAATTATCACCTAGGTTCCTTACCTGTCGGGCTTCTTCAAACAGCAATTCCGCGTAGTCTTTACAAAATCTTCAAAAATGTCGTCTTTTCAAACAAAATTGCGTCTGGGTTCCCACACGCAATTCTCTTATCTCTCATGACGCCGCCTATCGATTATGACCGGTAGCGTCTCACTCTCTTAGACACGATATGACACTCAAAAGAGAGCTATCAACGCTAACTGCATGACGCGACGTCTTTCGACAAGTACTGGTGTATCGTGCGATAACGAAGGCCCGTACAGCAAACGCCACCGAATTACAGAGGGCCCGCTTATTGCCTCCTGTCGCTACGTGGATGAAGTCAGAATTCGTCTGCTACAGCGATTCGTTCTAAAGTTTGGCATACGGGTGTTTGGCATACGGGTGTTTGGCATAAGTTTATGGGGTGTTCGGGGAACTTTGGTGGAAGATTCCATAGTCCATTCAACTTCCGTGATCTTTGATAAAAGGGATGTATTGAAAACGTCCACCCACTCCCATTGGTAATATACCTACAAGTTCTTAAATTAAATCAGTAATTGTAATAATGTTTATTTTCATTCAACCGGGCAATTACGTTATAGCCCGTGCAACGCGTTATTCACCTTTGAGCGTACAGATGAGAACACCACTGTAACTGCACTCGTGCGTGGTGCCACATTTCGCGTAACATTAATCACACTATCGGAGCCCTCGTTACAGGCTCCATAAATGGCATTTCTTCATCGGGTTCATGGTTGTATTCTGGCGGCAGTCGAAAGTCTTGTGGAACAAGCTGTCGTGTGACAGAACTAGGTTCACAAGCATCGAACTTCGCTGCCGCATCATTCGGTACTCCGTATCATATGTTTGACACTTTCCGCTGGCGTAGTAGATATAGAACAGCTGTTCAGCGGACAAGTCTTTGGCATTATCGAATCGATAGTTCAGAAATTTCTTGTTAAGCGTACGAATCCTTTTCGTGAAAAGCTGATGGGCCTGGATGATGGCGGCGTGTTCGAAAATGTCACCGGCAGTGATGGACGGTCTTTTACTGAGTTCCTGGTCTGGGACTGCGCCAGAAAGGGGATCCTTCTCGAGGCAGTTGCGGACATTCTCCAATTTCCGAACAACACGCTGTCGCCAAGCATTCCAGTGTTGCTTAGCGTCTACTGTCTCAAGAAGGCACCTTGCGAGCTGTACTCCCACACGCGGTATGTGGAAATACAGGAAGTATTGCGTCGCTCCCTTTGTAGTGTTAACCATAGACAGTGGCAGGAAAAGCGTGTTGCGTTGTTCGTCATATTTGCACTCCTGGTCAAACACCGAACCCATCCAGAAGTCTTCCTCGTCGATGGCTCTAGCTTTGATGGATTCTTCGAAGTTGTGTTGCATTATTATCTGATAGGAGACGAGCGCTTCCAGTGGGCTACGGCTCCGCTGGGATGCTTCTGGACGCGTGTGGTTGTACATCATCCATTTTGGGAAGAAGGTTTCGATCCTCATGCTTGACAATGGCTTGACGACGTGGGCTTTTGCGATGGCATCCATCCAGGGTAGGTCCACTAACGAGCGAATAATCCCGTGCTTTATGTCGTGAGCTAAATCGCTGAAAAAGGCGACATCCAGGTGATGCTTCGTGGAGAGGTAGCCTAGGTAGTGGACTTGTGTTGGCAATGCTCGCTCCACCATACGAATGCAGTCGTGCTCTCTGGCTGTTACCTGTTCTGGTGATAAATGTCCTTGCGGAGAGAACAGCCAAAGATTGTCCACCACAGCGTAGCCAAGATAATTGAGAACTGTTCTAGGTGGCGCTGACTGTATCGTTTGGTATAACTCCTGCAAAGCTTCTCCGCCCTGGATGTTGATTACGGTGTCATTACTGAGATCTAGAATGCCCGCTAAAGCGCACGATACGAAGGTTTCAAACTCTGTTTGATTGTCCATCGACCTTTTGTCGCTTTCGGAGTCACTCAGGATGGAAATAGTTCGTGAAAATTCCAAGATGTCACTGGCGACTTCGTTCATTTTGTCGTCTGGACCCAGAAAGTTTAGACTCTTCTTGATTCTTTGAAATAACTCCTCGACTGTGCCATTGTTGTCGAAAGAGGTAGATGTTTTCATCGAACTTTTCCGGATAGTTACCAAAGCTGTTCTGGTGGTGTTCGTGGGTTCGACGACGAGAGTTAGAAAAGTGCTAAGACTTAGCAAACGCGCCACCGTTCCAGACACATTCCAGATGCTCTTCCCTGTGACATTGGCAGCAAGCCCATATGGCCATCCGTCCAACCCAACTTTGTTGAGAACTTCAGTAAATGGCTTCTTGCCGAGTTTTCTGATGGTTTCAACATCCATACATTCCTTCCATAAGTTTCTGGCTCCATCTATTATCCTGTCTTTCACGTTGCCGGTCTTGATGTAGCTAATAATGGACGACTCCGCGCTCTTCACCATAAGGTCAGCAGGGGACAGCCTTCCGCTGCCAGGCTTCGTCCAGGTGCGCGCGCATACATAATCGTAGAAGTTCTGGCAAGCGCCTGCGTTGGCCACAAGTCTCCTGAGGTACACACCTTCTCTTCGGCATTCCGACGTCCTACAGGGACGGTAAGGCTCCATATGAGTTCCTCCCCAAGTTGGACTGAACCATGGACCGTGCATGACGCGTGACCCATCATCGTCGTCTTCGATCAACTCGTATTCATGTGTCCGCCCCGCTCCGAAGCGGTTCAGGATGGCTAAGACGCATGCCACTACGGCAACAAAGAAAATCAAGGTTATTATGACGTTTGCTTGTTTGCTCATCCCCTTTATGTACCCATCGGGGGACCACCAGGCCTCATTGCTCTGATTATCACGGAAGTCCATAGGTGCAGGACCAGAAGACATGCAACTTGAAGATAACGGCTGGGTATCTACGGTCACGATAACCGAAGTCTCATCCGTGGAGAATGTTTCACTGGGAGTGGTAGTTGGATACAACTCTTGATTCCAAGCAGGGCTATCGTACTGCGGTGCGGAAAAAGGGTACGGTGTTATGGGTGGTGATTGCGAATTTATAGGTGTCGCCGGCATTGGGGGCTGCCCAAGCGACATTGGCGGTGGCTGTACCACAGGGAGTGGAGCAGTGGCCGTAGTTACCAGTGGCATTTGAGGTGGTTGAGGCTGCATAACTTGTGGCTGCGCTACTTGGGGCAAAGAATTCTGTAGGGCACATTGCACTGAGGTTGCAGTCTGTAATGGTACCGTCTGAGCAGCTACGTCCTGAAGTAACTTCTGAGGTATGACTCCAACTCCTGATTCGACGATGATGGGTACTTGAGACATGGGAAAAGCGCCATAGCCATCTACGCAGCCTGGTAGTTTGTTAGGGCTTCTCTCATCGGAACGTGCTTTCTGAAATGGGTAAGATGCCGCCCGCCTCCAGCGTCCTGGTGATGGACTGGCATACATTGGTCCGTCTGGTCTTCCGATAATTTCAGGTTCCATGTAGTATCCTTGTAAGTTATCGACTGCAGGCGCTAGAGGTAGAACGATATCGTACGGTATGGCAGAACGTGTGCCCCTGCTTCTGGATCTACGTCGGCGGGAATAGCCGTCCGAAGATGAAGACGCAGATCGTGATCTCCTGCGGCGTCGCGTCGGCGAACGTGACCTAGAATGTCGCCTGGATGACCTGGACCTAGGCCGCTGACGCCTCCGGGAACGGGAGCGAGACCGCCGGCGCCGTGGTTCTGGAGACCCTTCCGATGATGACCAGTCGTCTACGAACGGTGGTGATGGAGACATTTGCGGAGAAGAGCGCCGACGGCTTCCCCATCCGGAAGAACGTGATGGCTGCGACCACCGTTGCTGGGGCGAGGAGAACCTCCTGGCAAATGGCTGGTCTTCAGCTGACGGGAGCGGGATGGCGGCACCGCAGTTGTTGCACTGCGAGGATGGTCTTTTGGCGGCGAAGGGTCTCGTTTCAGCCGCAGAATGTCTCCTGCTTCCGCTCCCTGACACGGATCTCGAGGAGGACCCGTCTTCACAGGTTGGAATCCCGCCGCCCAGCATTACGTGCGTTACAAAGCGATAGTTCTGAGTACCGCTACCGCTGTCGCTCGCGGCGCTTAAAGACCTTCGTTGCTCCAGATCGCCAGACTTTGTTGTTTGAGTCGCACGACTTACTTGCGAACCAGTTGATGTCAACGTCGTGATGGATGTTCGAGTCCAGATCGCAGGCAACATCGGGGTTGGGGAACCTCTGGATAGTGCAGGCTTCCACGACAGCGACTTTAATTCTGGCTTTGTTGAAACAGTCTGTGTATCGGACTTCACGTCTCCCACTTTTTCTGTTGTCTTTGCCGTGCTTGTTGTTGTTGTTGTACTCTGCGTACTTGTGGAGGCCGGTGTGGTCGTTGTGGAACTGCTCTCTCCCCCTCCTTCTTCAGCTTTTTCCGACTTCTTTTTCTTCCCCTTCTTCTTTCCTTTCTTCTTCTTCTTCTTCTTTTTCTTCTTTCCTTTCTTCTTCTTTTTCTTCTTCTTCTTTCCTTTCTTCTTCTTTTTCTTTCCTTTCTTCTTCTTCTTCTTCTTCTTCTTCTTTTTCTTCTTCTTTTTCTTCTTTCCTTTCTTCTTTCCTTTCTTCTTCTTTTTCTTCTTCTTTTTCTTCTTTTTCTTCTTCTTCTTCTTTTTCTTTTTCTTCTTCTTCTTCTTTTTTCGATCGTCATCCAACTCCACTTCCTCCGCGATGATGTCAACGACGTACGCGGTAACGGCATCACCGTTTCCAGCGGGCACCAGCCGTAACATATCTCGAATCTTTTCATGATTCTTTTGAATTTCGTCTTGCGACATTCCTGTGATGGATTCCAGAGGCGTGCAGGTTGAAGTTAAGCCACCAAGCTCAGGTCGCTGCACAGGTACTTCCGTTCCAGCACCTAAGTCAAGAAAAGATGCAGGGCGTTGGGTGACGCAAGCCTGTATATCACCTCCATCACGTGTTAAGTGTTGAAGCATATTATCGTACACGACGTGATGCATCGCCTTGAAGCAGTCAGTTATCGTGTCGACATTTCCGGCAGGTTCACCTGAAGCGACTGCTGGCATGTTAACCACATCTCCTAATAAGCTGGAACGGCTGCTTTGCGGTTGAAGATGCTGCTGGTAAAGCTGGCACAGTGGCACAGACTGTTGCCTGCTACGTTCTACTGTCCTTGAAGCTCCTCGATTGCCAGCCTCCAACATAGTGTCGCGTACCTGAAGCAAGCCTCGATCGAGCATTTCCTTCTCACGTTCGTCTTCAAACTGAACCGATACTTGAGTATGAATTTCGGCTCGGGGAAGTTGACCGAGGGTCATGCTGGTCGTAAATGTCTTCCCGAGTCTTCCCGTAGTTAGTGAATGAGTATCCCTCACAGAGAGCGGCGCTCCGCTAGGTCCTGTAGGTTTGTGAGCGCCGGCAACATAGCTTGGGGAGACATTTTCTCCGTGGGCGCTTCGAGGACCATGGAGGAACACAGCGCTTGCAGACACATTGTACGGAGCTGCCGAGGAGTCCTGTTGTGTGAGTGATTGGCCACGGTCATTGTCTACTCTAGTTTCTACTTCGTATTGCGGAGCACAATATCCGCCAGTTGGAAATAGGCTAAATCCCTGTTCGTTGTGGGGCGGAGCCGATGTATCGTAGTTCTGCGTTTGGATCTCAGAGCCTGCTGGACATAATAGCGCGTGAACTCCGACTTGGCTTGTAGATGATGGCCTGGAAACAATGCATTCCTTGTCCTTCCAAGACCTTGGCGTACCCAGCTGTTGCGAAGAGCGATGCTGTATCCATTCTGGGTGGTGGTAGGTATTGTCAAATACCACGGCCTGATGTCGAGAGCGAACCACACAGCTCTTTGTGCGTGTTGAGGCTTCAACGGACTGTCCTCCTCTTACGCGCTCACTTTGCTGACCTTGCGTTCTTTGACTGAGACACTGTTGGGCAGCAGCATCTGTCTGTTGTATAGCAGGTTCCACCAGTTGTCTCGGTTGCTGAACTTGCATAAACGAGGGGAACAATGGTGCAGTCATACCTTTCGATTCGTCATCCATGTTTGTAGCACGTTTTTTAAAGACAGCGTTATCTTTGAAAAAAAGATTGGTCACCAGCTTCAGACGGAGCGAACTGCCGTCACGTTTGAGAACGCGCGCGATGTAAGTTCACGTGTGAGCGTGCCCGGGTTGCTCCGGCGACGGTTTGTCAACCAGTGTGACGTGTATAGCCAGTGTGACTCTGGTTATAAACGTGCTCCAAACATGTATGACGTATGCATAATGCTCGGTCACACTGGTTATACAATCCTTGTTTGACAACATCGTTTGGTCCAAACGGTTGTATGATTATACGTACATAGTCTCGAACATGAGTTGTCCAAACATCGGTCACACTGTTTATACAACATAACAGGCAGTGGAACAGTGGAGTGGAGGAACAGTGGCAGTGGCTTAAACCCTGATGTATGGCACATGTCAGTGTCACAATAACCAACCGAGAAGTTTATATACTTTCCATTCGCCGACATCGCAATTCAAAAGGTACGAAGACGAAGAAGACGGGGCTGCACTTGCTGATTTTCGATAGCTGCACCATTACTGCACAGACATAGACATAGACAAGGTGGTGGTGGTGATGGTGAAAGGGCTTGCCGTTGTCGGCCTCACGTATGTGGGCAACGTCACGACTGACGTATACAGTCTAAATCCTGTGACGGACACGTGCCGGTTAAAAAAAGTTTCCTCTGAAAGTGCAGCCGGTACATATAGCCGTAACCAGCGTTGCTCTTTGCGCCTTTCATGTACGACTCCAAAATAAGTTTCAATAAGCTCAAGCACAAAATGCATCTGTCGAGCAACAAGTGTTCATTTGCCTCCGAATGTGTCGTAAGAGTAGGGTACATCCAATATTTGTTTATCGACTGCCACCAGAGTGCCGAGTCTCTCGAGCAACATCCCGTGCACGCTCACACGCGAACTTCCGCCGCCCAAACATGACAGCAGCTCGCTCCTTTTGAATTCGGCGACATTCCACGAAAACCGCAGAACCCGAAACCCAATGCCACGCAGCCAGTGAGCAGCATGGCCACGCCGCAGCCGCCGCCAGTACCCTCAAGACGTTGTGTCACCGACCAAGAATGTTTGCTTTCCGGGCCGTCAGCTGCCACCCAGGACACAGGCTACGGGCAACCATATGCACCACGCGAGGCCATCCAAGCACGGAACTCTAATCAAAAGGCTCCGTTCTACGACGAACAGGGCTTTATCCTGCTCACTCCGGGTCGATGTCGTGCTCCACAACACCCAATAGAAACTATAATAGACACTGCAAGTTGTGAACAAATCGCACAGCAACTTTCCTCAACAACTCGTGGGTCTCCCACTGTGTCTCCCCGAGAACTTCATAGTGTGAACAGACACCATGCCTTCTCAGGCTATGTTGCTCCAGGAGTTGTACTAAGACCTAGCTCAGTGCCGCTGTCTGAGAGAGTTACTGCTTCAACGTCTACAGGACGTCTCGGTAGGTCAGCTGGCCCCGACATGACCATCAGTCGGGTTGCCCGATCTGAAACGTCTGAAATGTTCGATCGGGAGATGCGTCAGAAATTTGACTGGGTCCCCGAGGGTAGCGGCCGCACAGCACGAAGGGCAGATGATCGCCGCAGCCAGCACCACAGTTACGAGCAGCAGCATGAGAGACAATATCAGTACAACACTCAATATCTGTACAATCCTCAGCACCAGGGCCTTCAACCGCAACGCACTAGATGCAGCACGAACGGCGAAGAATTTCGTAAGCATGCCACTCCTACAGATGAACCATCCGGAAGGGTTGAGGCAATTGTATATGATCGCGTCAGGGCGATGGACGATGTAGAGCGCGATAATGTCCTACAGGACTTGCCACGTGATCACGGTGGTGTACAGGCTGGAGTCATCCAGCGCCCAGCGTCCTTCTCTGGTTTAGGTGCCCGAATGGACGTAGCTGTCCAGCGTCATCATAGGTTAACGTCAACTCGCGCTGCTCTGGAATCTATCACCGGGATGTTGCAAGACTCAGTTTCGAAGACCCCTCAACTGTCCATTGGAGACACGTTACGTCTAGTGCCTACTGGAGATGGAGACGCTATTATCGCGTACGTCGTTGACGTCATCGCAGATGAAGCGGTGTTGGACGACGATCGGAAAAAGAGAAAGAAGAAACGAAAGAAAAAGAAGAGGAGAAAAAAGAAGAAAAAGAAGAAGAAGAAAAAGAAGAAGAAGAGGAAGAAGAAAAAGAAGAAGAGGAGGAAGAAGAAAAAGAAGAAGCGAAAGAAGAAAAAGAAGAAGAAGAAGAGAAAGAAGAAAAAGAAGAAAAAAAAGAGGTCGAAGAAATCCAAGAAGAAGAAGTCCAAGGACGAAGGTGGAGGAGAGAGCACTCTCACAAAGACCGCACTGTCCTCAAGTACGCCGAGCACTACTACTACTACTACCACCAGTACAAAAAAGCCAACAGAAAAAGTTGGAGACATAAAGACTGCTTCACCCAAACTAGACTTTAAATCGCTGACACCAAAGCCGTCATTGTCCAGGATTTCGCAGACTTCGATGCAGCCTACAGTCTGGACTCGGACGTCCGTCAGGACGTTGGCGTCCACAGGCTCCCAGGTATGTTTGCATCGATTGAAACATCGAAATAGATGGCGTCGGGCAGGGCGGGGGCACCTTTAAGCGCCACAAATGACAGGGGAAGTGATAGTCTACAGTACCGTTTAGTAGGAGCGTTGCCAGGGGGTGCTATAGGAGGTTCAAACCGCTAAAATTTGTAGCTTTGATAGTGCATTTGGGAGAGGGAAACAAAACGGAAATCATCTTCTGCCATGTACAGTCCCCATTGAACCCCCGCCCCTTTAAATATACCATCCTGCAGTTGAGTAACGCGCGTGGTGCTGCGCATGAGCTTTCAACCTTCAGAAGACTGGTCTTTATTCAGAATAGGGGAGGAAGGGAAGGCAAGTGACTTTCTGCTTTTCAAGTGGGGTCCTTCACCGGGAGAAGTTTATAAACTTTGTCCTCGTACTCCTCGCAGTGTACCAACTGCGGCGCCATGATGTCGCCGTCAGATGTTGACCCGTCCCCTGCCATGGGGTTCTCCTCGCCTCGACAACGCAGGACGCAGCCATCATGGTCTGCCGGATGGGGAACTCGTGAACGCTCCCCTCCGCCGCGATCTCCATCACCACCGGTCGAGGACGACTGGCCATCAGCGGAGGAGTCACCAGAGCCAAGGCCACCGCGGTCTCGTTCCTGTTCCCGTAGGCACCGGCGATCCAGGTCATCCAGGCGGCATTCCAGATCGCGTTCGTCAAGGCGATGCCGCAGAAGGTCACGGTCTTCCTGTTCCTCTACATCTGAATCGTCATCTTCGGATGACTATTTCCGTCGACGAAGATCAAGAAGCAGACGTCCTGCTATTCCGTATGATATTGAACTACCTCTACCGCCTGCGATCGACCCTTTGCAGAGGTACTACACGGAACCTGATATTCTCGGAAGACCGGGCAGTCCTATGTATGCTAGTCCACTCTCAGGAGGTTGGGAAAGGTCAGGGCCTTACCCATTTCGGAAACGACGTTCCTATGAGGTAGGACCTCCCAGGCTCCGGCGATGCATAGGTGGCTATGATGACCGTACCGTGTCTAATGTCCAGGTTCCCATGGTCATCGAATCTGAAGTTGCAGTTGTACCACGGAGGCCGCTTCATGACGCAGGTGCTCAAACAGTGCCACAACCCACTTCAGCCGGCGTTCAATGCGCCTTACAAAATTCTTTTCCCCAAGTAACGCAGCCACCATTTATGCGACCTCAACCACCGCAAATGCCAATGGCGACTATGGCCACTACCGCTCTCCCCGTGGTTCAGCCATCTCCGATGTCGCTTGGACAACTGCCAATTCCAACGACTCCCATGTATTCGCAGTCACCGCCCATTACACCGTACGCCTCTTCAGCGCCCCTGCTCGGTAGTCCTGCATGGAATCCATTCTTTTATCCGAATACGACGTCAAGTGGTACGTTTTCCATGGATGACACTCGGGTGACGACGACCGTAGACACACTACCGTCATCCTCAAGTAGTATATTTGCTGGTGCATCTCCCATGGGCATGTATGCTAAGCAGCCAGATGATCCCTGGTGGTCACCGTACGGGTACATGAAGAGGATGGACCAACAGGGAAAAGTTATGATAACCTTTATCTTTCTTCTTGGCGTTGTTGCGTGCGTTGTAGCCATCCTGAGCCGCTTCGGAGCTGGGAGGGCGCCTATAGTACATGAGTCGATGGGCTATGATGACGACGAGTCACGTGTCATGCACGGCCCGTGGATCAACAAAACGGGGGGAGGCACACTCATGGAACCTTATGGACTCTGTCGGACGTTGGAATGTCGAAGAGAAGGTATGTACCTCAGTCGTCTTGTGGACAGCGCAGGGGCTTGCCGGAACTTCTACGACTATGTGTGTGCGCGCACATGGGGGAAGCCTGGCAATGGAGAGCTATCGTCTGCAGACCTTATGGTAAACGGCGTGGAGTCTTCAATTATTAGCTACATCAAGGCCGGGCACGTTAAAGACAGAATGTTACGAGGAGCCAGGAACCTGTGGAAAGAGTGCATGGATGTTGACGCAATCAGGAAGCTCGGCAAGAAGCCTTTTACTGAAGTTCTCAACAAGGTTGGATTGGACGGATGGCCATTTGGGCCTGCTGCCAATGTCACAGGAAAGAACATCTGGAATGTGTCGGGGACGTTGATGCGTCTGCTAGGTCTTAGCACTTTTTTAACTCTCGTCGTCGAACCCATCACCAACAGCAGCACAGCTCAAGTAATTATTCGGAAAGTTCCAGTGCAAACGTCTACTACATATTTGTATGACAGTGACAAGATTGATGAGCTATTTCTAAGAATCAGAGAAAGAGTAACCCTTCTCGATGCAGAGAGCGAAGTTGATGAAATCGTCAATGATATCGTGACATTTTCAAGAACTATTTCCCACCTGAGTGACTCTGAAAGTGAAAAAGTGGCTCCCGACAATCGCACAGAATTTCATACTTTTGTATCATCTGCTTTATCTGGCATTTTAGACCTCAGAAACGGCTCTAAAATCGACATCCACCATGTAGGGAATGTGCAGGAGTTATACCAGACGATACAGTCAGCGCCAGCTAGACAAGTTCTCAATTACCTGGGCTACGCTGTTGTGGACAATCTCTGGCTCTTCTCGCCGCAAGAAAATTTATCATCGAAACAGATTAGAGCAAGAGAGCACGACTGCATCCGTATGGTGGAGCGGGCATTGCCGAAACAAGTTCACTACCTGGCCTACCTGGCCACGAAGCATCACCTGGACGTCGCCTTTTTCACGCGCTTAGCCCACGACATAAAGCACCAGGTCATCCGCTCCATAAGAGTTCTCTCCTGGATGGATGCCAGCACAAAAACTCACGTCGTCAAGTATTTGTCAAGCATGCAGATCAACACTTTCTTTCCACGGTGGATGATATACAACCACACGCGTCCCGAAGCATCCCATCCGAGCTTCACTCCACTGCAAGTTCTTGTCTCCTATGTGCAAATAATGCAAAACGCCTTCGAAGAATCCATGAACGCTAGAGACATCAACGAGGAAGACTTTTGGATGGGATCGGTGTTTGACCAGAGCTGCAGACATGACGAAAAACGCAATGTGCTTTTCTTACCACTGTCTATGGCTAACACCACAAAGGGAGCGACGCAACTGTTTCTCTATTTCCACATACCACATGTGGGGGTACAACTTGCGAGATGCCTTCTTGAGACCATAGTCCCTTCAAGGCACACGGGTTGGGGCACACACATTGGCGCAAAGCACAATGGTTGGCGAGAGACGACCATTCGGGAACTCGCGAACATCCACAATTGCTTCGAGGATCAGCACTTTTCTGGCACCGTTCCAGTTGAGGACCCCAGTAAAAGGACGTCCGTTACGGCTAGTGATATCTTGGAACACGCTGCCATTATCCAAGCCCACGGCATTTTCACAAATGGGATTCGTACACTGAACAAGAACTTCCAAGACTATCGATTCGAGAACGCCAGAAACTTGTCCGCTGAACAGCTGTTCTACATCTATTACACCAGTGGAAAGTGTCGTACGTATGATGCCAAGTACCAAACGTCCGGAACGTTGCAGCATGGAAGTGCGCAGTTGGTGAACCTAGTTGTGTCCCACGATAGCTTGTTCTACAAGGCGTTCAACTGCCCTGAGAATACGAGCATGAATCCGATTAGAAAATGCCAGTTCTGGACACGATAACACTGGTCTGGGTGGGAAAGTACGAAGAGTTTTTTCGTACGTGAGGCGTCCCTACGCACAAGTGCATCAAGTGCGTGAGTTATCATCTGTCAGCGATCATGAGAAAAACGTTCACGCATTGGCACAAGCTTTGAGGTAATTGTGCAATGGAATGAAAATAAACCTTGACGGGCTGTTAATTTGTATGACATTATTTATTTAGTTACCCCACGGAACCCGTGGATATCGCCGAGGGCGTACATTTCCAATACAAAAAGAACATAATGGACAAATGACAAAATGGCGCTGATGCAGGCTAGCTGGTGGATGAAGTCCATAATGTAAAAGCCTCAGTCTGGGCACACAACACACGACTCAATAATGGACAGTAAATTAGCTACGCAGGTTAGAACATACGTAGGGTTGCAAGGATCATGTAACTAACTCTTAGGTTATATAGAATGGATTGAGATTCGAAGTACTTCATGATCCCGGAGGCTATGATATGTAATGTGTATGATATGTATATGTGATAAGTAGTTTCCAACATTTGGTGAGAAGTGATATAGGGCGGCAATCAGTAGCTAAATCTCGGCAACAGACAGCAGAAGGCAAACCGTTAGACGCTTTAACAGTCTCGCACCTCTTTAGAGAGAGAGGACGAGAGCACGTTTGAGGAGGATCTTGCAGCACTTCTGAATTCGGCGTGAGGATCTAGGATTTCTTACACAATCCTTGAGAAAATTCCTGAATGCAATCTTCAGTGGCTTTCAGTGTACGAAAGAGTGGACCTGAGGTAATGGCGTGTGCCCAAAGCATTACCACGGTTCCTTGATAGCTAGATTTAGGAGTAGGTAATGTCTTGATAGAGTTGAAGCGCCGAACTGGGCTACAATTAATACCCTAGTCAGACGGCAAAGCTAAGCCCGTTAGCGGAACGGCGGTGCTTACTTCACCTGCTGTCCAACCATCATTTCGAATGGCATCGTTTTCTGCCCTGACTTGTTGAAAGCAGGAGGCATAATTGTCACAAAAAAGGTGTACGTACGTCTCCCATTTTTAACAGATCGGGGCACAGAACGGTGTCATTCGAAATGGTGGATGGACAACAGGTGAAGTAAGCACCGCCGTTCCGCTAACGGAATTAGGTATGCCGTCTGACTCGGGCATTACATACCCTTTGAGAGATCACACTAGAAGTTTGTTTTTGCTACAGTACACATTTATGTTTTAATATGTATAGCACACAGGGTGTTTCACCTAACGTGATAAAAAAATCTGGCTCACCGGAAGATTGTGGGACTTTCGGCAATTACCTTCTGGGAACTTTTGCCACGATTGGGGAAGGCGTTGAACAATTTTCAATTGCGGGGAATTTATTTTGTTCAATTGAAGTTTGAAAATTTGCAAGCGAATTTGACTCCTTTTTTTCCAGAACTATGAAGTCCTCCAAGGATGGCCACAGATGTGTGAGCGCAGGAAAGTCGTCTTTATTTGTACCATACGTGACGGTGGTACTACAGCCCCTGGGAGCGCCAGATGGAAGTCGTAGTATCCTATCATGGTGTCTTTTTGTGGCGGCAGTCTTCACGGGACATAAAGAGAACGATACAGAATGTCCGAATTTGCAGTTAGCACACGTTGGGTCCATTAAACAAATTTCAATACGCTCAAGCAAAAATGTACGTGTACGTTGCATCTGCATGTGTACAAAGAAAAGCATGTAGCCAAACCATTTGCTGACAAACCGTCATCAGAGCTCTGAGTTTCTCGAGCGAAATCCCGTGCATGCTCACACGAGAACTTCCGCCGCGCGCATTCCCAACCATGACTGCGGTTCGCTCCGTATGAGTACGGCGGCCTACCACCAAACCGACGGAGCCAGGAGCCAATGAATGGCTCAAAGGTAGGTCAGAAGCATGGCCACGCAGTAACAGCCGCCGACAGGGCCGGCAAGGGAGCCTCACCTTCCGCTTCCTCCCGACGCAAACGAAGCTGGCTATGACTACAAGCAGCATGTCTGCATTGGCGATACTCACCAGGACCACTTCTGCGGTAACCAAACCGTTAAGCCCAATAGAAATCTGCAGCTGAGCATAATATCCACGTCCAGGAGTTCCAGAACGAGCTTGAGACTCAATCTTTGGTCCAGTTTGAAGAGGAACTTGAAAAAGAAATGTTTGATAGAGGCGTGCTTCAGAAACTTGACACTATCTTCGAGGCTAGCGCACGAAGAGCGAACGAAAGGCGGTGGATCGCAGCAGGCACCAGTTTGAGCCACAGTACCAGCAGTACGAGCATCGCCAACAGTGACTTCAACCGCAAAGCAGCAGCTCCAGCTTGCAACGCGGAGTAGTGAACATGCAGGCCATTCCTTCAGACACCGGAAAGGTTGTCGGAGCAATCTCTGATTGCTTCAGGGCAACGGACAGTGTAGTGCGCGACAATGTGCTCTCAGACTTGACATGTGGTAGAGGTGGCGGAGAGGCCTGCGTCATCTTTCGCCCTGCATCCTTTCCTGGTTTAGGTGCACGAATGGAAGTAGGTGTAATGCGACCTGAGCTTGCTGGGTTAACTTCAACATGCACAGCTGTGGAATCTATCACTGGAATGTTGCAAGACGAAATTCCAAAGAATCGTCGCCTGTCGATCGGAGACACGATGCGGCTGGCACGTTACGGCTGGACGCTGTTACCGCTACGTCGTTGACTTCATCGCAGAGGAAGCCCAGTTGGACGACGATCGGAAAAGAAGGCGAAAGAAGAAATGAAGCAACAAAAGGAGGAAGAAAAAGAAGAGCAGGAAGATGGCGAAAGAAGAAAATGAAGAAGTAAAGAAGACGTGGAAGAAGAAAAAGAAGAGAAAGAAGCGGAACAAGAAAAAGAAGAGGAAAGCAAAAGCAGGAGGAGGAGAGTGCAGTGCTTCAACGACCACACCATCCTCAACAAGTGCGACGAGTATAACTACAACAACCAGTGCAACCAAGTCACCAGAAAAAGTGGGAGACGTCAAGTCAGATACAAACACTGCTTCAACATAGCAAGACTTGACATCGAAACCTACAGGGTCTGGACTCTTCTCACCTCGATGCCCCCTGCACTCTGGGCTCGCTGCATTCGGGTCTCCCTCAATCAATCTTTTAGGACGATACTATATAGATCCTGAGATTCTCAGAAGACCAGGTAGGCCGACGTATGCCAGTCCATCGCCAAGACTGTGGAGACGGGCAGGACCTTACCGATTTCTTAAAGCACGTTTATTTGAAAGAAGTCCTCCCAGACTTTCGCACTACATCTGACTTATGACTCATCTGACTCTGACTCTGACTACTACATCTGACTCTGAATCCTCCCAGACTTTCGCACTACATCTGACTTATGACTCATCTGACTCTGACTCTGACTACATCTGAATACTACATCTGACTCTGGTTATGACTGCCGCACCGTGCCCCAAGTGCTTATGGTCGTTGAATCTGAAGTTTGAATTTCTTCTCAGAAGCCACTTCAAGACACCGGTGCTCATGCAGTGCCGCAACCCACTTCAGCATCCGTACAATGTGTCTTACAAAATTATTTGCCCCAAGTAGTAGCGCAGTCACAAGTTATGCAGCCTCAACTACCCCAGACGCCACTGGGAACTATGGCCACCACTGCCCTCTCTGCTGTACAGCCATCTCCGATATCCTTCCACAGCTGCCAATGCCAAAGGCGTCGATATATTCGCAATCACTACCCCCATAACAGCATACGCCTCCTCAGCACCTCCCCGTCGAATCAAACCTTGTATCCGAATACGACGTCAAGTGGTACATTTTCCAGGGATGACACTTGCATCAAGATGACCGTAGACACTCAGCCGTCATTACGCTACATGTCTTCCGGTCTAGTTCCAATGAACCTCTATCCTAAAGAGCCCAATGAGCCCTGGTGGTCACCCTATGGATACATGAAGGGGATGAACCAACAGGGAAACGTTGCAATGACCTTCATTTTCCATGTTGGCGTTGTGGGATGTGTTGTAGCCATGCTCAGCCGCTTCGAAGGTGGGCGGGCATTAATGATGCGTGAGTCGATCGACGACGATGATGAATCACGGGTTTTGCATGCTCCATGGTTCAACCGTACTGGGGCTGAACAGTTATGGAGCGTCACGGACCGTATCGAACGTCGGAATGCCGAAGAGAGGGCATGTTCCTGCAAAGTCTTGTCGACAACGCGAGAGCTTGCATGGACTTCTACCACTATGTGTGTGCGCGAAGCTGGAAGAAGCCTGACAACGGAGGATTGCCGTCCGCTGACCTTATGGTGAATGGTGTTGAGTCTTCCATTATTAGCTACATCAAAGCCGGCAACGTGAGAGACATGATAGTACAAGTAGCCTATGGAAGGAGTGCATGGATGTTGACGCTATCGGGAAGCTCGACAAGAAGCCGCTCACTGGAATCCTTTACAAGGTTGGGTTGGACGGATGGCCATACAGGCTTGCTACCAATGTCACAGGAAAAAACGCTCGGCACGTGTCAGGGACATTGATACGTCTGCTAAGTCTGAGCACTTTTTTTTTTATTCTCGTCATTGGACCCATCACAATCAACAACACAGCTCTAGTAACTATTCCGGAACGTCCAAGGTAAACGAACCCTACCTATTTCAGCCACAATGACACGATCGCTGAGTTATTTGAAGTATCAAAGAAAGAGTAAGCCTTCTTGATGCAGAGAACGAAATGGATGAAATCGTCAATGATATCGTTTTCAAGAACTATTTCCAACCAGAGCGACTCTGAAAGTGGCAACGTGGCTAACGGCGATCAAACAGAATTTCAAACTTTCATATCGTTATCGGGCACTTTAGATCTCAGTAACGGCACCATAATCAACATCCACCATGAGGAAGCCGTGTGCAGAAGTTGTACAAAACGATACGGGAAACACCACCTAGAACACTTCTCAATTACCTGGGATACGCTGTCGTGGACAATCTTTGGCTGTTCCCTCCGCAAGGACGTTGATCACCGGAATAGATAAGAGCCAGAGAGCGCGACTGCATTCGTATGGTGAAGCGGGCATTGCCGACTCCACTACCTAGGCTACCTCTCCACGATACGTCTCCTTGATGTTGCCTTTTTCACTGGCTTAGCCGACGACATAAAGCACAACTTCATCCGCTCCGTAAGAGATCTACACTGGATGGATGCCAGCACAAGGACCAACGTCGTCAAGCAATCGTCAAGTGTGCCAATCAAACCATTCTTTCCGCAGTGGATGATCTACAACCACGTGCGTCCTGAGGCATGTCATCCGAGCTTCACTCCACAGCAAGTTCCTTTCTCCTATCAACAAATAATGCAAAATATATTGAACCAATCCATCAAAGCTAGAGCCATCAACGAGGATCAACGATGGGTTCGGTGTTTGACCAGGACTGCAGATATGACCAGGAACGCAATATGCTTTTTCTACCACTTTCCTTGGCGAACACCACAAAGGGTGCGACGAAGCTCTTCCTCTATTTCCAGACACCGCAAGTGGGAGTACAACTTGCAAGATGCCTTCTTGAGGTCGTACACTCTTCAAAACACGCCAGTGTTTTGCGGCAGCCTACAGTGCGGGATTTTGCGAATGTCCGTAACTGCTTCGAGGAGCCATATCTTTCTGGAATCGCACCAGTCCAGGAACCCAGCAAAAAGGCCGTCCATTACTGCTAGAGACGTTTTCGAACACGTCGCCATCATCCAGGCCCACTACGTTTTCACGAACGGTATCCGTACTTTTAAAAAGAACTTTCAAGCCTATCGGTTCAAGAACGGCAAAGACTTGTCCGCTGAACGACTGTTCTACATCTACTACACCAGCGGAAAGTGTCAAACGTACGGTGCGAAGTACCCAACATCCCGAATGTTCACGCATGAAGGCCCTAAGTTGGTTAACCTAGTTCTGTCGCACGATAGCTCGTTCCACAAGGCGTTCAACTGCCACCACACGCCCACGAATTAGGTGAAGAAATACTACTCCTGCAGACGGAAACTCCAGGCAGGAAAAGTGAGAATAGTCTCGCATTATGCGCAAGTGCAATGGCAGCGAAAGAAAAGCAAAAAGTCGAAGAAAAGAAGAAAGCTTTCCAAAATGAAGTCAAAAAACAAATCCGAAAAGAAGTCTTAAGTAGAAACGCAAGAAACGGGGTTCAAGTACATCCAACACATCGACAACCGCCCCTTCGTCGTATCGGTCATCGACGGATATGCCAACAGCGAACCTCCCTGGTGATGTGGTCACATGGCCTCACCACCCTACGCGTGCAAAGAAAAATGGGCGTGGGTATCTTTGGTAGAGTCGTTACAAATATATGTCCAGAAGCGAAGAGCCCCAATTTACCCAGTTTATGCAAATTCAGCAACTGAGACAGCTTCCAAGGCCTCCTGTGAAGCAGACAGATGCTGCTGTTCAGCAGTACCCCAGTCTAAGAACGCAAAGTCATCAAACAGAGGGTATCGAAGGGGGACGCACGGTCGAGACCTGCAGAACATGCAGAGCAAGGTGTATGGCGTGCTATGGACACCAGGTGGCGGAATTTGACAATACCTGCTGCCACCCAGAATGGGATCGGTATCAGTCTTCGCAAGTGCTGGATATGCCAAGACCTTGTATCATTGACCCAGACTATGTGGTTTCCAGGCCCTCACCTACAACACAAGTCACAGTTTACGGGAAACCATGTCCAGCTCACGTGGAGACCAACCGTTCTACGACCAACATGGATTTAGCCGGAGCACATCTGACGGACCCCACGACATGAAACAAAAACCTGAATAGACGTTGACCATGGTCAACCAATTGTACAACCAATTGTACAACAACACTCCTCAGCAGCTCTCTACGGTGTGAATGCTAGTACTATATTCCACCAGGAACCTCGAAGTGTGGCAAGCGCACTAGTTTTCTCAGGCTCTGTCGCTGGAACACACACACACCGAGATAACCTAGCGTTGCGCCGCTGTCTATGAAAGTTACTGCTTCAACATCTACTGAACGCCTCGGTAGGTCATTTGGCATGACCATGACAAGCCCTACCGGAAAGGTTGTCGACATAATCTGTGATTGCTTCAGGGTGATGGACGACGTAGTGCGCGACAATGCGCTCCCAGACTTGACAAGTGACAGAGGTGGTGTACACGCTGGCGTCATCCAGCGTCCTGAATCCTTTCCTGGTTTAGGTGCACGAATGGAAGTAGCTGTACAGCGACCTGAGTTTGCTGGGTTAACAATAATAGTAGTAATAGTATAATAGTAATATAATAGTAATAATAGCACAGTAATAGAATGATAATAATAGCATAGTAATAATAGTATAGTAGTAATAGCATATAACGAGTTGGCAGGAGGCTCAGGCAGAAAGCTTCTATAAAAGCAGCTTGTCGAGGCCTGATCCCCCCCTACAATTCATATACAGCATCAACGGTTAATAGAAATTTTCAAACACAGCATAAGCAGGAAGTAACACGTTAATTTCTAAGCATGACAAGATATTGTACTCATGCACCGCAGTCTTGCAAAAGCGCAGCACAGTCAATAATATATTAAAACAATAAAGAATTACCAAAAGGAAGAAATATAGAAGTTGTACTATTGTTACACATATGCACATATACATACACTTATACGCCACTAACTTTTTTCGGGCAAGATTGCGCCCGCAAAAGACTTATGTGCTCCGGGAGATTTTACAACGAAGAGCTAATTCTACACTGTGCTGGTGGGTGTAATTGAAAATGTCACTCTGCCTGCATCGACGTCGGTGCTGTTGAGTATGAGTCCTTCGTGGTATGTGGCTCCAGCTCCTATAAATGTTGTAAATGCACACGTCGTAGCACATCATCGCTAACCCTTGTCACGGAGACTAGGACTACATCTGAGGCTGCTGAATTTGCCTTGGTTGATCCAGGCCCATTGTTTGGCGAAATGCTTCCTCCGGCATTTGTCAAGGATTTTGCCGAGATATCAGGAAGTTTGATCAATTGCTATATGAAGTGAAGAATCTTCGTAAAGAAAACAAGCAACTGCGCCAGGATCTTTTGAGCTTCATGCGTACTCCTAGACGGATAAGACGTCCCGGATAAGACGGCGAACGACGATCGCACCGCCGGCGTCCACCGTTCAAATTTCGAATGAAACCGCCGAGAGAGTACTCAGACTCAGAGTAGGCAGTAGGCAGCACGCAGGCGACGAAGCGCGAAGTGCCGTTTTCAAAGTCCGGCAACCAATCTGAACACGCCAGTGGCTTTCAACCAATGGAGAGGCACGGATTGCTCCATGCGCAAGTAACACGCATGTTGATACCGATTTTGCGAGGGCTGTGGGGACTGCTCAAGGTCTCTGATTCTCAGCATGTTTTCGTCCACTTGGTTTATCCGCGCAACACATGTATCACTCAGATTTTTATGTTGTGCTTTCAGTTGAGCATTTTTCATTTTCATTTCATTTCATTTAATATACTTTAAAGGCCCCATAGGACATTACCATAAGGGGGGATATACAACACAAAAACACAAAGCAATACAGTCATGGCAATTGTTCACAGGCAGAATAAGATAGAAATACATCGGATACTGAAGCAATTTCAACAGGTAGACTGTTCCATTCAGTACTTTCTATTTGCAAAGTAGAATATCTATGACCGTCATTGTG
Source organism: Ornithodoros turicata (assembly GCF_037126465.1). Taxonomy (NCBI): domain Eukaryota; kingdom Metazoa; phylum Arthropoda; class Arachnida; order Ixodida; family Argasidae; genus Ornithodoros; species Ornithodoros turicata. The sequence goes on along the minus strand of NC_088210.1, from coordinate 13,846,905 downwards.
ACTCAGCTTGGGTTGCAGCTTATGCGGGTGGTCACGTTGGATAGACAGAAATATTATGTAATTATATATGTATATATATCATAAGTTCGTTGGCACAACTATTGCGCATAGCCACTAAATTGTGGGCAATGAAACGCGCCCCGTTGTTTTGAACACTGGCCTCTGTGGTCAACAACAGTTTTGAATAAGTTCACTGGAGTCTATTAGAGTAAGAGAGACAGGATTCCGTATTGGACGCTACATCGTCACCTCGAGCAACATAGCCTGGGAAGGCATGATGTCTGTTCACACTATCAGGTTTTCGGGCAGACACAGTAGCGAACACACGAGCTGTCGAGGAAAGTTGCTGTGCGATTGGTTCACCGTTCACCGCATTCAGTGTCTATTCTAGTTTCTATTTGGCATTATGGAGCACAATATCGGTCCGGAGTGAACAGGCTAAATCCCTGTTTGTCGTAGAATGGAGCCGTGTCACTGGACTTCCGTGCTTGGATCGCCACGCGTGCTGCATATGGTTGCCAGATAGCCTGTGTCCTGGGTGGCAGCTGACGTCGTGGAGACCAAACATTCTTGGTCGATGACACAATGTCTTGAGGGCACTGGCGGTGGCGGCCGCGTGGCCATGCTGCTCTCTGGCTTCGTGGCATTGGGTTTCGGGTTCCGCGGGTTTCGTGGAAAGTCGCCGAATTCACAAGGGGCGAGCTGCTGTCATTCGGGCTGCGGAAGTTCGCGTGTGAGCGTGCACGGGACGTTTGCTCGAGAGACTCTGCGCTCTGGTGGCAGTCGGTAAACAAATACTGGATGCATCCTACTCTTACGACACATTTGGAGGCAAATAAACAGTTGTTGGTCGACAGATGCATTTTCTGCTTGAGCTTATTGAAACTTGTTTGGAAGTCCATGCATATATTAAAGGCGCCAAGAGCAACTCTGCGTCCAATCTGAAGGAAACCGTAATGCAGACTAGATTTTCGTCTTCTACATCACACAAGCAATGCGACGTACTAGTACTGTAGAATGGGATTCGCCATAGTACTATGTAGGCAAGATGTCGCGGGATCGTTATTAAAGTATATCCGCAGCTTTCGACGATCAAACTTGTGGCAGATCATATTTTGCTGTTTTAACGTGCGTTAACTTTAAAGTGTTTACCCAACCTTCTTGCAACGTGTCCGTGAACCCCGCTAGGTCATCACCGGCGATGCCGGCAATTTCTGTGAACATTACAGGTATGTACAACCTGCTCCTAAATATTGACCCCAAAAAGTCGCCTGGTTATGATAATACACAAAATGAGTTCTTAAGGCGCTACTCTGAAATGCTGGCCAAATATCTTTACAGAATCTCTGCGGCAAGGCCGCATACCAAAAGATTGGTTGGTGTCCAAAGTGATATCAATACACAAGACCGGGGATAAGCTTTTAGCTACTGATTACCGCCCTATATCACTTCTCACCAAATGTTGGAAACTACTTGAACATATCATTGCCTCCAGAATCATGAAGTACTTCGAATCTCAATCCAGTTAGTTACATGATCCTTGTAATCCTACGTATCTTCTAACCTGTGTAGCTAATTTATTGTCCATCACTGAGTCGTGTGTCGTCCCTCCTGTGTTGCCAGACTCAGGCTTTTACATTACGGCTTTTACATTACATTACATTACGCCAGCTATAGCCTGAATCTACGCCATTTTGTCATTTGTCAGTTATGTTCTTTTTTGCCATTAATGTATTGAAAATGTAGGCCACTACCCTCGGTGATACCCACGGCTTCTGTGGGATAAATAATGGCAGACAAATTAACAGCCCGTGAAGGTTTATTCTCATTCGACTGCACAATTACGTTAAAACTTGTGCAATGTGTGAACGTTTTTCTCAAGAGCGCTGACAGATAACTCACACTTAATGCACTTGTGCGTCGTGACGCCTCACGTACGAAACTGTTCGTACTTTCCCACCAGGACCAGTGTTATCGTGTCCAGAACTGGCATTTTCTAATCGGATTCATGCTCGTATTCTCACGGCAGTTGAACGCCTTGTGGAACAAGCCATCATGGGACACAACTAGGTTCACCAACTGCGCACTTCTATGCTGCAACGTTGCGGACGTTTGGTAGTTCGCATCATACGTACGACACTTTCCACTGGCATAATAGATGTAGAACAGCTGTTCAGCGGACAAGTTTCTGGCGTTCTCGAATCGATAGTCTTGGAAGTTCTTGTTCAGTGTACGAATCCCATTTGTAAAAATGCCGTGGGCTTGGGCAATGGCAGCGTGTTCGAAGATGTCACTCGCCGTAACGGATGTCCTTTTACTGGGGTGCTGAACTGGAACGGTGCCAGAAAAGTGCGGATCCTCGAAGCAATTGTGGATGTTCGCGAGTTTCCGAACGTCGGCGTGCTTTGAAGAGACTATCGTCTCAAGAAGGCATTTCGCAAGTTGTACTCCCACATGCGGAATGTGGAAATAGAGGAAGAGTTGCGTCGCTCCTTTTGTGGTGTTAGCCATAGACAGTGGGAGGAAAAGCAGATTGCGTTTTTCGTCATGTCTGCAGCCCTGGTCAAACACCGATCCCATCCAAAAGTCTTCCTCGTTGTTGACTCTACCCATGATGGATTCTTCGAAGGTGTTTTGCATTATTTGCTGATAGGAGACAAGAACTTGCAATGGAGGTAAGCTCGGGTGAGACACTTCTGGACGGGTGTGGTTGTTGATCATCCACTGTGGAAAGAAAGTTCTGATCCGCATGCTTGACAAGTATTTGAGGACGTGAGCTTTTGTGCTGGCATCCATCCAGGAGAGAACTCTTATGGAGCGGATGACCTGGTGTTTTATGTCGTGGGCTAAGCCACTGAAAAAGGCGACGTCCAGGTGATGCTTCGTGGCCAGGTAGGCCAGGTAGTGAACTTGTTTCGGCAATGCCCGCTCCACCACACGGATGCACTCGTGCTCTCTGGCTCTAGTCTGTTCCGATGATAAATTTTCTTGCGGCGAGAAGAGCCAGAGATTGTCCACAACAGCGTAGCCCAGGTAATTCAGAACTGTTCTAACTGGCGCTGACTGTATCGTCTGGTATAACTCCTGCACGTTGCCTGCATCGTGGATGTGGATTACCGAGCCGTCGCTGAGATCTAAAATGCCAGATAAAGCGGATGATATGAAACTCTGAAATTCTGTGTGATTGTCGGAAGTCACTTTTTCACTTTCAGAGTCACTCAGGTTAGAAATAGTTCTTGAAAATGTCACGATGTCATTGACGATTTCATCAATTTCGTTCTCTGCATCAAGAAGGCTTACTCTTTCTTTGATTTTTCGAAATAACTCATTGATGGTGTCATTGTCGTGTAAGTAGGCAGACGTTTGCACTGGGCCTTTCCTAATAATTACTAGAGCTGTACTGTTGGTGGCGGTGGGTTCGACGACGAGAGTTAAGAAAGTGCCAAGACTTAGCAGACGCATCAACGTCCCAGACACATTCCAGACGCTCTTTCCTGTGACATTGGCAGCAGACCCATATGGCCATCCGTTCAACCCTACTTTGTTGAGAACTTCAGTAAAGGGCTTCTTGCCGAGCTTCCTGATTGTGTCAACATCCATGCACTCTTTCCACAGGTTTCTCGCTTCTCGTAATATGCTGTCTTTAACGTGCCCGGCCTTGATGTAGCTAATAATTGAAGACTCCACGCCGTTTACCATAAGGTCAGCAGACGATAGCTCTCCATTGTCAGGCTTCCCCCAGGTGCGCGCACACACATAGTCGTAGAAGTTCCGGCAAGCCCCTGCGCTGTCCACAAGACGACTGAGGTACAAACCTTCTCTTCGGCATTCCAACGTCCGACAGAGTCCATAAGGTTCCATGCGTGTGCCTCCCCCCGTTTTGTTGATCCATGGGCCGTGCATGACACGTGACTCGTCGTCATCATAGCCCATCGACTCATGTACTATAGGCGCCCGCCCAGCTCCGAAGCGGCTCAGGATGGCTACAACGCACGCAACAACGCCAAGAAGAAAGATAAAGGTTATTATAACGTTTCCTTGTTGTTGGTCCATCCTCTTCATGTACCCGTACGGTGACCACCAAGGGTCATTTGGCTGCTTAGCATACATGCCCATGGGAGATGCACCAGCAAAGATACTACTTGAAGATGACGGTTGAGTTTCTACGGTCGTCTTCACCCAAGTGTCATCCGTGGAAAACGTACCACTTGACGTCGCATTCGGATACAGGAATGGATTCCATGCAGGATTACCGAGCAGGGGCGCTGAAGAGGCGTACGGTGTAATGGGCGGTGACTGCGAATACATGGGAGTCGTTGGAATTGGCAGTTGTCCAAGCGACATCGGAGATGGCTGAACCACAGGGAGAGCTGTAGTGGCCATAGTCGCCATCGGCATTTGGGGCGGTTGAGGCGGCATAAATGGTGGCTGCGTTACTTGAGGGAAAAAACTGCATTGTACCGCGGCAGAAGTGGGTTCTGGCACTGTTTGTGCACCTGCGTCATGAAGCGGCCTCCGGGGTACAACTGCAACTTCAGATTCGATGACCATGGGACCTTGGACATTAGACACAGTACGATCATCATAGCCATCTATGAATCGCGGGAGCCTCGGAGGGCCTACCTCATAGGAACGTCCTTTCCGAAATGGGTAAGATCCTGGCCTTCCCCAAGGTCCTGAGAGTGGACCGGCATACATAGGACTGGCCACTCTTCCGAGAATATCAGGTTCCGTGTAGTACCTCTCTAAAGGGTCGATCGGAGGCCGTAGAGGTAGATCAATACCATACAGCATAGCAGGACGTCTGCTTCTGGATCTACGTCGACGGAAACAGTCATCCGAAGATGATGATTCAGAGGTAGAAGAACAATAACACCTCTTGTGACATCGCCTCGATGAATGTGATCTCGAATGCCGCCTTGATGACCGAGACCGCCGGTGCCTACGGGAAGAGGAACGAGACCGTGGTCGCCTTGGCTCGGGTGACTCCTCTGCTGATGGCCAGTCGTCCTCGACCGGTGGTTGAGGAGATCGCGGCGAAGGGGAGCGTCCACGACTTCCCCACCCGGCAGACCGTGATGGCTGCGGCCTGCGTTGCGGGGGAAACCCCCTGGCAGGGAACGGGTCAACATCTGACGGCGACATCATGGCGCCGCACTTGGTACACTGCGATGAGTACAAGGACAACGTTTATAAACTTCTCCCGGTGAAGGACCCCACTTGAAAAGCAGAAAGTCACCTGCCTTCCCTTCCTACCCTGTGCTGAACAAAGACCCGTCTTCTGTAGGTAGAAAGCTCATTGCGCAGCACCACGCGCGTTACTCAACGGCAGGATGGTATATTTAGGGGGCGGGGGTTCTATATGGAGACTTTATATGGGGGAAGATGATTTCCGCTTTGTTTCTCTCTCACAAATGCACCAGCAAAGGTACGATTTTGAGGGTTTTGAACCCCATGGACCACCCCCTGCCAACACCCCTGCTAAACGGTACTGTTGACCGTCACTTCCCCTGTCATTTGTGGCGCTTTACGGTGCCCCAGCCCTTCCTGACGCCACCGATTTTGATGTTTCACTCACTGCAAACCTACCTGGGAGCCTGTGGACGTCAAGGTCCTGACGGACGTCCGAGCCCAAACTGTAGGCTGCATCGAAGTAGGAGAAATCATGGACAATGACGGCTGTGATGTCAGCGACTTCAAGTCTGGTTTCGGCGGAGCAGTCTTTGTGTCTCGAACTTTTTCTGTTGGCTTTTTTGTACTGGTAGTAGTAGTTGTAGTACTCGGCGTACTTGTTGAGGATAGTGCGGTCGTTGTGGGAGCGCTCTCTCCCTCACCTTCTTTCGACTTCTTCTTCGACTTCTTTTTCTTCCTCTTTGACTTCTTTTTCTTCTTCTTTGACTTCCTTTTCTTCTTCTTCCTCTTCTTCTTCCTCCTTTTCTTCCCCTTCTTCCGCTTTTTCTTCTTCTTTTTCTTCTTCTTCCTCCTTTTCTTCTTCTTTTTCTTCTTCTTCCTTTTCTTCTTCTTTTTCTTTCGTTTCTTCCTTCTCTTTTTCCGATCGTCCTCCAACACCACTTCATCGGCGATGACGTCAAGGACGTAAGCGATAACAGCGTCCCCATTTCCAGCAGGCACCAGACGTAACGTGTCTCCAACTGACCACTGACGGGGCTTCGAAATCGAGCCTTGCAACATCCCGGCGATAGATTGCAGAGCAGCTCGAGTTGACGTTAACCTATCGTGACGCTGGAGAGCTACTCCCATTCGGGCACCTAAACCAGAAAAGGACGCTGGGCGCTCGGTGACTTCAGCAGGTACACCACCTCGATCACGTGACAAATCCGGTAGCACATTATCGCGCTTTACATCGTCCATCCCCCTGACGCGATCGGATGCAACTGCCTCAACCCTTCCGGCTGGTTCACCTGGAGGAATGGCATGCTTGCGAAATTCTTCGCCGTTCGAGCGGCATCTACTGTGTTGCGGTTGCAGCCACTGGTGTCGAGGTTTGTACTGCCGGCATTGTCGCTCAAACTGCTGCTCGTAACTATGCTGCTGACGGCGGCGATCATCTGCCCTTCGTGCTGCGCGGCCGCTGGCCTCGGGGACCCAGTGAAATTTCTGACGCATCTCCCGATCGAACATTTCAGATGTTTCAGATCGGGGAATCCGACTGATGGTCATGTCGGGGCCAACTGACCTACCGAGGTGTCCTGTAGCCGTTGAAGCAGTAATTCTCTCAGACAGCAGCGCTGCGCTAGGACTTACTGTGTGTCTTCGAGCAACGTAGCCTGGGTAGACATGATGTCTGTTCACACTATCAGGTTTTCGGGGAGACATATAAGCGGACACAGGAGCTGTCGAGGAAAGTTGCTGTGCGATTGGTTCACCACTTTCAGCGTCTATTATACTTGCTATTGGGTACTGTGGAGCACAGTGTCGTTCCGGAGTCACGATAAATCCCTCTAGGTCGTAGAACGGAGTCGTCTCAGTGGACTTCTGTGCTTGGATCTCCTCGTGTGCTGCATATGGTTCCCCGTAGACTGTGTCCTTAGTGGCAGATGACGTCCTGGAAACCAAACGTTCTTGGTCGGTGACACAAGGTCTTGACGGCACTGGCGGCGGCGGCGGCGTGGCCATGGTTCTTACTGGATTCGTGCCATTGGTTTCGGGTTCCGCCGGTTTCGTTGAAAGTCGCCGAATTCAAAAGGAGCGAGCCATGTTTGGGAACGCTGGCGGTGGATGTCCGCGTGCGGACGTGCTCGGGATGTTGCTCGAGACACTCGGCGCTCTGGTGGCGGTTGGTAAACAAATACTGGATACATCCTACTCTTTACACATTACATATTAGGAGGCAAATGAACAGCTCGATATATTCATTTTTCTGCTTGATCTTATTGGAACTTGTTTCGGAGTCCACATATGAAAGGCGCCTGAAGCAACTGTGCGTCTAATCTTCTTCTTCTTCAGCCTCCATCATGCCATGGCACCGCACCCGCAAGGAGATTGGCCAGGACCACGACCTACTAGATTATAACGACCATGTCAGGCGCACCCCTTCTATGCGCCGCATTTTTGGAAGGTAGCGGTGGCGCTTCTCATCGTCCCAGTTATTGCTTCCTCGACTTCTACAATACTTTGTGCTTCAGCTTACCTTAGTACTTCTGTACAAGCGGTGGACGTTCCACAGATGTTTCTTTCTGAGGTTGGTTATCATCATCATTCTACGCGTTTTCATAGGGGCTATCGTTGTCGTCTGCTACGGTAGTCGTACACACGCTTCTGCGCGTTCAGAATTCAAATTTCCATCGTCCAATCGTGTTGTGCCGATCAGTAGCGCCCCTGGCGGGTCTTGCGGACAGGCTCCTCATAGGATTTTCTGACTGTGACATGGTCGTTATAATCTAGTAGGTCGTGGCCAGAACATCCTTGGAATAAGATGACTATGACGATGCTACTAGTTAGAAGCGGTTAGAGCCAGAACGATGAATGAGATGTCTACGAACGAGACCTTAACGGAGACAAGATTTTCGTCTTCTACATCACACAAGCAATGCGAGGTACTAGGGTATAGGCAGAAGCCGCGGGATCGTTACGAAAGTATATTCGTAGCTTTCGACGATCAAACTCGTGGCAGATTATATTTTTCTGTTTTATCGTGCGTTGCAAAATCGAGGTGGATGCTAGATGTCCCACCGATGGCGATACTGCCAACTGGGAAGCGTTTCACCGTGTATTTGTTTTAATCCGCATACGCCAAAAACGTCAGCGACACCTCCAAGTTTTCAGTACCACGAAGCGTGTGAGTTTGAAGACTTCCGCGCGTATATCACTGCTGGACATGGCAGTGTTTTTAGGATGCGTAACCGCGCATCAGGAGACCTGTTTCCTGTTTTTTATACACGTAAGAAAGAAAAAAGAAAGAGCACACTTACTTATGATTTAAGTGGAATGCAACTTACATTGTCGTTGTGTCGTGTCCACAGACCACTTTTCAGTGTTGTCTGGTTGCTGCACGGTGCAACGAGTTTTCTGTTATGTGGTGTCATTGAAGGAAAGCCGGGTTCATTGTTGAGCCAAGCACTCGATAATAAAAAGTAGAGAATGAAACACCGTCCAAGAAAATCCTAACAAATTAGAAAAGGTGGCGAAAATTTGACAAAAGAGCTTCCAGCATGAAGTTCCTTCGAACGCTTTAGTTCCGCCATCACAGTTACGAAAACGTACCGACGCTATTAACCGTTATCAGTACAAAATAAAGACAAAGCAAAGAAACTAGGAGAAAAAAGCAAATGACGAAGTTCATCGACTACTTAGCGGACACGGCCACTTAGCAATTACTTCACTACTTTTAGAGAAGTCTGACAACAAGAATAACGGAACAAGAACGAGATAAGGAACGGAATACTTTTCCATAAAATGGGCGTTAGTGTCAAGAGCACCGAACGCATTCCTAGGCTAGACAGTAAAATGTCCCACCAAAAACACAACCTATGATTAAATTTTTTCTTGAGTTTTGAGTTCGCCTGCAGCCGTAGTGGTTAGGATGATCACCTTCCCGGCCTTCAAATTCCGGCACCGGCTGTGCTGTTTCAAGTCTCCCCCGGGGATTCCGGATAGTACCTTCCTGGCCAATGTCGGCAGTGTTTCCTTTGAAGTCGGCCCAGGACGCACACTAACCCCCTTGTCCCCTACTCCTTCCTGTTGTCCTCTCTTCATATGTCCACTTCTGTAAGCCGCTCGTGGCCTTTGTTGCCTTTGTGCCATTAAACACATAATCAATCAATCAACCAATCGTAGCTAACAGTAGCTTCGCGGCGCTGTCACGGAATTATAAAAAAGCGCTGCGAATAGCACGGACAGTTTGCCTCTGAAATGAAGAGATGGCAAAGCTTCGAGAAACCGCGCCACGAAAGTCTGCCCACTCACCAGTCAGCCATAAGGGGCTTGAAGACGATTTTCGCAGCCTTCTCGCACTATTAAAGGAGTACAGAGGGCCATCAAAAAAAGAAAAAAATCAGATTAAGACATCAGATGCAAGTGTGTGTCATTATACCGAATAGCGCGAAAGGTTTTGATGAGTGCAATTTGTTTCCCAGAAAAAAAACTCGCATAAACATAGCTCCGCGCCTTCACCCTTAACTCGCCACTCCAGCTATAACGAGGATGAGGAGGTATGATGGCACGTTACCGATGACGGCATAAGGAGACTCGTTCTGGTTTGCCGGTCAGTGGGGGTTCAGCGCCTTGCCCCTTTGCCGCCGTAAACCTGTTTTGCCAGTTTTCCCGGAGAATTGGGGATAGAAGGAGCGGCCGAAGCATTACCGAGCAAGGAGAAAGGCTTTATCAGAAGCCCGAACAGCCGAGTAGCAGACGACAGCGGAGTAGTAGACAACATTTCTCTAGGCCAATCAGAGAGCGTTCTCCTTATAGCATCAGCGCGAGGTTCCAGGCAGATCACAGGCTGGTACTGCTTATCACCACCGTTGCGCACAGTCGCTTTTTGCGGCGTATTTTAAATTCAATTTCTGCGATAATTATGACTCTGTGGTGTAAATTACTTCGCGTGGTGCATCTTACTGGCCTACTTAACAGTTTGATAGGAAGAAAACTGGGTGTTAAAAATGACTTCTGTGCTACTTTAAGACGTCAAATGTAAATTTTATTTCATTTATTTTAACCTTAAGGGCCCTCAACTGGGCGTTACATAAGGTGGGGGTTACATAGCAGTATATCACAGCAAAAATAACCGACAATCAATGAGAAGGGTGACAGTAAGAGACACCAACAATTAAACAATTATTACGGTTCGGGAAGTACATTTTTCTGATGTTGAAAGAGGTACTGCACTGTTAAACAAAAAGGTTTAAGTCACGGATACACGTTATATCACATGGAAGACTGTTCCAGAAGGTATCATGTATTCGTGAGGTGGGTGTAAGTACATACAGGTACGCACAGGTGGAGCGAGCACTTTGCAAGAGTGAGTATGACGAGAGGTTTGGCGGGCCGGTGCGGCACAATATACCTTGGATGTCGGAAAGGACGTGAATACAGCAGCCTGTGAAAAAAAGTGAGGCTGGCAATGCTTCTCCTGTCGTGAAGGTGTGCTAGGTTAAGGGTACCGTTTCATATGGGATACACTGCAATAAGGGGAGTATTCTTGTGTGGTGAAACTCGCGGGTTTATTCTGTACGCGTTCCAGCTTGTCGATTAGGTATCTCTGTCGAGGTAAATGCACGCAGTTTTGTTAACAAATTAGAGCTTGTGGAAAGTACAGCAGTTGAACTCGACCCCGATATTATAACGGTGACAGGGACATGGCTCATAACTGACACAGTCTACCCTCGTTAATATGACATCCTCACTTTGTGACCGTTTGTCTAGGGAAGCGTTTTTGCCGATAGAAGTACCCTGTATAACTCCCTCGTTATTATTACACTCTTTAATGTGACATCCTCACTCTGTGACCGTTTTTCTAGGGAACTGTTTCTTTCCCATAGAAGCACCATGCATTTCTCCTTCGTTATTATGACACTCCTTAAGACGACGTCCTCACTTTGTGACCGTTTTTTTCTAATGACCCGTTTCTTCCCCATAGGAGCACCATGTGTTTCTCCCTCGTCATTATGACACTCGTTAATATGACATCCTCACTTTGTGACCGTTTTTCTAATGACCCGTTTCTTCCCCATAGAAGCACCATGTATTTCTCCTCGTTATTATCACACTCGTTAATATGACATCCTCACTTTGTGACCGTTTTTCTAAGGAACCGTTTCTTCCCCATGGAAGCACCATGTATTTCTCCCTCTTTATTATTGCACTCGTTAATATGACATCCTCACTTTGTGACAGTTTTTCTATGGAACCGTTTCTTCCCCATAAAAGCACAATGTACCTCTCGCTCGTTATTATGACAACTCGTTAATCCGACTATGGCCGAACTTCTGAGGGTGGATCGAGTATAGAACACGTGTATTTTGCCCCCGTTATTATGACCACCAACTACTGAGCTCACGGACTATGAACAGAGCTTTGAACGGGGGAGAACACGTGCGTTATGCCGCTAGTCTTGCCTTGTCCCCCTTCTGTTCCACAAGTGCCCCGGGTGACGCATGTATGAACGATATGTCTGGCGAAGCACACCCAGGTTTTCAGGTGAATTCATTGTGTGAGTCATTGCGCTTTCACAGTCCTTGCATAGTTCGTGTGCACTTTTGACCGATTTCTATGGGAAATAGATTGTAAATAAACCACTGAGTCCTCTCCTCAGAATATGTAGTAGGTCCGCACGCGGTGTGTGTGTGAAGGAGAGGGAGGGGGAAGAGGAACAATGTTTTCCGAGCGTTTCCCGTTAGTATGACAATTCGCTTTATGACCAAAATCGGTGGGAAAGGAGTTGGTCATATTAACGACTTTAGACTCTATTGCGACTCCGAGATCATACTTTTGGAAACGCCGTAATGCTTGGGGAGGAGAAGTAGCAGTTCTATTGCGACTCCGAGATCATACTTTTGGAAACGCCGTAATGCTTGGGGAGGAGAAGTAGCAGTCCAAGTATGACTTAAGTTGTAGCTACTCGCAATGCGGACATCGACGAACCACTGACATTGACACGAATATTTCACTCGTGCACTTTAAAAAGCAGAGCTTCACTGCGAGTAGTAGTGAATGGCCGTTGGTTCTCAATGTCGCATCAGTTTTTCACCAAGTAAGTGCGTGCCACGCCGTTTTAATACTCCAACTCTTCTTGTCAGCACCAAATTTATTTTGCATATCATTACATACAAGATTACGGACTAACTGCTGCGATTTTTACAAAACATTCCTGCTGGTGCTTTTGAATTGGAAAAAGGTCCTCGAACTGCAGCATCGAAGACTGTCAAATCATTAGACAACATCTCTGTTGAACACTTCAAAATTCGGCGTGATTTTCAGCTTGAGGTAGCAGACCGATGGACGTGGCGGTGGCAAGCTTCCTCAAGGAATTGGGTTGAAGAAGTAAACCTCTGAATTGCCTGTGAACCGTGACTTGGGTGACAGATGACAGCCTCGAAACCAGACAGGCTTCGTGAATTATACAAAGTATTTGCGTACCCAGCAAGAATGATCCTGGACCCATTCTGGAAGATAGCGCAGGCTTTGATGTCTCGTCGATATCATATCGCTATCGCCGCTGACTTGGCGAAGCGGCGACGCTGCAGGCTTAGGACCGTCGGCACGTTTGAGCTTACGGGTCAGGTCGACAGAACCTTCGTTGTGGAACCCCTGGCCACGAATGTCACGCTCGAAGGACTGCTTCCTATTGGGATTGAGGATTTCGTTCCCCCAGAATTGGTCCTCGTGGTTGTCGCCGGTGTAGACACGCTGCTTGTAGTCGTAGCCTTCTGCGTTTGGGTCGGGAAGAACCTGTAGATCCAGAACCTGAGGATCCAGTGAAGGCCCAGGTGGCTGCTGCTGCGTGGCCATAACTCTCACTGGCTCTGGGCTACGTGGCATTGGACTTCGGGCTAGGAGGTTCGTGCCAAATGGAAATATTGGAACAGGAATATTGGAATAGTGGAACAGGCGTCACGTTTGCGAACGCAGCGGTATTGTGAACTATTGCAGCGGCGGAAGTTCGCGCGTGAGCATGCACGGGATGTTCCTCGACAGGCTCGGAGCTCTGGTGACAGTCTACAAAAAGTGGCTACATACCTCACTTGCCTATCCACACGCAGGTGAATAGTTTCAGCTCGACATATGCATTTTGTGTTTCATGTTAATGAAGCTCGGGAGAAAACTTCAGTGGAAAGTTTCGTCCGGCGACCGCAGCGCCAACTGTCCTCCTAGTGTAGAGCGCCCTTACTAGGCGGTCGTGTCCGGCGTGTTCCCTGCCGTACCGCCGTACCGGGGACGTCATGTTGTTTTGTGGAAATCCTTGCGCCGAAATTTTTCAGAGCCGCAGTATAGGTGATTCATGCCTGTGTACGGAAAAACCTATGGTTACGCGACCACAAATGGCACTGCAGAATACGGTTCGGAGTGCCCCCCAGCGTCGTGAAACAGGCCCAAACTGCTCCAGGGGACGCTGAGGCGGCGATGGTTTTAGCCGGTTTAGACCAGGTTATGTGTGTTTAGGTTAGGTTTGTTTAGTGCCCCAGCACATGCTAGCACTACACTGTACTGCCGTGTCGGCATGAAGCTGCGAGTTTTTAGAAGACGTTCGCATAGCTTGCTGTGTATGTTATTTTCGTATTCAACTTTCTTTTTTTTATGTCGTAAATATTGCTTATTTCGGTCTATACGCCACAAATATTTGAAAGGATATTCGTACAAGTGCTATTTTCTGATTCGTGTTGTTACTTAACAAAAACGTATCAGTCACAGTCTTGTTGTACGATACACTTGTATCACTAGCTGTTATCCGAAACTTGTTTTACGCACGAACTACTACTGTACTAGAGATCATGAAGTACAGCAATCGCCTATGGCAGGCGTCGGGAACCTGCGGCACGGCTGCACTGCAGTTGCGGCCTAGCGCATGCCAAGTGCGTGACAGAAAACTCGGTCCTTAGCTGACTGGTAGAGGGCTGACACGGCAGACAAAAGAGCAGCATACGTAGCCACCATTTGTTGACTACCCGTCGCCAGAGCAACCCGGGCACGCTCACACGTGAACTTGCATCGCGCTCGTTCTCAATCGTGACGGCAGTTCGCTCCGTTTGAATCTGGTGACCAATCTTTTTTTCAAGATAGCGCTGTCTTTAAAAAAGGTGCTACAAATATGGATGATGAACCGAAAGGTATGACTCCACCCCTGTTCTCCCCATTTATGCAAGTTCAGTATCCCAGGCAACTGGTGGGAGCTGCTCTACAACAGACAGATGCTGCAATCCAACAGTATCCCAGCCAGAAAACGCAAAGTCAACAAACAGAGCGCACAAGAGGAGGGCAGTCCGTTGAAACCTCAACATCGCCAAAGATGTGTGTGGCTCGCTCTCAATATCAGACCGCGGAATTTGAGAGCACCTACCACCACCCAGAATGGATACAGCATCGCTCTTCGCAACTGCTGGGTACGCAGAGGTCTTCTATCATCGACAAGGAATGCATTGTTTCCAGGCCAACATGTACAACCGAAGTCAGAATTAACGAGCAACTATGTCCAGCAGGCTTTGAGATCGAAACGCAGAATTACCATACGTCGGCCCCATTCTACAACGAACAGGGATTTAGCCTATTCACACCTGACGGATATTGTGCTCCGCCATACGAAGTAGAAACTAGAATAGACAATGATCTTGGTCAACCAGTCGCACAAAAGGACTCCTCGGCAGCTCTGTACGATGTGTCTGCAAGCACTCAGTTCTTCCATGGCCGTCGAAGTGTGCAACGACAAAATGTCTTCCCAAGCTATGTTGCTGGAACGCACACACCTACAGGACCTAGCGCAGCGCCTCTGTCTGTGAGAGACACTCTTCCAATAACCACCGGGACACTCGGGAGGACGTTTACGACCGACGTGACCACGGGTCTACTTCCCCTAGCTGAAATTCTTACTCAAGCATCGGTTCAGTTTGAAGAGGAACGTGAGAAAGAAATGCTCGATCGAGACTTGCTTCAAATACGCGACACTATCTTGGAGGCTGGCGATCGAGGAGCATCAAGGTCAGTGGATAGCAGCAGGAAGCAGTTTGTGCCACAGTACCAGCTTTACCAGAAGCAGCTTCAACGGCAAAGCAGCAGTTCCAGCTTATTAGGAGATGTAGTTAACATGCAAGCAATCGCTCCAGATAAACCGGAAGGAAATGTCGACACGGTATCTGATTGTTTCAAGGCGATGCATCACGACGTGTACGATAATATGCTTCCACACTTAACACCTGATGGAGGTGATGTACAGTCTTGTGTCACCCAACGACCTGCATCCGTTCTTGACTTAGGTGCTGGAACGGAAGTAGCTGCCCAGCGACCTGGGCTTGCTGACTTAACTTCAACCTGCACAGCTCTGGGTCCCATTACAGGAATGTGGGAAGACGCTATTCAAAAGAATCGTGAAAACATCCGATATATGTTACGGTCGGTGCCCGTTGGAAACGGTGATGCCGTTACCGCGTACGTCGTTGACGTCATCGCAGAGGAAGCGGAGTTGGATGACGATAAAAAAAAGAAGAAAAAGAAAAAGAAAAAGAAGAAAAAGAAAAAGAAGAAGAAGAAGAAGAAAAAGAAGAAGAAGAAGAAGAAAAAGAAGAAGAAGAAAAAGAAGAAGAAGAAGAAAAAGA
Source organism: Ornithodoros turicata (assembly GCF_037126465.1). Taxonomy (NCBI): domain Eukaryota; kingdom Metazoa; phylum Arthropoda; class Arachnida; order Ixodida; family Argasidae; genus Ornithodoros; species Ornithodoros turicata. The sequence goes on along the minus strand of NC_088210.1, from coordinate 13,831,141 downwards.
AGACGAAGAAGGGAAAGAAGAAGAAAAAGAAGGGAAAGAAGAAAAAGGGAAAGAAAAAGAAAGGAAAGAAGAAGAAAAAGGGAAAGAAAAAGAAAGGAAAGAAGAAGAAAAAGGGGAAGAAGAAAAAGAAAGGGAAGAAAAAGAAGCCGAAAAAACCTGAAGAAGCAGGAGCGGGAGAGGGCAGTTCCACAACGACCACACCGGCCTCCACAAGTACGCCGAGTACAACAACGACTAGCACGGCAAAGACAGCAGAAAAAGTGGGAGACGTGAAGTCCGATACACAGACTGTTTCAACAAAGCCAGAATTAAAGTCGCTGACGTGGACGCCTTTACTGTCCAGGAGTTCTCCAACCCCGATGTTGCCTGCAATCTGGACTCGAACATCCATCGCGACGTTGCCATCCACTGGTTCGCCAGTAAGTCGTACGACTCAAACAACAAAGTCTGGAGATCCGGGGCAGCGAAGGTCTTTAAGCGCCGTGAGCGACAGCGGTAGCGGTACTCAGAACTATCGCTTTGTAACGCACGTAATGCTGGGCAGCGGGATTCAAACCTCGGAAGACTGGTCCTCCTCGAGCTCTATATCAGGGAGTGAAAGCAGGAGACATTCTGCGGCAGAAATGAGATCCTTTGCCGCCAAAAGACCACCCTCGCAGTGCAACAACTGCAGTGCCATCATCCCGCTTCCGGAGGCTGAAGACCAGCCATTTGCCAGGAGGTTCTCCTCGCCTCAACAACGGCGATCGCAGCCAGCACGTTCCTCCGGATGGAGAAGCCGTGGGCGCTCTTCTCCGCAAGTGTCACCATCACTACCGTTCGAAGACGACTGGTCATCATCGGAAGGGTCGCCAGAACTACGGCGCCGGCGGTCTCGCTCCCCGTCCCGGAGGCGTCGGAGGCCTACGTCCAGGTCATCCAGGCGACATTCCAGGTCACGTTCTTCGACACGACGCCGCAGGAGATCACGATCTGAGTCTTCATCTTCGGACGGCTATTCCCGCCGACGTAGATCCAGAAGCAGGGGCACACGTCCTCCCATACCGTACGATATTGTTCAACCTCTAGCGCCTCCAGTCGATAACTTACAAGGATACTACATGGAACCTGAAATTGCCGGAAGACCAGACGGACCAATGTATGCCAGTCCATCACCAGGACGCTGGAGACGGGCAGGATCTTACCCATTTCAGAAAGCACGTTCCGATGAGAGAAGCCATAACAAACTACCACGCTGCGTAGGTCGCCACGGCGGTTTTCCCATGTCTCAAGTACCCGTCATCGTCGAATCAGGCGTTGGAGTCATACCACAGAAGTCACTTCAGGACGTAGCTGCTCAGACGGTACCATTACAGACTGCAACCTCAGTGCAATGTGCCCTACAGAATTCTTTGCCCCAAGTAGCGCAACCACAAGTTATGCAGCCTCAACTACCCCAAATGCCACTGGCAACTACGGCCACTGCTCCACTCCCTGTCGTACAGCCACCGCCAATGTCGCTTGGACAGCCCCCAATGCCGGCGGTACCTATAAATTCGCAATCACCACCCATAACATCGTATCCTTTTTCAGGACCGCAGTACGGTAGCCCTGCTTGGAATCAAGAGTTGTATCCAAATACCACTCCAAGTGAAACATTCTCCACGGATGAGACTTCGGTTATCGTGACCGTAGATACTCAGCCGTTATCTTCAAGTTATATGTCTTCTGGTCCTACACCTATGGACTTCCCTGATAATCAGAGCAATGAGGCCTGGTGGTCCCCCGATGGGTACATAAAGGGGATGGGCAAACAAGCAAACGTCATAATAACCTTGATTTTCCTTGTTGCCGTAGTGGCATGTGTTTTAGCCATCCTCAGTCACTTCGGAGCGGGGCGGGGACACGTACACGACTCGATCGAAGACAACGATGATGAGTCACGCGTCATGCACGGTCCATGGTTCAGCCAAACTGGAGGAGGAATTCATATGGAGCCTTACCGACTCTGTCGAACGTTGGAATGCCAAAGAGAGGGCTTGTACCTCAGGAGACTAGTGGGCAGCGCAGGGGCCTGTCGGAACTTCTACGATTATGTGTGCGCGCGCATCTGGAAGAAGCCTGGCAACGGAGGACCGTCCTCTGCTGACCTTATGGTGAAGAGCGCGGAGTCGTCCATTATTAGCTACATCAAGACCGGCAACGTGAAAGACAGGATAATAGATGGAGCCAGAAACTTATGGAAGGAATGTATGGATGTTGAAACCATCAGAAAACTCGGCAAGAAGCCATTTACTGAAGTTCTCAACAAGGTTGGGTTGGACGGATGGCCATATGGGCTTGCTGCCAATGTCACAGGGAAGAGCATCTGGACTGTGTCTGGAACGGTGATGCGTTTGCTAAGTCTTAGCACTTTTCTAACTCTCTTCGTGGAGCCCACGAACATCAACAGCACAGCTTTGGTAACTATCCGGAAAAGTACGGTGGAATCATTTACCTCTTTCAACAACAATGACACGGTTGAGGAGTTGTTTCAAAGAATCAAAAAGAGACTAAACTTTCTGGATCCAGACGACAAAATGAACGAAGTCGCCAGTGACATCTTGGAATTTTCGCGAACTATTTCCAACCTGAGTGACACTGAAAGGGACAGGGTGCCTATCGACAATCAAACAGAGTTTCGAACTTTCTTATCGTCCGCTTTATCGGGCATTTTAGATCTCAGTAATGACACCGTAATCAACATCCAGCGTGCAGGAGATGTGCAGGAGTTATACCAAACGATACAGTCAACGCCACCTAGAACAGTTCTCAATTACTTGGGCTACGCCGTCGTGGACAATCTCTGGCTGTTCTCTCCGCAAGGACATTTATCATCGGAACAAATACGAGCCAGAGAGCACGACTGCATTCGCATAGTGGAGCGGGCACTGCCGACACAAGTCCACTACCTAGGCTACCTCTCCACTAAGCGTCACCTGGATTTTGCCTTTTTCACTGATTTAGCTCACGACATAAAGCACAAGGTTATTCGCGACTTGGTAAACCTACCCTGGATGGATGCCATCACAAAAACCCACGTCGTAAAGCAAATGTCAAGCGTGCGGATCAAAACCTTCTTTCCAAAATGGATGATATACAACCACACGCGTCCAGAAGCATCTCAACGGAGCTATAACCCTCTGGAAGCGCTTGTCTCTTATCAGACAATAATGCAGCACAACTTCGAAGAATCCATCAAAGCTAGAGCCATCAGAGAGGACGTCTTCTGGTTGGGATCGGTGTTGGACCAGGAGTGCAGACATGATGAACAACGCAATATTATTTTCTTGCCACTGTCTATGGCTAATACTACAAAGGGAGCTACGCGATTTTTCCTCTATTTCCACATACCGCACGTGGGAGTAAAGCTTGCAAGGTGCCTTCTCGAGACTGTCGACGCTAAACAACACGGGAATGTTTGGCGGCAGCGTGTTGTTCGGAAAGTGGAGAATGTTCGCAACTGCCTCGAGAAGAATCCCCTTTCTGCCGCAGTCCCAGCCCAGGAACTCGGTAAAAGACCGTCCATTACTGCCAGTGACATTTTCGAACACGCCGCCGTCATGCAGGCCCACCAGCTTTTCACAAACAGGATTCGAACGCTTAACAGGAACTTTCAGGACTGTCGATTCGATAATGCCAAAGACTTGTCCGCTGACCAGCTGTTTTACATCTACTACGTCAGCGGAAAGTGTCAGACATATATAGACCGAATGTCCCGGCATGAAATGTACCGAAGTTCGAAGCTGGTGAACCTAGTTCTGTCGCAGGACAGCTTGTTCCACAAGACGTTCAACTGCCGCCAGAATACGACCATGAATCCAATGAAGAAATGCCATATCTGGAGACTGTAACACGGGCTCGAAAAGTGTGAATAATAATAACGCATTGAAATTGAATAACGCAATTGAAATAACACATTGCACGGGCTTTAACGTAATTGCCCGGTTGAATGAAAATAAATATTATAATTATTGATTTAATTACAGAACCTGTAGGTATTACTAAGGGGAGTAGGTGGACGTTTTCAATACTTCCCTTACAATGATATTGTTCCCTTTCATCAATATATGCGAATATATGTTTATTAAACTTATATATACCCCCCCCTTTCATCAAAGTTCACGGAATTTCTAAAATTCCCCGAAAACCCCCATGAACTTCCAAGAACCCTGTATGCCAGAACTTTAGCCACACGTGGTTGAAATCTCCTCCGGACGTTTCTTCCGCGTTCCTCCTTGCTCTCTTGTTCCTCCGTTCGGTTCTTGGCAGCACACCCATGTTCCCGGATGCAGTAAACTATAGGCCTGTGAAGCGACCGCGACTCTCCGCCTAGCCATAGGCACCATAAACAGGTTTTTCCCAACCGATCGGCCGTTACCGTATGGGGGTGCCAGCTTCCTAGGATCAACGGAATCACTGCCGTAGAAAGAGCAGCGACGACGTTTGCCGTTCCCGCAAGCTTGCGCTGCCCTACATGCTCCGTGCATACGCTGCATCTACCGCACATAAGCGCGTTTGGGTGCGCGTTTGGGTGCGCGTTGTATCCACACCACCTAGATAGAGAAAACCTGCTTACTTGTCGACATGACGTAACAACTAAGAGTCAGCCAATCGGGATCGTGTTTTCAACGGCCGTGGCCAATCACGAACGTGCTTCCAGCGAACGTAGCCATAGAGACGAACAACCGTCGATTGAACGTCCCCGCGTAATAAAATGAAACTTTAAAATAAAGCGCACAACGGTCCCAAATTCTTTCTCAAGGTTGATGCTCTGGAATGCGTGTTGCACTTTTTGCCTACAGATGCGAGTCTACAGATTCCGCGTTAGCTGCAATCATTTTCGAGTTCTTGAATTCGCAGAGCGACGAATCGCTGTAGCAGACGAATTCCGACTTTATATGTCACGGGGCGAAGGAGGGAGAGGAGGCAATAAGCAGGTCCTCTGTCTCTAGGTGGCGCTGGTTGTACGGGCCCTCCGTCATCGCTCGATACACCAGTGGCTGTCGAAAGACGTCGCGACATGCAGTTAGCGGTGATACGTTCTCTTTTGAGTGTCAGACGCCACCGGTTATGAACTATAGACGGCGTCATGGCCGATTATAAGAGAAGAATTACAGTGAGAGAACCCAGACGCAATTTTGTTTGAAAAAACGAAAATTTTGAAGACTGGTGAAGACTACGGGAAATTGCTGTTTGAAGTACCCTGACACATAAAGAAGTTAGGTGATAATTGTGTAAGTAAGGCTTCCATCCACTGAACACGATGGCTGAGGCTGGAACACAGAAGGGAGGATAAACACAAGCCTCAAGGGCCTGAGAACAATGAAAGAAGGAAAAGCCACTGAAAAGGAAAGCCAGCTGTAAGACTATTCAGATCTGCTACCATCTACTATTCAGATACAGTCAACCCTCGATTTATGAACCTTCGATTTATGAATTCCCTCGTTTTATGAACACGATCACGGGGAACCTAACTTTTTCCATTCATTTTTCCCTCGTTTTATGAACCTCGATATTCGAATAATGAACGGAATTTCTGGGAACCAATTAGGAGTTGCCCAGCGTTTTTGCCCTCAATTTATGAACGGATCGTTCCGAGGTCAACAGAAACCTCCAAAGGGATTATTCCGTGGTCTTATGAATGACGCCTGGACGGACAAAACGTTTTCCAGGTATTGCACCCTCGGTTCTTAACCTCTCGAAATCCGAACAACAAACGGGTTTTCCTGGGTCGCACAAGGTGCGACCAAGTGTTCCTGACCTCAGTTGATGAATAAGGTGGTCGCTGTCACCCGGAGATTAATAAACGGAGGTTAAAAATCCCGGAGGAAATCCGAGACCAGTCCAGTGCGAATGTGGTGACACCTCTTCTTTCCAAGATTGACACATACAGCGGAAGGCATGGTCCAAAGCAAAATTAAACAATTTAGTATTGCATAATAAACAGAGTGTGAATGCGCTAACGTCTGTTCTTTGTGAGACTGATACAGCAGAAGGCTTGGTCAAAAGTAAAATTACACAATATATGGCATTATAAACACAATCCCAGCTCGGAAATACTGTTCCATTTGCTCGATAGTACTCAGTTTACGGAATTTTCGATTTATGAATCCCTCGATTTATGAACGATTTTTCGGGGAACCGAGGGTGTTCATAAATCGAGGGTTGACACTATAGGGTTCACAAATTTTGTGAGGGTGCCGGTTATACACGTGGAGGCGTAATATGATGGTCCGGATGCTTATGGAAACTAATGTATTTAAGGAGAAAGGCCGTTCAAAATAAATCGTTGTTGAAAGTGCAGTGGTTCGTTGTTTACCGTCATTCGTCCTGGGCTGTAATTCTTCTCTTAGAATGTCCTACCAACAAGCCCAAGTCCTTACTCTGTTCATGACCGATATTGCGAATATCGCATAGGGATACCTATAACGAACCATAGTAGTATACGGTCATGGTCAGTAGACGACATCCTCGCCAGGGCTGCGCCACCTCCGCGTCTGACCGATTTCACGTTGCGAATTTTTTCCGTGCGCGGTGGGTGGCGCGTGGGCGGATGTCTACCCGTGCGCTTACCGTAGCACATTTTTCCACCTGGGCCGACTTCTGTCGCGAATTTTTCATGGCGAAGTGGGTGGCGCTTGAGCGGTGTACGTGCAAGTATAGACGTGCAAAGGACAGTCGTACACAAAAGTACAAATTGCAATATATTTATTAATATCAATGATGCTTGGAATTTTTGGAGGGTACTGGTTATACACGTGAAGGCCCAACTTTATGGTCCGGATGCTTATCAAAAATAATGTATTTAAGGAGAAAGGCCATTGAAATAAATCTTTGTTGAAAGTGCAGTGGTTCATTGTCTATCGTCATTCCGTCTTCGTCCTGGACTGCAATTCTTCTCTAAGAATGTCCTATCAACAAGCCCAAGTCCTTATTCTCTTCGTGACCGATATTGGGAATATCGCATCGGGATAACTACAACGAACCATTGTGGACGACTTTGTGTTTGGGGATCGTTGCGCAGGCAGGTATATACAAGGTATTTCACGAAAAATGAGCCAAAGTAGAATGGTTCAAGTAGGAAGCATCACCTCGAGCATGAGGAGAACGAAGTATATGGGAGGCTCACGAGCCAGCAAGTGAACAGTTTATTAGCAGTAACAAAACCAAGCTTGGGAAAAGGAAGATCACAGAGACAGAGTGTTAGGGACACTGAGGGTTGGCTTCCACAATAGCTGTGGGAGGCAATTGTAGCAGCGCTTCAAGAATGGTTCAGGACGGGCTATTTTGAACAAGATAGAGGCACTTAGTCTTCGGGAATGTGGAAACACAATCAGAGCAGGAGATAACGTGCTTGATCAATTCCAAATAATTGTTTTTATTTTTAACTGAGCACACGTTTTCTTGGGCGCGTTTGTTAATGCAGCGGCTCCTTCGCCCGATATACAAGTCATGCGATAGCTCAAGGGGATTGAGCACACGACCACAGTCTCGACGCCTCAAGTAGATTTTTGTGTTTCTTCAAACAGGCTGGATGATTGGGGCAGAGAAACGTAATGAGGCTGCTGAGCTTGTTATGGACAGAATATACCACGCGCGTGCCGTTCGACGCTAAGATCTTTCTTAAGGAATGCGAAATCGCTTGAAAGAAGAGGATAACAGTAAAAGGGGAACCTGGCACTTTTCCGACAGGTTGGGGTTGGAAACAGCAAATTTTCTGAGTGCCGGACAATAACATCACGGGAATATCCCGCTGACAGAAGGCGGGAAATTTGATTGTACACACAGAAGACTCGACCAAATACGAACACGGCTTTTTCATAGCTGAAGATAGCAGATTCTTAACCATGCGGTGCTTCACTGACAATAGGTTCATGAGCCTCCTGTGTACTTCGTTCTCCTCATGCTCAAGGTGATGCTTCCTACTTCAAATTTACACCAGCTCGCTCGTGTTCTTTTTCTCTCTTAGAATGAGTCATCGCACACCAAAAAGACGGGCTTCATACTACTGCCAGTGGTGTGAGTACACTCGAACTAATTTTTTGGTTTGTAATTAATTAAGCAATGATATTAATTAGACACTTTTTAATTCTAAGTATTAGAGCCAAAATCTCAATGAGGAACTTGGAGATAGGCAGTTGATATCAACGTTATACCTCTAACAAATCCTTTTATTTTTTATTATGTTTTTCGGCTCGAAAGACTTTCTCGTTTGCAAAAAAATCGTCGCCTATCGGACCTGTCGCAGGCGTTCCAGGAGTCAATGTAAATCCAAACTGTCAAGCCAGAATGTCAAAATGAGGTGGTTGTGGTGGTAAAAGGGCATGTCATGGGTACCCGTTTAGTGCCACATTTCGACGCTATCTATGGTGCCACTCATCTAAACAATACTTTGTACTTCAGCTTAGCTTAGTATTTTTGTACAAGCGGTGGGTATCCTATCCCAAGTTGATTATGATCGTAATCCTCCGGGTTTCTATAGGAGCTGTTGCTGTCGTCTGTGCTTCTGCGCGTTCAAAATTCAAATTTCCATTGCCCAGTCATGATGTAGATCTCGCGGGCAGATGGGTAGCGCCCCCTAGCAGATCGTCCGGACTGGCAATACCCCACGAGCCCCATGGAGCTTCAATATACATATAATGCCAGGAGAACGAACAACCAAGTGTTTGCAACAAACAGCAACGTTTATTTTCATTCAGCTCACAGTTCATGTGCGTCTGCACAATGCGTGGACGTTCATCCTTCCTAGCACTACCACTGGTCTTTTTCATAGTGACGCTTTTCTAGCCGTTGTCACAATCTCCAGAAGTGGCATTTCTTCATCGGATTCATGATTGTGTTCTGGGTGCAGTTGAACGCCTTGTGGAACGAGCTATCGTGTGAAAGGACTAAGTTTACCAGCTTCGGAGTTCCATGCCGGGTCATTCGGTACTTTGTATCATATACCTGACACTTTCCAGCAGTGTAGTAGATGTAAAACAGCTGTTCTGCAGACAGGTGTTTGGCGTTCTCGAGCCGATAATCTTGAAAGTTCTTACTAAGCTTGCGAATCCTGCTCGTGAAAATATTATGGGCCTGAATGATGGCAGCGTATTCCAGAACGTCACCAGTAGTAATGGACGGCGGCCTTTTACTGGGGTGCTGGACACGGACGGTGCTGGAAAGGTACAGCTCCTCGAAGCACTTGCGGACATTCGCAAACTTTCGAACTGTAGGCTCTCGCCAAACATTGGCGTATCTTGAAGAGTCTAGGGTCTCAAGAAGGCATCTTGCAAGTTGTACTCCAAAATGCGGTATGTGAAAATAGAGGAAGAGCTGCGTCGCACCCTTTGTTGTGTTGGCCATAGACAGTGGTAGGAAAAGCATATTGCGTTCTTTGTCATATCTGCAGTCCTGGTCAAACACCGATCCCATCCACAAATCGTCCTCGTTCATGGCTGTAGCTTTGATGGAATCTTTGAAAGTGTTTTGCATTATTGCTTGATACGAGACAAGAGCTTCCAGTGGAGTGAAGCCCGGTTGGGATACCTTTGGACGCGTGTGGTTGTATATCATCCATCGCGGAAAGAACGTTTCCATCCGCATGTTTGACAGTCGCTTTACGACATTTGTCTTTGTGCTGGTGTCCATCCAGGGTAGATCTCGTATGGAGTGGATGACCTGGTGCTTTATGTCGTGGGCTAATCCAGTGAAAAAGACAACGTCCAGGTGATGCTTCGTGGATAGGTAGCCCAGGTAGTGGACTTGTTTGGGCAATGCCCGTTCCACTAAGCGAATACAGTTGTGCTCTCTGGCTCTGATCTGTTCCCGTGATAAATATACTTGCGGGGAGAACACCCAGAGATTGTCCACGACAGCGTAGCCCAGGTAATTGAGAACTGTCCTAGGTGGTGTTGACTGTATCTTCTGGTATAACTCCTGCACAGCTTCGCCATGGTGGATATTGATCGAGGTGCCGTTACTGAGGTCTAAAATGCCCGATAAAGCAGATGATACGAAAGTTTGAAATTCTGTTTGATTGTCGGCAGCCACTTTGTCACTGTTGGAGCCACTCTGGTTGGAAATAGTTCTTGAAAATTCCAGGATGTCATTGACGATTTCATCGATTTCGCTTTGTGCATCCAGAAGGTTTAGTGTTTGTTTTATTCTTTGAAATAACCCCTCGACCGCGTCGCTGTCATGGGCATAGGTTGCAGATATTTCCAGGGGGCCTTTCCCAATAGTTACCGAAGCCGAGTTACTGGTGGTGACGGGTTCAACGACGAAGGTTAAGAAAGTGCTCAGACTTAACAGACGCATCATTGTTCCAGACACATTCCAGACGCTTTTCCCCGTGACATTGGCAGCAAGCACGTATGGCCATCCATCCAATCCAACTTTGTTCAGAACTCCAACAAACGGCCTCTTGCCGAGTTTCTTGATAGTTTCGGCATCCATGCACTCTTTCCACAGGTTTTTGGCTCCTTCTACTATCCTGTCTTTCACATTACCGGCCTTGATGTAGCTAATAATGGACGACTCTACGTCGTTTACCATAACGTCAGCAGACGACAGCGTTCCATAATCAGGCTTCTTCCAGATGCGCGCGCACACTGAGTCGTAAAAATTCCGGCAGGCTTCCTTGCTGTCGACAAGGCTTTTGAGGTAGAGGCCTTCTCTACGACATTCCAAAGTTCGACAGAGTCGGTAAGACTCCATAGAAGCTCCGCCTCCAGTTTCGTTCATCCAAGGACCGTGCATGACGCGCGACTCATCATCATCATCGTCGTCGATAGAGTCGTGTACGTGAGGTGCCGGCCCCGCTCCGAAGCGGCTGAGGATGGCTACAACACATACCACAATGGCAACGAGGAAAATGAAGGTTATTACAACGTTTCCCTGTTTGCTCATCCTCTTCACGTATGCAGAGGGTGACCACCAGGGCTCACTGGACTGGTTAGAATGCAGCTCTGCAGAGGCAGAACCAGAAGACATGCAACTTGAAGATGGCGGAGTGTCTATGGTGGTCTTCGCAAAAGTGTCATCCGTGGAAAATGTACCACTTAACGTGATATTCGTATGCAAGCTTTGATTCCAAGCGGAGCTACGGAGCAGGGGTGCCAAAGAGGAGTACGGAACAGTTTTGGATTGTGATTGCGGATATATCGGTGTCGGTGGCATTGGCAGCTGTGCAAGCGACGTCGGAGATGGCTGTACCACAGGAAGGGCAGTAGTGGCCGTACTTGCTAATGGTCTTTCGCGTCGTTGGGGCTGTATAGCTGGTGACTGCGTCACATGGGGCAAAGACTTTTGTGGCGGGCACACCACTGATGGTGCAGTGGGTCGTGGCACTATCTGGGCCGCTGTTTCATGAAGTGCCTTATAAAGACGAACTGAAACTTCAGATTCCACGACGGCGGGCGCTTGGACGTGGGGCCAGATAGGAGCGTCGAAGCCATAAATGTAGCGTGGGAGTTTGGGAGGGCTTATCTCATAGGAACGTGCTCTTGGAAATGGGTATGATCCTGCAGGTCCCCAAAGTGCAGACAATGGACTGGCATACATCGGTCTGCCTGGCCTTCTAAGAACTTCAGGCTCCGTGTAGGGTCTTTCTAAAAGAGCGATTGGAGGCTCAGATTGGAGGAGGATCGGCTGAGACAGGTGAATGTCATACGGTATTGCAAGACGTCTGCGACTCCTTTGAGATTTATGTCGACGGGAATAGCCATCCGAAGATGAACCTGCAAATCGTGATCTCCTGCGACGTCGGCGGGTGTGGTACTCCGAAACTTCAGGGTTGCGCGGCGACCTTCTGCGACGTAGCCTGGATGACCTGGAACGGGACCGCGTGCGCCTTCGCCGTGGCTGATGCGCCTTCACCTCCGGTGATGACCAGTCGTTCTCGACCAGTGATGATGACTGCTGGAGGGGAGATCGACCACGACTTCTCCGCCCGGAAGACCGCGATTGCCGCCGCCTGTGTTGTCGAGGAGAGGCGAACCTACTGGCAAGTGGCTGGCCAACAGCTGGCGGCAACGGGATGTTGGAACCGCAGTTGCTGCACACCGAGGTTGAAGTTACCGAGCTATCGAAGGGTCCAATCTCAGAAGCGGAAGGCCGCCTGCCTACCCTTCCGGTTCTAGCGCTCGAGGAAGAGCCATCTTCTGAAGTTGTAAGCTCGTTGCTCAGTACCCCGTGCGATTCAAGACCGCGCTCCTGGTCATCGCTCCCGGTGCTTAAAGTCTCCCATCCTTCCCGCATACCAGATGTTGACGTCTGTGTCGCTCGACTAACTTGCGAACCTGTGGACGCCAACGTCGTGATGGACGCCAGAACCCGGGCCGCAGGTGGCACCGAGGTCTGAGAACTCCTGGACCATGACGACAGCGACGTCAGCGATTTCAAGTCTGATATTGTTGAAACAGTTTTAGCGTCAGACTTGACATCTCCCACTTTTTCTGATGCCTTCGGCACACTTGGTGTAGTGCTCGGCACGCTTGCTGAGGACAGTGTGGCCGTTGTTGGGCTGCTCTCTCCTCCACCTCCTGCTTTCTTCTTTTTCTTCCTTTTCTTCTTCCTCTTCTTCTTTTTCTTGCCCTTCTTTTTCTTCTTCTTCCTCTTCTTTTTCTTGCCCTTCTTTTTCTTCTTCTTTTTCTTCTTTCGTCGCCTCTTTTTCCGAGCGCCATCCAGCTCTCCTTCCTCAGAAGCGGCGTCAATGACGTACGCGCTAACGGTATTGTCACTTCCAGCAGGTACCAGCCGTAACGTATCCCCTATCAACAACTGACGATTCTTGGGAATTGCGTCTTGCAACATTCCAGTGATAGATTCCAGAGCAGTGCAGGTCGAAGTTAAGCCAGCGAGTTCAGGTCGTTGGACAGGTACCTCCATCCGAGAACCCAAGAGTGGTAACGATGCACGCTGTTGGGAGACGACAGCCCGTACACCTCCTCGATCACGTGCTAAGTCTGGATACACATCATCGCACGCTACTTCATCCATCGCCCTGAAGCACTCGGATATCATGTCGACAACTTTTCCAGGAGGTCTGTCTTGAGGAATAACACGCATATTAGCTACTTCACCTTGCGTGCTCGAGCTGCTGCTTTGCTGTTCAAGCCACTGTTGGAGATGCTCGTACTGCTGGAATTGTGGCTCACACTGCTGGTATTGCGGCTCAAACTGCTGGTACTGCGGCTCAAACAGCTGATACTGCTGCTCAAACTGCTGGTACTGTGGCTTAAATTGCTGCCTCCTACGGCCCAGCGCTCTTCGTGCTCTTCGAGCGCTAGCCTCGAAGATAGTGTTAAGCCTCTGAACCACTTCCTGATCGAATATTTCTTTTTCACGGTCCTCTTGCAATTGCACAGAAGTGCGAGTCTGAATTTCAGATGGTGGCAGCAAATCTATAGTCATGTCGGTGCCAAATGTCCTACCAGTGCTTGCAGCCGGTGTCGATGGGACCACCTTCTCAGGCAGTGGCACTGCGCTGGTTCTTCTAGGTGTGCGCCTTTCCACAACGTGGACAGGAGCAGGGGGTACACTTCGAGGTTCTTGGAGGAACACAGTGCTGGCAGACGCACCGTACAGAGCCGTCAAGGAACCTTGTTGTGCGACTGGTTGGGGTCGGTCAATGTCTATTCGAGTTTCTATTTCGTATCGTGGTGCAGAATATCCGTCAGGTGTGAACAGGCCAAATCCCTGGTGGTTGTAGAACGGAGCCGATTCATTGCACGTCTGCGTTTGGATCTCCACGTGTGCTGGACGCGGTTGCCCGCGAAATATGACGTGGGTTGTTGATGAAGGCCTGGAAACCACACATTCTGGATCGATGACACATGATCCTCGCATACCCAGAACTTCTGAAGAGCGACGCTGGATGCAATCCGGGTGGTAGCAGGTATGGCCAATCTCCGTCGCTTTGAAGAGTCCGGAGCAGATGGTACACCCCTGTGGGCACGTTGATGTTTCGAGAGAACGTTGTCCTTCGTTGCGCTCCGTTTGCTGACCTTGCGTTCTTTGACTGGGATACTGCTGAACAGCAGCATCTGTCTGTTGCACTGCAGGTCTCGGCGGTTGTCCAGGCTGCTCAACTCGCATAACCTGGGGGAAATGCGGCTCAGTCATGCCTTTCGTTTCCGGCCGGATATTTGTAACCCCTGTTTCTAAGATAGCCTCGCCCATGGTTCTTTCCATGCGCCGGGAATCTAGCACGTCTTGTGGCGGGACTTGAGGCCAGGCAACGGCACCACCGGGGATGTTAGCTGTTGACATGTCCGTTGATGACGTATACGAGGGACTGGTTGTCGACGTGTAGGGTGCCTCTGAACTCCGTTTCTTGCGTTTCTTCCTCTTTTTGGACCTCTTCTTGGAACGCTTTCTTTTCTTTTTTCTTTTCTTCGATTTCTTCCTTTTCTTCTTTCTTGACCGCTTCTTTCGTTTTCTCCGGGGCTTGCTTCGACGTCTCGTAAAGATAACCTCACTATCACCGCTAACTTGAGGAGGCGGCGACGCTGCAGGCTTAGGAACATCGGAACGCTTGAGCTTACGGATGAGGTCAGCAGAACCTTCGTCGTGGAACTCCTGCACACGGATATCACGCTCAAAGGACAGCTTCTTATTGGGCTTGATGATTTCGTTCCCCCAGAATTGGTCCTCGTGGGTGTCACCAATGGAGACGTGCTGCTTGTAGTCGTAGCCCTCTTCGTTTGGGTCGGGAGGAACCTGTAATTGAGGGTCCCTTGAGGGCCCAGACTGGGGATACTGAGTGGCCATGGTTCGCAGTGGCTAAGGGCTCTGAGACATTAGGCTTCCGCCTCAGTGGGCTCGGAAACAAGTTGCCAAGTTCGAACAATACGAACCGCCGTCATGTTAGAGAATGCGCGCGGAGTAAGTTCGCGTGCTGCTCTGCACGGATTGCTGCTCGAGAGGTTCGACCACTGATGATCAAGAAGAAGAAGGCGAAGAACTTTGGCGACAGTCATTCACATGTCCAGTCATAGTCATGTTATAGTCATAATCTAGATAGCCAATTCCATAGCCCTGGCCAATCTCCTTTGGGGCTAATGGCCATTCTCCATAGGCAGAGGAAGAAGAAGAAATGGCCCATGGCCATCTTGTACCAGGAAAAAGAAGAGGAAGAAATGGGGACGTTAAGTAGCGACCCCAGAGTCAAAAGAGTCATGTCTCCATCCACTAAGTGGCAAAACGCACTTCAGATGCTCATAACTCCAGTCAACATAGGGCGCTTTATGCAGGCTCTCGAGCGTCCTTTCGGGAGTTTTCATGGGAACGTGCAATTGGTGTCGCCACGTAACGGTTTTTGCAAGGCGAGCCGGTAGCCGAGCGCCCAACACGCGCGCCACTGCTCGAGTTCCTTTCTGCCGTGGCAGTGGTGGTAGTGATGCAAGCCGTTGTCGGCCTCACAGAAGCGGGCAACGTCACAACTAACGCTCGTCGTCTGCCTTCTGTAAAACAAGCCGCCATCAATCCCGCACAAACGCCGTCTCTACCAGGGGTCGGAGCCGGAACTGAACCGTAACCGAAAACCGCAAAAAAACGTTATTTTTTGCCGAACCGAACTCGAATCGTGTACCTTTCTTCTTTCTCCTTGAACGAACCGGAACTGAACCGAAAAAATATGATGCGGTAACCAGTTCGCGAGACGGTAAAAACTCCTATGCCTTTCCTCTCGGCTGCCGCGCATAAGCTCCCTGCATCGCTCGGAATCTTACCGAATTTATAGAACAGGCAAATTAATAAACTAAGAACTGGTTAGTCCATGTACCTCCTACTGCTTCAGCTCCAAAAGGTTCGCGACATCCCTATACATTTTTGTAACTCGAGGTGTAAAAAAGATGTGCTATACGACAGCCACATTTTTGTATTATTGCCTCGGCGGCTTCCTTTCATTCAGCACTGCAGTGTGAAGGCGGCGTAAATTTTAATAGCCCACAGTGACATCCACAAGCAACGCAGACCTCTAGGCGACGAAGGGAAAGAGGCTGGCGTGTGGTCCAGAGCATCGAGGAAGGGAACACAGGAGCGGCCTCCCGCCCTCTTTTCAGCGGGGAGCGTGCTGGCCTGCGAATGGGACTCTGAGATACTCCTATCTACCAAAAGACCGCTTTCTTCCTTTTCTCTTGAGAAATTGGCGATAGCCTTTTGCAATGAAGTTCAATGGTACGCCGTCGGTCATTTCCCAGCACTTTTCAGTACAGTGAAGGATGATCTGCTGTGAACTGCATGGTTCTCTGTCGAGGGAGTAAGATGTAGGAACGAGGAGCAAGACGTCGCCGGAACCTGATATTACCTCTCACATGTGACACACTAATTAGCATAGATAGAGAAGTTACCATCAAAAAGAACTCGTTACGAGTTAAGTTACCGTATGAAAAATGTAACTAAGGTAGTATCCAAGTTCAGCCTGAAATGTAACTCGCAGTTCCTTAGAAACAAGAACGAGTTACTTCCAAGTTACTTCGGACACAAAATAGCACTACGCAGCTGCTGGGCGTGTGAGCAGTTGAGTTTAACGTTGAGCTGCCTGCGGGGGAGTGCAACACGCTTAGATCGTTTTCGTTTATGCCCAACAATTCGAACGCTCTGCACCTTAGTCCCGGTGGGCGTACAATGGTTCAGCTTCATTTCAATGGCAGCTGTTCTTACTTTCTGAATAGAATACCGTATTGGTTGAATATCACGTTTTATGGCATAAAATTCCTTGAAAGAACCGGAGAGAAAGCAAGAAAATAAGTGTACGTGAGTGAAAAAAAAACAATTGAAATAACTTGTAGCTTAGTTGAAGTTACTTTGACAAAGTTACCTGAAAAGGAAACAAGTCCCTGTGAAAGTTACCACGGCGTAAAAGTACCGAGTTAAGTTACAAGTAGGGTTCCGGGTTTTATTTCTGGGCTTTACCGGAGGATATTTTTCGGAGTTTATTGGTTTTTCGAAGAACGAAGTTTTTCGGAGTGCATGATTTACAGCTCAGTTAATATCCGAAATTTGGAGAAAACTTGACGGCGCACGCACGGTTGTGCAACGAAAACGCAACACTAAAGACCACAAGCTTAAAAATACATTTCGTGCGACGCACACAGAAGTGTTCCGCAATTCCAAATGCACCCTTTTCGTGTACTGTGGTCACTGTTATAGCAGTGCTTACATACGACAACCTCTATATTAAGATCTCGGGATGATGTGAATTCATCGAAATCAGAGTACTCCTTGACGTAGCCTCCGTGCAGCTTTCCTTTGCGTCCCATCTTCTCGTCAGCACTGCAACTAGTTGCCCTTCCAAAAAGATCACTGCGTATGACCTCGGTTCGATGCTCATTTTAGTGCTTAGGTCAATGCAGGCCAAGGAAATAGGGAAAGAGACTGGGGAAAAACACGGGCAGTGAACCCTCAAAGTGGTCGGTACGACCCCGGAAGAAAACGCTAGGTCGCTGAGACCATTATCATGTTCGGGCGGGGCCGGTATCCGAGGTCAGAAGAAACCCAGGACACAAAGGAAGGCCAAGAACAATAACACGGTTATCCGAAGAAAACATCTGCCAAGAGGAGTTTTTAGGATTAATCCGAATTACTTAAAATTTCACCGGGCTATATTGTCACGAGTGGATTCTAGAGTCACCCAATGCAGATTTGGTTGGTTTAATTCGCTCCAACCTCATCCTGATCTGTATAGCCCTATTTCAGATTCGGCGCCCGACGCAGGACAAAGGTTACAAGACAAAAAATCTACCCCACACAGGTTGCACGAAGCCCGCAGCAGGATGCTGACACATCTTGCAGGAGGAGCACAGTGGGAAAAATGCACTGCCCACGACTGTTGTAATTATAGCCATAACTGCATAATACTTGTAATTACAGCTGCATGTAGCTATTTTATTGCTATACACGATTCTCTTTTTGACGTTGATGTACTGGAAATATGCACGGGCTCTTATGGCGCACCTGGTTCATTGCACTCCAACCCCCTGCGATATCATCGGGCCCTGATGGTAAATAAATAATGTCAGAAGAATGAACATGCCACCGAAGTTTATTCTCATTCCGATGCGAAATTGCGTTAATACCCGTGCAGTGTGTGAACGCTATTCTAGTGCTGACCGATGAGAATTTCACTGCCGCTGCATTGTGCATAGTGACGCCTTTTTTGCACTACACCAAGCCTACTTTTACCGCCGCTGTTAGCGCGTCCAGAAGTGGCATTGCTTCATCGGATTCATGGTGGCATTCTGACGACAGTTGAAGGCTTTGTGGAACAAGCTGTCGTGCGACAGAACAAGGTTCACAAGCCTCGAATTTTCTTGCCGGGATATTCCGGATGTTTCGTACTTTGCACCTTGAACATGACACCTTCCACTGGTGTAGTAGATGTAGAACAGTTGTTCCGTGGACAAGTCTCTGGCATTCTCGAATCGATAGTCCTGGAAGTTCTTGCTAAGCTGACGAATTCCGCTCGTGAAAACATTATGGGCTTGAACGATGCCGGCGTGCTCGTAAACGTCACCGGCAGTAATTGACGGCCTTTGACTGGGGTCCTGGACTAGGACGGTGCCAGAAGGGTTAGGTCCCTCGAAGCACTGGCGGACATTCGCGAATTTTCGAACAGTGGTCTGTGGCCAAACATTTGTGTATTGTGAAGAGCCTACGGCCTCAAGAAGGCACCTTGCAAGTTTTACCCCCACATGTGGTATGTGGAAATAGAGGAAGAGTTTCGTCGTACCCTTTGTTGTGTTCGCCATAGACAGTGGTAGGAAAAGCACGTTGCGTTCTTCGTCATATGTGCAGTCCTGGTCAAACACTGATCCCATCCAGAGGTCGTCGTCCTTGATGTCTCGAGCTCTAACGGATTCTTCGAAGGTGTTCTGCATTATTGACTGATAAGAGGCAAGACCTTCCAGTGGAGTGAGGCTTGGACGAGATGCTTGTGGACGCTTGTGGTTGTACATCATCCATTGCGGAAAGAAGGGTTTGACCCGTGTACTTGACAATTGTTGGACGGCGCGAGTTTTTGTGCCGGTATCCATCCAGGACAGATTTCGTATCGAGTTGATGACCTGGTGCTTTATATTGTGGGCTAAATCAGCGAAAAAAACTACATCCAGTTGATGCTTCGTGGACAAGGAGCCTAGGTAGTGGACCTGTGTCGGCAATGCCCGCTCAACCATGCGGATGCAGTCGTGCTCTCTGGCTCTTATCTGTTCCGGTGATAAATGTCCTTGCGGGGAGAACAGCCAGAGATTGTCCACTACAGCGTAGCCCAAGTAATTAAGAACTGCTCTGGGTTGCATCGACTGTATCGTCTGGTATAACTCATGCACAGCTCCTCCGTGGCGGATGTTGATGACGGTGCCATTACCGAGATCTAAAATGCCGGATAAAGCGGACGATATGAAAGTTTCAAATTCAGTTGGATTTTCGATAGCCACTTTCTCACGTTCAAAGTCACTCAGTTTGGAAATAGTTCTTAAAAATGCCAAGATGTCACTGGCAATTTCATCCATTTCGCTCTGTGGATCCATAAGGCTTAGTCTTTTTTTTATTCTTTGAAGGAACTCGTCGATCGTGTCATTGTCGTGGAAATAGGCAGTAGATTTCTGTAGGGGACCTTTCCGAATAGTTACCGGAGCTGTGTTGTTGGCGGCGATTGGTTCAACGACGAAGGTTAGAAAAGTGCTCAGACTGAGTAGACGCATCACTGCTCCAGACACATTCCAAACATTTTTTCCTGAGACATTAGCAGCAAGCCCGTATGGCCAACCATCCAACCCAACTTTGTTGAGAACTGTTGTAAAGGGCTTCTTGCCGAGTGTTCTGATCCTGTCAACGTCCATGCACTCTTTCCATAAAACTCTGGCTCCTTCTGATATTCTGTCTTTCACGCTGCCGGCCTTGATGAAACTAATAATGGACGACTCGACGTCCTTCACCATAAGGTCAGCGGACGACAATCCTTCGTTGTGAACCTTCTGCCAAGTGCGCGCGCACACATAATCGTAGAAATTCGTGCAGGCTTCTGCGTTGTCGACAAGACTTTTGAGAAACAAGCCTTCTCTTCGGCATTCTAATGTCTGACAGAGTCCGTAAGGTTCCGTAAGAGTTCCGCCTCCCGTTTGGTTTGTCCACGGACCGTGAATCACGTGAGAGGCATCATCCACCTCGACGGCCGACTGGCGTAGATTTTGTGGCCGCCCACCGCCGAAGCGAGTGAGGATAGCTACAATGCATGCTACAATGCCAACAAGTAAGATGAAGGTAACTGCAAGGCTGCCTTGTTGGTTCATCCTCTTCATGTACCCATAGGGTGACCACCAGGTGCCACTGGACTGTTTTGTATACAGGCCCATGGATCCAGGACCTGAAGACATGTAACTTGAAGATGACAGCTGAGAGTCTACGGACACCTTGACCGACGTGTCATCCGTGGAAATTGTACAACTTGACGTCGCATTCGGATACAGACTTGGATTCCACGCACCACTACCGACCGGGGGTGCAGAAGACGCGTACGGAGTTATCGGAAGTTGTTGGGAATATATCGGTGTCGCAGGTATTGACAGTTGTGCAAGAGCTACGCGAGAAGGCTGTACGACAGGGAGAGCAGAAGAGGCCAGAGTCGATAGTGTCACTGAAGGAATCTGGGGTGGTTGTATAATTTGTGGCTGTGCTGCTTGCGGCAAAGAATTTCGTACGACACACAGTACTGAGGCTGCAGTGGGTGGTGCCACTGTCTGAGCAGGTATGTCTTGAAGTGGATTCTGGGGTACAAGCGTAAGTTCAGATTCGACGACGACTGGCATTTGCACTTGAGACGCGGTACGGCATCCAGTGCTTTCTGTGTAGCAGGGGACCTGTGGGCTTATATCGTAGGAACGTGCTTCCCGAAATGGGTAAGATCCTGCCCGTTCCCAACGTCCAGCTTCGTACGGTTCGGGAGGGCGTCTCCGCCTGCTCCTGCGTCTACGTCGGCGTGAATAATCATCCGAGGATTCAGAGCTGCTCGAACTGTAGGACTCTGACCTTCTGCGGCGTCGCTTTGATGAACGTGATCTAGAACGTCGCCTGGATGATCTAGATCGCCGGCGCCTCCGGGAACTGGTACGAGACCGCCTCGTAGGCTCTGGCGACCCCTCAGGTGATGGCCACTCGTCTTCGACCAGTGGTAATGGAGACTGGGGAGGAGAGCGCCCACGACTTCTCCACCTGGAAGACCACGATGGTTGTTGCCAGAGTTGTTGAGGAGAGGATAACCTCATGACAGGCGGCTCACCAATAGCAGGCGTCATAGGAACGATGGTACCGCAGTTGTTACACTGCGAGGTCTGCAGGGATAAAGTTTATTAGCTTTGACGGCGAAGTGCACCAATTTAAAAAGAGACCGCCTTCCCTCCGTGCTTTCTTGCTGGAGGAAGCGTGCTCACTGCTAAGCACCACCGTGCGTTACAAACCGCTTCCAACTTAAAAAACTAACTTAGCTGTCGCAGGCAGTGCTCAACGACGCATCCGCCTCGTCACGTCAAAAATTTGATGTTTGAGTGACAGCGAGCTTACCTGGGAGATGGTGGGTGGCAATCTCGTGATCGATGTCCGTGTCCAAACTGCTGGGGGCATCGGGGCAGGAGCAATGTTGGTCACTGACGGCCTCGAGATCAGCACTTTCAATTCTCGCTTTGGTGGAGCAGTGCTTGCATCGAACTTCACGTCTCCGATTTTTTCAGTTGGCTTCGGCACACTGGTTGTAGTAGTGCTCGGCGTGCTCCCTGAAGACGGTGTGGCAGTTGCCGGGCTGCTAGTTTTGCCTGCTGTTGCTTCCCCTTTCTTCTTCGGCTTTTCCTTTTTAGATTTCTTTGACTTCGTTTTCTTCTTTTTCTTCTTGGACTTCTTCTTCTTCTTCGACTTTTTCTTCTTTTTCTTCTTCTTAGACTTCTTCTTCTTCTTCTTTTTCTTCTTCTTTTTCTTTTTCTTTTTCTTCTTCTTCTTTTTCTTCTTCTTTTTCTTTTTCCGATCGTCGTCAAACTCCGCTCCCTCTGCGATTATATCAACCACGTACGCGGTAACGACGTCCCCATTTACAGCAGGTATCAGACGCAACGTATCTCCGATGGACAACTCACGGGTCTTCTGAATTGTGTCTTGATACATCCCAGTGATACATTCCAGAGCAGTGCAGCTTGAAGTTAACCCACTAAGCTCAGGACGTTGGACAGCAACTCCCATTCCATCGCCCAAGCCAGGAAAGAATGCAGGTCGCTGGATAGCGCCAGCCTGCACACCACTGCGACCACGTGTTAGGTTTGCAGAGACGTTAACGCGCTCTGCGTCGTCCACCGTCCCGAAGCAATCGGATGTCATTTGAACTGCCTCTACGGCAGGTGTACCAGGAGGAATGGCCTGCATTCGAACCACTTCACCAAGCGAGCTGCATCTTCCGCCTTCCTGCTGAAGCCGCTGGTGCAGAGTATGGTACTGCTGGTATTGTTGTATCGCTTGCGAAGAGCGGCGCTGGATCCATTCTGAATCATTGAAGGTACGGTCAATTTCCGCCAACTGGTAATGGGAGCGAGCCGTACGTCCCTCTGTGAAAGTTGAGGCTTGGACAGGGCGCTCTCCCATGCGCTCGACTTGACTTTGAATTCGTCGGCTTGAATACTCCTGAGCATGGCTGTCGCGCTCAAAGCGCAGGTTCCTCTTGGGGTTCAGGATTTCGTTACCCCAGAACTGTTCCTCGTGAGTGTCGCCAATGGAGACCCGCTGTTGGTAACGGTAGCCCTCTTCCTTCGAGTCGGGAGGAACCCGAAAACAAGGACCCCTTGCCGGTCCAGGGGACGGCGGCGGCTGCGAAGCCATGCTTCTCCCTAGCTTCAGGACATTGGGCTTGGGGCTACGCGGGCGTGGTGGCAAGTGGCCGAATTCAGACAAAGCGAACCGCAGTCACGCTTGGGAATGCGCGCGGCGGAAGTTCGCGTGTGAGCGTGCACGGGATGTCGCCCGATTGGGTCGGAGCTCTGGTGACGGCTACATGCTTCTCTTAATACAGGTGCAGGGGCATGTGAACAGTCGTAACTCGAGACGTGTATTTTCTATTTGAGCTTATCGGAACGTGTTTTAGGGACCATATGAAAGGCACCTTCCTCTCTCTCTCTCTCTCAGGCACGCGATGGCCATGATTCACGAATGGAGACTGGGCTGGGCTGTACGGAACTATGTAGAATGAGTACGCCCCTATGAGTAACTATATAGAGGGCGTTCCCGCTGACCTTGTATAAATTCCTATTAACAAATCAACTTGTCTACGCAGAAAAAAAAGATGGGGTCAATATTTTCGTCTTCGGGGAACTTTTGGCACGAACATAGGATTACTTTAATTAGCTCCCTTTCGCAACAATTTGAGATATCTGAATTCAAGTCAAAATTTTACCAAGTGAAGGTAACGTTGTCGTGCCAAAAATAGACAGCCCAAGTAGAACATACCCGAAACCATTAAAAAAACAATTTCCCATTGCATTGGTAACAGCTCTTTAAAAAAAAATATTCGTTTATAGCCGCGCAAATTGCCAGCCGATCTCATTTCGCGGTCAGGAAGGGACAGTCGCCCTATATCAGCTCTGTTCCTCTCTCAGCATCACCCTTTTGGCTGCCGGGAAGAACTCTTATCGGTATCCTTCATGCGACGTGATATCTCCACGACGGCGGACCACGTAGTCTCAGCCGTCACGGCTCCAGCGAAGAAGGCACACCCTGGTCGAACCATGCTGTTTTGGGTCGCCTACAAAGCGATGGTTGCAGAAATTAACTGGACACTCAGTAATAATATTCGGAGCAGCGACTTCTTCGTCTTTAGGACCGGAAAGGGTTATTTCATGTTTAGGAGTCCTCTCTTTCGCTTGGAACCCGAGCTATCGCCGCTCTCGACGTGCAGAAGTCTGTCTGACGCGTCTTCGGTGTCTTGCCCTCCCGCTTAACTTTTACCTCCATCAAGGTGGGGTGCAACCTTCCCCAGGGTGTCCTGAATGCGGTCACGTCGAAACCCTCCAACATTGCGTTCTCGACTGTAGTACATACCGCCGCCTTCGCCTACCGTTCCTCACCCTTCCACTGCTAGGGTTCAGCGTGCCTCTCTCATTACGCGCATTACTCTCGTTCGGTGCGTCCCATACCGGAAAATAAAATCCCGTCATCGCAGATAATCTCATTTCATTCGTTGCCGGCTCCAACCGGTTCTAGCCCTGGTGGTGGTGATAGGGCTTGCCGTTGTCGGCCTCACGTATGTGGGCAACGTCACGACTCACGCCCTGGGGGAATGTGCGTCCTGGGCCGACTTCTAAGTGAACTGTGCCGACATATGTCTCAAAGCGTCTGAGGAAAACCCAGGTAAAACCCCAGACAGCACAGCTGGCACCGGGATTCGAACCCGGGTACCTCCCAGTCTCGACGTGACATGGCCAGCACGCTAACCACTGAGCCACGGGAGCTGGTGGGTTCTAGCCCTTAGTGTCACTATCACACTCACGTCATCATGAATTACCCCTGGCCAATCTCCCTTGCGGATCGCGGCCATCTTCCTGGGGATAAGAAGAAGAAGAAGAAGAAGTCCACAGACTCGTTCCCAATTATTGTCCTCTGAAACTGTGAATCGTATATAGAACCGATTCATCCCATAAATATTGGAAATGGGTTGAATCTGTTATAAGTTGTGCGTTTGTGATCCAATTTGTAATACGAGAAAGCCACAGGCAGTACGCTACACGTGAGTCAAAGTGCAGCAGGAGGAGCCATGACTACATCAGCGATCGCGGATAACATTAAAGTGCCACTACATCCGCTTTATCTGGGGTTTTACAATTCAGTAACGGCACCGTAAGCAACATCCGCCATGAGAAAGCTGTACGAAAGTTATGCAAAATGATGCGGGAAACGCCACGTAGAACCCAGGCGAAAATCTGGACTGGTCCCAGAATGGTTCCAGTTGAATCTGGACTGGTTCCAGTTGGATGTTTGATGGTCCCGGAATGGTTCCAGTTGAATGTGGATGGTCCCAGCTGGATTCCCAAGTGGGGTGGCTGGTTCCACTTTGGTGACATCAGTGGTACCACTCTGGTCTCAGATGGTTCCAGAAGTTCCAGCTGGAGCCTCACAGGTACCATTTTGTTCCCAGAATGGTCGCTGAGACTCCAAGTTGGGCAGCTTCCCAGCTTCCCCCTTTGAGATTTCATCTTGTCCACACTTGCCATGTTTTGTTTGATCTATTACTCTGATCTATTTTAGCACAGGCATGGTCTCTTTTTATTGCTGTTTATCCAGGT
The DNA here is from genome assembly GCF_037126465.1 of Ornithodoros turicata. Classification (NCBI taxonomy): domain Eukaryota; kingdom Metazoa; phylum Arthropoda; class Arachnida; order Ixodida; family Argasidae; genus Ornithodoros; species Ornithodoros turicata. The sequence goes on along the minus strand of NC_088210.1, from coordinate 13,805,825 downwards.
GCGCGCGCCTGCGAATGCTGTAACTCCAATTCGTGCACATTCTCATCTGAGGTGAATATCGTAACATATTAAGTACCAGGGAAATGTAAAAAAACACATCTCAACAACAACAAAAATTAAGCTAAATACTAGAAGAAAGACAACAACAAAAAAAGAAAATGTAATTGCAGTAGTTCCCAATTACCTGGGATTCGCTGTCGTGGACAATATTTGGCTGTTGTCGCCGCAAGAACACTTATCGCCTGAACAGGTAAGAGCCACAGACCACGACCGCGTTCGTATGGTACTTGGGCTACCTCTCCAGGATGCGTCACCTTCGTGTTGCCTTTTCCACTGGCTGAGCCCACGACATAAAGCACAACGTCATCTGCTCCGTACGAGATCTGCACTGGATGGATGCCAGCACAAAGGCCCACGTCGTCAAGCAATTGTCAAGAACGCGGACCAAATCGTTCTTTCCACAATGGATTGTATACAACCACACGCGTCCAGAAGCATCTCATCCATGCTTCACTCCAATACAAGTTCTTGTCTCCTATCCGCAAATAGGCAAAATACCTTCAACGAATCCATCAAAGGTAGAGCCACCAACGAGGAAGACTTCTGGATGGGTTCCGTGTTTGACCAGGACTGCAGATATGACGAAGAACGCAATATGCTTTTCCTACCACTGTCTGTGGCGGGCACCGCAAAGGATGCGACGATGCTCTTCCTCTATTTCCACATACCGCATGTGGGAGTACAACTTGCAAGATGTCTACTTGAGGTCGTGGACTCTTCAAAACACGACAATGTTTTGCGACAGCCTACAGTTCGGAAGTTGGCGAATGTCCGTAACTGCTTTGAGGAGCCGTACCTTTCTCGAATCGCTCCAGTCCAGGACCCAAACAAACAAAAGGCCAGGACAAAAGGCCGTCCATTACGGCTAGTGACGTTTTCGAACATGCCGCCATCATCAAGGTCCATCACATTTTCACGGACGGTATTCGTACGATATTAACAAGATCTTTCAACACTACCGTTTGGAGAACGCCAAAGAACAACTGTTCCGCTGAACAACTGTTCCACATCTACTGCACCAGTGTAAAGCATCAAATTTACGATGCGAAGTACACAACATCCCGAATGTTCAGGCGTGGAGGTCTTAAGTTGGTTAACCTGTAGTTCTGTCGCACGGTATTTCATGCCACAGGGCGTTCAACTGCCACCAGAATGCGACCATGGATCCGATGAGGAAATGCTACTCTGGAGACGATAACGCCAGGCAGGGAAATTGAGAATAGTCCTCGCATTATGCACAAGTGCAGTGGCAACGCGGAAGAGATTAACGTTCACGCATTAAGACCACTTTGACGCAGTTGCGCACCGAATTTGATAAGGAAAAAAAACATTCTTGATTTGTAGTTATCCCGCATTTATTTAGTTACCGTCAGGCCCATTGGTAATACGGGAGGGGTACTGGGGGGGGGGGGGCAGTGGCGTAGCCAAACCTCCAAGGTAGGGGGGGCTCGATACGAAAACTCTCCCCCCCCCCACCACTGATCCTGTGTCGACAACACACACACACTTGTGCACACTGCAAACTGAGGATTAAAAAAAGGAACGAAAATAGTTGATTTAGACGTTCACAGTACGATTACATGTATAGGCTGTCATGACCAATAAGGTGGTGTCACGAGATTGGAAGTATTTTGAAAAGCTCATACTTTGAAAACCATTCAAGAGTGCTTCTTAGATAGACGCCATGAACTGCAAGAACTTTCGCGATCGTCACAGTGGTCCCCCCCCCCCACATATATTATGTTTCTCGGATTTGCACGATTTGTGTGGGTCGGTCCGTGGCAGGTAGGGGGGGCTCGAGCCCCCCCTAGCCTCCCCGTGGCTACGCCACTGTGGGGGGGTCAAGTACATGCGTTCACAACCAGCCTAGCCACACATGTGAAAGGGTAGGTTACGTACCATTACAAGGACATGTAACAGCGTTAAAATCTCGATTACGCTTCTGTCTTCCGAGTCGAGCTTCTCGTGTTCACTAGGCTTTCTCGAAAATAAAAGAAAAAAGAAAAACCCGAAAGACGTCAATATGACTCTGGATTGCAATAAAGAAAAGTGTGGCAATACAGAAATAGTTACGCTTGCTGTGCTGCTGTGATTGAGTGGCTCTTTGCAACAATGAAGCAAGCGAAGATTTGCAATTTGCAAACATGAGAGAAAAGAACAAAAAAACTTAGAATATACCAAATAACCCATTCGTACGACAAGATATGAATGGTCGTAAAAATGACACAGTTGTTAGGAAATCACATACAGAAATAGCACAAATGTGGTATTTCGAACCATAACCATATTACCATATAGTATATAGCCATACATTTTCCTTTCATGGATTAATGAAGTAAAATGAAGAGACTGTGGAGAAATCTGCTGAAATATATTCGTGCGTATGTACAGTTTTCTTCCACCTTGTATTAATAAGATGAATCAGCTGTTGTGCCCTCTTCTATTTCGCTGACGGGGCACCACCTGTGAATACGAGTTAGAATTACTTTTCCCGCAGGAGCTTTCTGCACAGATATTCTGATGCAGCCGTCCGTATTATTTTACACATTAGTGAAGTGGTTATGTGTTTATCGATGGGAAGGCATGTCTTCGAAGCCATTTTTTTCATTTTCATTTCATTTCATTTAATATACCTTAAAGGCCCAATCGGACATTACAATATGGGGTGGGGGGATATACAACACAACAGCACAAAGCCCCGTAAAGCGGGCGATATGAAAGTTTGAAATTCAGTTGGATTGTTGATATCCACTTTGTCACGTCAGTTTAGAAATAGTTCTTAGAAATGTCAGGGTGTCGCTGACAATTTCATCCATTTCGCTCTGTGGATGCAGAAGGCGTAGTCCTTTTTTGATTCTTTGAAGTAACTCGTCGATCGTGTCATTGTCGTGGAAATAGGCAGTAGATGTCTGCACGGGGCGTTTCCGAATAGTTACCAGAGCTGAGTTGTACGCGAAGATCGGTTCAACGACGAAAGCTAGAAGAGTGCTCAGACTGACTAGACGCATCAATGCTCCAGACACATTCCAAACATTTCTCCCCGAGACATTAGCAGCAAGCCCGTATGGCCAACCATCCAACCCAACTTTGTTGAGAACTGTTGTAAAAGGCTTCATGTCGAGTTTTCTGATCGTGTCAACATCCATGCACTCTTTCCATAACACTATGGCTCCTTCTGCTATTCTGTCTTTCACGTTGCCGGCCTTGATGAAGCTAATAATGGACGACTCGACGTCCCTCACCATAAGGTCAGCGGACGACAATCCTTCGTTGTGAACCTTCTTCCAGGTGCGCGCGCAAACATAATCGTAGAAATTCGTGCAAGCTCCCGCATTGTCAACGAGACTTTTGAGGAACAAGCCTTCTCTTCGGCATTCTAACGTCCGACAAAGTCCGCAAGGCTCCGTAAGAGTTCCAGCTCCCGTTTGGTTAGTCCATGGACCGTGAATGACGTGAGAGTCATCATCCACCTCGCCGACCGACGCGCGTAGGATGTGTGGCCGCCCATCTCCGAAGCGACTGGGGATCGCTACAACGCAAGCTACAATGCCAACAAGTAAGATGAACGTTACTGCAAGGCTGCCTTGTTGGTTCATCCTCTTCATGTACCCATAGGGTGACCACCAGGGGTCACTGGACTGTTTTGTATACAGGCCCATGGGTCTTTGACCTGAAGACATGTAACTTGAAGATGACGGCTGAGTGTCCACGGACACCCTGACCGGCGTATCATCCGTGGGAAATGTACAACTTGATGGCGTATTCGGATACAGGCTTGGATCCCATGCAGCGCTACCGACCAGGGGTGCAGAAGACACGTACGGTGTTAAGGGCAGTGACTGGGAATATATCAGTGTCGCAGGCGTTGGCAGTTGTGAAAGAGATATGGAAGATGGCTGTACCACAGGGAGAGCAGAAGTGGACAGAGACCCTAGTGTCATTGAAGGAAATTGGGGTGGTTGTGGCTGTATAACTTGCGGCTGTGCTGGTTGGGGCAAAGAATTTCGCATGACACACTGCACTGAGGCTGCAGTGAGTGGTGGCACTGTCTGAGCAACTGTGTCTGGATTCTGAGGTACAAGCGTAAGTTCTGATTCCACGACGACGGGCATTTGCACTTGAGACGCGGTACGACAGCCAGTGCCTTCTATGTAGCATGGGACCTTGGGAGGGCTTATGTCGTAGGAACGTGCTTTCCGAAATGGGTAAGATCCTGCCCGTTTCCAACGTCCACGTAATGGACTAGCATACATCGGTCTGCCTGGGTCCATTGGAGGTGGTGTAGGTGGATCAGCATCGCACGGTTCGGGAGGTCGTCTGCGAGTGCTTTTGGGTCTACGTCCGTATGAATAATCATCCGAAGATGAATATTCAGAGCTGCTCGAACTGTACGACAGTGATCTTCTGCGGCATCGCTTTGATGAACGTGATCTGGAACGTCGCCTGGATGATCTAGATCGCCGGCGCCTCCGGGAACTGGTACGAGACCGTCTCCTAGGCTTCGGCAACCCCTCAGGTGATTGCCACTTGTGTTCGACCAGCGGTAATGGAGACTGGGGAGGAGAACGCCCGCGACTTGCCCACTTGGAAGACCACAATAGTTGGTGCCCAGGTTGTTGAGGAGAGGGTAACCTCATGACAGGCGGCTGACCAATAGCAGGCTCGTGCCGAGTATAGTACTTCTGGTATTGTCGTATTGCTTGCGAAGAATGGCGCTGGATCCATTCTGGATGGTTGCACTTACGGTCGACTTCCGCCACCCAATAGCGGGAGCGAGTCATACTTCTCTCTCTGCAAGTTGGGGCTTGGAGCGAGTGTCCTCCTATGCACTCGACTTGTCGACTTTGCGTTCGTCTGCTTGAATTCTTCTGAACACGGCTGTCGCGCTCAAAGCGCAGGTTCCTCTTGGGGTTCAGGATTTCGTCACCCCTGAACTCTTCCTCGCGGGTGTCGCCAAAGGAGACCCGCTGTTGGTAGCCGTAGCCCTCTTCATTCAAGTCGGGAAGAACCGGAACACAAGGACCCGTCGCCGGCCCAGGGGACGGCGGCGGCTGCGAGGCCATGCTTCCAGGCATTCGGCTTCGGGCTACGCGGACTTGATGGCAAGTGGCCGAATTCAGACGGGGCGAACCGCACTAATGTTTGGGAATGCGCGCGGCAGAAGGTCTTCTTCTTCTTCTTCCAATAAAATGATGGTCGCGTGTGAGCGTGCACGGCATGTCGCTCGATAGTGCCGGAGCTCTGGTGACGGTTAATCAGCCAGCTACATGCTTCTCTAAATACGGTCCAGGAGCAAGTGAACAGACGCAACTTCACACATGTATTTTCTTCTCCTTCTTTTAGGGACCACATCAAAGGCACCTTTCTCTCCCTCACTCACGCGGTGGCCGTGATTAACGAATGGAGATTGGGCTGGGCTATACGGAACTATGTGGAATCGATACGCCCCTATGAGTAACTATCTAGAGGGAGTTCCCGCTGACGTTTTATACATTCCTATAAAAAAAATCGACTTGTCCTCAACAAAAAAAAAGAAGAAAAAGAGAGAGAAAATAGATTGGGGGGGGGCGGAATATGTTTAATGCGAATATTTAATGTCAATATTTTCATCTTCTGGGAACTTTTGCTTTTCTTTCGCAGGAATTTGAGATTTCTGAATTCAAGTTGAAATTTTACCAAGTCAAGATAACGTTGTCTTTCCAAAAATAGACAGCCCAGGCACAACATACCCGAAACCATTAAAAAAACAATTCCCCATTGCATTGGTAACAGCTCTTTAAAAAAAAAAGGTGCGCAAATAATCGTTTAGAGCCGCGCAAATTTCCGACCGACCTCATTTCGCGGTCAAGAAGGGACGCCCTATACCAGCTCTGTTCCCCTCTCAGCATCACCCCTTGGACTGCCGCGAAGATGTTATCGGTATCCTTCATATGACGTGATAACTCCACCACGAAGGTTGCCGACATAGTCTCGGCCATCACGGCTTCAGCGAAGAAGGCACACCCTGGTCGAACTATGCTGTTTTGGGTCGTCTACAAAGCGATGATTGCAGAAATTAACTGGACACTCAGTAAAAATGTACGGAGCAGCGTGCTGGCCATGTCACGTCGAGACTGGGAGGTACCCGGGTTCGAATCCCGGTGCCGGCTGTGCTGTCTGGGGGTTTTCCTGGGTTTTCCTCAGACGCCTTCAGACATGTCAGCACAGTTCCCCTAGAAGTCGGCCCAGGACGCACATTTCCCCAGGGCGTTAGTCGTGACGTTGCCCACATACGTGAGGCCGACAACGGCAAGCCCTTTCACCACCACCACCCACCATGTACGGAGCAGCGACTTCTTCGCTTTTAGGATCGGAAAGGGTTATTTCATGTTTAGGAGTCCACAGACTCGTTCCCAATGCTTGTCCTTTGAAACTGTGAGTTGTATATGATCGATTCGTACCAAGTTATGCGAGAAATGCGAGATAGCCACAGGCGGTAAGCTACACGTGGTTGAAACTGCAGCAGCAGGAGCCATGACTACAGAAGCGATCGCGGATAACATCTGCCACTACATCTGTTTCATCTGGGATTTCAGACCTCAGTAACGGCACCGTAATTAGCATCAGTCATGAGTAAGCTGTGCAAAAGTCATGCAAAACGATACGGGAAACGCCACCTAGAACATTTCTCAATCACCTGCGATTCGCTGTCGTGGACAATCTCTGGCTGTTGTCTTCGCAAGGACACTTAAGACACCGGAACAGACAAGAGCCAGAGACTCCGACTGCATTCGTATGGTAGAGCGCGCGTTGCCGACATAAGCCCACTATCTGGGCCACCTCTCCAGGATGCGGGCCCTGATGGTAAATAAATAATGCCAGAAGAATGAACATGCCACAGAGGTTTATTAACAGGTTTATTAAAAGGTGCGTTAATGCCCGTGCAATGTGTGAACGTTATTCCCTATAGTGCTGACCGATGAGAATTCCACTGCCGCTGCAGTTGTGCGTAGTGAAACCTTTGGCACTAAACCAAGCGTACTTTTACCGCCGCATTTACCGCGTCCAGAAGTGGCATTGCTTCAACGGATTCATGGTCGCATTCTGACGACAGTTGAACGCTTTGTGGAACAAGTTGTCGTGCGACAGAACAAGGTTCACCAGCCTCGAATTTTCATGCCGGGACATTCGGGATGTTTCGTACTTAGCACCACCAACATGACACCTTCTACTGGTGTAGTAGATGTAGAACAGTTGTTCCGTGGACAAGTCTTTCGCATTCTCGAATCGATAGTCCTGGAAGTTCTTGCTAAGCTTACGAATCCCGCTCGTGAAAACATTATGGGCTTGAATGATGCCGGCGTGCTCGTAAACGTCACCAGCAGTAATTGACGGCCTTTGACTGGGGTCCTGGACTAGGACGGTGCCAGAAGGGTTAGGTCCCTCGAAGCACTTGCGAACATTCGCGAATTTTCGAACAGTGGCCTGTGGCCAAACAGTTGTGTATTGTGAAGAGCCTACGGCCTCAAGAAGGCATCTTGCAAGTTTTACCCCCACATGTGGTATGTGGAAAGAGAGGAAGAGTTTCGTCGTACCCTTTGTTGTGTTCGCCATAGACAGTGGTAGGAAAAGCACGTTGCGTTCTTCGTCATATGTGCAGTCCTGGTCAAACACTGATCCCATCCAGAAGTCGTCCCCTTTGATGACTCGAGCTTTCACGGATTCTTCGAAGGTGTTTTGCATTATTGACTGATAAGAGACAAGACCTTCCTGTGGAGTGAGGCTTGGACGAGATGCTTCTGGATGCTGGTGGTTGTATAACATCCATTGCGGAAAGAAGGGTCTGACCCGTGTACTTGACAATTGTTGGACGGCGCGAGTTTTCGTGCTGGTATCCATCCAGGACAGATTTCGTATGGAATTGATGACCTGGTGCTTTATATTGTGGGCTAAATCAGTGAAAAAAACAACATCTACGTGGTGCTTCGTGGACACGTAGCCTAGGTAGTGGACCTGTGTCGGAAATGCTCGCTCAACCATACGGATGCAGTCGTGCTCTCTAGCTCTTATCTGTTCTGGTGATAAATGTCCTTGCGGGGAGAACAGCCAGAGATAGTCCACTACAGCGTAGCCCAAGAAATTAAGAACTGCTCTGGATGGCATTGACTGTATCGTTTGGTATAACTCCTGCACAGCTCCTCCGTGGCGGATGTTGATGACAGTGCCATTACTGAGATCTAAAATGCCAGATAAAGCGGACGATATGAAAGTTTCAAATTCAGTTGGATTTTCGATAGCCACTTTGTCACGTTCAAAGTCACTCAGTTTGGAAATAGTTCTTAGAAATGCCAAGATGTCACTGACAATTTCATCCATTTCGCTCTGTGGATCCATAAGGCTTAGTCTTTTTTTTATTCTTTGAAGGAACTCGTCGATCGTGTCATTGTCGTGGAAATAGGCAGTAGATTTCTGTAGGGGACCTTTCCGAATAGTTACCGGAGCTGTGTTGTTCGCGGCGATTGGTTCAACGACGAAGGTTAGAAAAGTGCTCAGACTGAGTAGACGCATCAATGCTCCAGACACATTCCAAACATTTCTCCCCGAGACATTAGCAGCAAGCCCGTATGGCCAGCCATCCAACCCAACTTTGTTGAGAACTGTTGTAAAAGGCTCCTTGCCGAGTGTTCTGATCCTGTCAACATCCATGCACTCTTTCCATAAAACTATGGCTCCTTCTGCCATTCTGTCTTTTACGCTGCCGGCCTTGATGAAGCTAATAATGGACGACTCGACGTCCCTCACCATAAGGTCAGCGGACGACAATCCTTCGTTGTGACCCTTCTTCCAAGTGCGCGCGCACACATACTCGTAGAAATTCGTGCAGGCTCCCGCGTTGTCGACAAGACTTTTGAGAAACAATCCTTCTCTTCGGCATTCTAATGTCTGACAGAGTCCGTAAGGCTCCATAAGGGTGCCGCCTCCCGTTCGGTTAGTCCACGGACCGTGAATGGCGTGAGAGTCATCATCCACCTCGCCGACCGACTCGCGTAGGTTGTGTGGCCGCCCAGCTCCGAAGCGGGTCAGGATAGCTACAAGGCATGCTACAATGCCAACAAGGAAGATGAAGGTAACTGCAAGGCTGCCTTGTTGGTTCATCCTCTTCATGTACCCATAGGGTGACCACCAGGGGTCACCGGACTGTTTTGTATACAGGCCCATGGTTCTAGGACCTGAAGACATGTAACTTGAAGATGAGGGCTGAGTGTCCATGGACACCTTGACCGACGTGTTATCCGTGGAAAATGTACAACTTGACGTCGTATTCTGACACGGGCTTTGATTACACGTAGCGTTAACGAGCAGGGGTGCAGAAGACACGTACGGTGTTATGGGGAGTTGCTGGGAATAAATCGGTGTCGCAGTCATTGGCAGTTGTGCAAGAGCTATGGGAGATGGCCCAGGGAGAGCAGAGGTGGCCAGAGTCGCTAGTGTCATTGAAGGAATCTGGGGTAGTTGTGGCTGTATAACTTGTGGCAAAGACTTTCGCATGACACACAGCACTGAGGCTGCAGTGGGTGGTGGTACTGTCTGAGCAGCTGTTTCAGGATTCTCAGGTACAAGCATAAGTTCAGATTCGACCACGACGGGCATTTGCACTTGAGACGCCGTACGAAATCCAGTGCCTTCTATGTAGCACGGGACCTTGGGTGGGCTTATGTCGTAGGAACGTGCTTTTCGAAATGGGTACGATGGGCTGGCATACATCGGTCTGCCTGGTCTTCCAACAATCCCAGGTTCCGTGTAGTGTCTTTCTAGAGGGTCGTTTGGAGGCGGTGGAGGTGGATCAGCTTCGTATGGTTCGGGAGTACGTCTGCGACTGCTTCTGTGTCTACGTCGGCGTGAATAATCATCCGAAGATGAATATTCAGAGCTGCTCGAACTGTAGGAATCTGATCTTCTGCGGCGTCGCTTTGATGAACGTGATCTGGAACGTCGCCTGGATGATCTAGATCGCCGGCGCCTCCGGGAACTGGTACGAGACCGTCTCCTAGGTTCTCGCCCCTCAGGTGATGGCCACTCGTCTTCGACCATTGGTAATGGAGACTGGGGAGGAGAGCGCCCACGACTTCCCCACCTGGAAGACCACGATGGTTGTTGAGGAGAGGATAACCTCATGGCTGGCGGCTGACCAATAGCAAGCGGCATAGGAACGATGGTACCGCAGTTGTTACACTGCGAGGTCTGCAGGGATAAAGTTTATTAGGTTTGACGGCGAAGGGCATCATTTTAAAAAGCGCCCGCCATCCCTCCTTGCAGAAGGAAGAGTGGTAAACTCACTGCTAAGAAGCACCGTGCATTACAAACCGCTTCCAACTTCAAAAACTAACTTAGCTGTCGCTTGCAGTGCTCAACGACGCATCCGCCTCTTCACGTCAAATTTTGATGTTTGCGTGACTGCGAACTTACCTGGGAGATGGCGGGTAGCAATCTCATGATCGATGTCCGTGTACAAACTGCTGGGGGCATCGGGACAGGAGCAATGTTGGACACTGATGGCCTCGAGATCAGCACTTTCAATTCTGGCTTTGCTGGAGCAGTCTTTGCATCAAACTTCACGTTTCCGACTTTTTCTGTTGGCTTTGTCACACTGGTTGTAGTAGTGCTCGGCGTGCTCCCTGAAGACGGTGTGGCAAGGCTGCTATCTTTGCCCACTGTTGCTTCCCCTTTCTTCTTCTTCGGCTCCTCTGTCTTCTTAGCCTTCGTTTCCTTCTTTTTCTTCTTCGACTTCTTTTTCTTCTTCGACTTCTTCTTTTTCTTCTTCTTCTTCTTCTTCTTCTTTTTCTTCTTCCTCTTCTTCTTCTTCTTCTTCTTTTTCTTTTTCTTCTTCTTCTTTTTCTTCTTCCTCTTCTTTTTCCGATCGTCGTCAAACTCCTCTCCCTCTGCGATTATATCAACCACGTACGCGGTAACGACGTCCCCATTTCCAGCAGGTACCAGGCGCAACGTATCTCCGATGGACAACTGACGGGTCTTCTGAATTGTGTCTTGGAACATCCCAGTGATACATTCCAGAGCAGTGCAGCTTGAAGTTAACCCACTAAGCTCAGGCCGTTGGACAGCAACTCCCATTCCATCGCCCAAGCCAGGAAAGAATGCAGGTCGCTGGACAGCGGCAGCCTGCACACCACTGCGACCACGTGTTAGGTTTGCACACATGTTAACTCGCTCTTCGTCGTCCACCGTCACGAAGCAATCGGATGTCATATGAACTGCCTCTACGGCAGGTGTACCTGCCGGAATGGCCTGCATTTGAACCACTGGAGGAATGGCCTGCATTTGCACCACTTCACCAAACGAGCTGCATCTTCCGCCTTCCTGCTGAGGCCGCTGGCGCAGCGTATGGTGCTGCTGGTATTGTTGTATCGCTTGCGAAGAGTGGCGCTGGATCCATTCTGAATGATTGCAGGTACGGTCAACTTCCGCCGACTGGTAATGGGAGCGAATCGTACGTCCCTCTGTGCAAGTTGAGGCTTGGACAGGGTGCTCTCCCATGCGCTTCACTTGTTGACTTTGCATTCGTCGGCTTGAATACTCCTGAGCATGGCTGTCGCGCTCAAAGCGCAGGTTCCTCTTGGGGTTCAGGGTTTCGTCACCCCAGAACTGGCCCTCGTGAGTGTCGCCAATGGAGACCCGCTGTTGGTAACGGTAGCCCTCTTCCTTCGAGTCGGGAGTAACCCGAAAACAAGGACCCCTCGCCGGTCCAGGGGACGGCGGCGGCTGCGAGGCCATGCTTCTCCCTAGCTTCAGGGCGTTGGGTTTGGGGCTACGCGGGCGTGGTGGCAAGTGGCCGAATTCAGACAAAGCGAACCGCAGTCACGCTTGGGATGCGCGTGGCGGAAGTTCGCGTGTGAGCGTGCACGGGATGTCGCTCGATAGGGTCGGAGCTCTGGCGACGGTTAATCAGCAAATGCCGGCTACATACATCTCTTAATACAGGTCCAGGGGCAAGTGAACAGTCCTAACTCGACACATGTATTTTGTATTTGAGCTTATCGGAACGTGTTTTAGGGACCACATGAAATGCACCTTCCTCTCTCTCAGGCACGCGGTGGCCGTGATTCACGAATGGAGACTGGGCTGGGCTATACGGAACTATGTAGAATGAATACGCCCCTATGAGTAACTATATAGAGGGCGTTCCCGCTGACTTTTATAAACTCCTATTAAAAATCAACTTCTCCACACACACAAAAAAAAAAGATGAGGTCAATATTTTCATATTCGGAGGACTTTTGCCAGGAACATAGGGTTACTTTAATTAGCCTTCTTTCGTAGGCATTTGAGATTTCTCGATACAAGCCGAAACTTTACGGAGTCAAGGTAACGTTGTCATCCCAAAAATAGACAGCCGAAGCAGAACATACCCGAAACCTCAATTCCCCCGTTGTAAACAAACAATTCCCCCGTTGCATTGGTAAAAGCTCTTTAGGAATATGTGGGAAAATAATCGTTGAGAGCCACGCAAATTGCCAACCGACCTCATTCCGCGGTCAAGAAGGGACCGTCGGCCTATACCAGCTCTGTTCCCCCTAGCTTCCCTTTTGACCTTCAAATGACCTCTCAGCATCACCCTTTTGGCTGCCGGGAAGAACTCTTATCAGAATTCTTCATGTGACGTGACGTGACATACTAAATAGGGGTACAGAGTACTGCATTCCTTTCCTCGCTGGAGCCTCCGTCCGGTGTCCGCGATTGGATTGATCGTGTCACGTGGTTTCTCCTTCCACGAATGCGCCGTCCATGTTATGTCACCTCCATTCAAAACCGGTTTCCTCGCTTGCGAGCTGGCTGTATACTGCGGCTGTTCTCCGACGGAGAAGGGGGAGATTGGCGTCGCGTTGCTAGGCGACGTAGCCGCGCAATGGCGGGCTGATCCAAGATGGCGGGCTCGCTTGCCGCCGTGGCTCAGTGTCACTACTCCGCTCCCTATTTAGTGACTCTAGGCCAGCTAGGATCATTGTTCTTGTGCGAGAACGCGCGGTATTTGTCGTACACCCTTCCGTGGCCTTTAAGGAATCTTTCACTTCTCCTTTAAAGGCAATGACGCTAGGCCAGTAGGCCAGCTGCTCGCGCAGCTCCCTCGTTTCCTCCTTTCCCCTATTGCCGGTGAAGCGACCTCATTGGTCACTCTCCCAAATAAAAGGAGGCAACAGTTCAAGATTGAAGCGCTCGCTTGGCTCAGTGGTTAGCGTGCTAGTCATGTAACGTCGAGACTGGGAGGTGCCCGGGTTCGAATCCCGGTGCTGGCTGTGCTGGCTGAGGTTTTTCTTCTGTTTTCCTCAGACGCTCTCAGACATATGCCGGCACAGTGCCCCTAGAAGTCACCCCAGGACGCACATTCCCCGAGGCTTCAGTCGTGACGTTGCCCACATCTGCGAGGCCGGCGACGGCGAGTCCTTCCACCACTAGCACCACCGCACGTGGTTTCGTGTGTGCACCCATGCCAGTAAACAAACACCCACTTATTGCTGCCTTGTGAGTGGACAGACACTCGGTCACATGGTTTCTCGAAACTCTACCCTCTCCCATGCACAGAGACACACACTGTCGTAGCGCGTATTCCAAGCAAATTGTGCGGTCCATATTTAATACCCGTTTGTTACATGAAAAGGCGACTGAATTTTGAACAATATTAGTGCGTCCGCACACGGTTCTATCTGGTAGAATCTCACTTCATTCGTGGTGCTACGGTTACTGTAGTTGGCCTCGTAAGGCGGGCAGCGTCCCGTGTAGGTGTGAACTGTATAGGTTCGAATTTGCGATGAAGTAACACGTATAGTATCATTGTAGTGCTCAGGCCCATGTAACTGGACCAGCCTATTTCAATGCCCGGCGAAAAATATTTTTAAGTTTTTTTATAAGCGCAAGAGCATATGCATATATATGCTATACACTCCGAAATTCAAATAAGTCAGGAAAATGCCAACACCAGAACTTTCCCGAGTTATGTGAATTCCATTGCTCCTTGGACGCTGAAGGTCTTCTGTGTTTGTGTCGTCCATCGACGGAGTTCACCTCGGCTGATTCTCGTTGCTTGCATTAGATATCATGATGTCCCGTGCTTGAATGAATGAGTGAGTGAAAAACGTGTGAGAGAAGGGGGAAAGCGTCTTTGTCTGTCCGTTCCCGTTGCACTTGAGGCACCATATACCAGGGGGATTCCATGCCGATGTGACGTATAAGCACTACCTTCGCAGAGCGGAAGTCATGATGACTGAGGTTCTTATCCTGGCATCGGCACATTGGCCTTTGCTGAGTTAGTGTTTCTTGAGCATTGAAGGATAGGTGTTTGCGTTGTTCCTCGATGAATTCTCGCCCCAGCTAATTCTCACTACCTATATAGGTTCACTAACTAGACTCTTCCGCGTCTCGCCATCTATACCTTTCCGGACAATACGACCGCCAAATATTCGCCAAAATGCTCGTGTCCACAATGGCGGTGCTCAAAAAGAAATCAGTCGCCACAATATTGGCGCTGTGCCACCACCTATCTCGATACCACTGGCTCAAGTTGTAGGCTACACTGTCGGCGAGGTCCCTGAGCCCTGTGCGGGGACTTAGCAAAGCACTTTTGTAAGTGGGCGTGAGGGCTGCTGTGGCAGCCCACAAACGCTCAATGGGTTCGGACAGAGTTCCCTCGAGAAAGTGGTAAAGCTCTGTTCCTGTTCTGGCGTCGGCCCACCGGTGCAGGACGCCAGGCCACAGCAGGGGATGTCTCGGTCTCGCCTTGCTGTTGTAGCAGACCACGAGTCTCTTGTTCAATGACCACAGCGTTCCGAGCTGCACGTGCTCGGTGAGGTACGCTGGAGTCATCTTCTCAGGGCCCACAACCTGAAGTACGAAGTCCCACAAGGCGTAATGCACGTGATGGTCTTCAAAGCCAACCGGGAAACGATGAAAGTCCAACACTACGACCTCGTTCGTGCGTTCCATGAACTCACGGACCTGTTCGAGGACTGTTCGCAGAGTCGTCGCTGTTTTAAAGACGGAGTGAACGACCCAAAACTTTTCCCGGTGGTCCCCCGTGTAATAACCAATCCTCAGATCGAGGTAGCGAATCCCCATCAGTAGCTGCTGCAGGATTGAGAGATCTTGGGTCATGATGTAGTTCCAGACGATACCCTTCTGGGTCGCGTTCGTGACGATGCTACCAGAATTGTGCGTCCCCGGTATGAATAGTTTGTTGAGTGGCAGCACAGAAAGATGTTGCCTGTTGACCTCCATCCAGTTGGGCTGTGTCTGCAAACACGTTCGGGAGTCTTCCTGGCCTCCGCCACCGATGTACTTCGCCCACATAAGACACTTGGGGGTGTAGCCCACGTCTTGAAAGGATGAAAGCTTCAGGCGACTAACGAACACGTTCGGAGATAGTGCGGGTCGAACGACATCTAGCGGTCGCTCCGTCTGCGACGTGGGGTCGTAGTCGAAGAACACGGCCCGGTCGTCGTCTCGTGCGAGACGTCCCCACCAGTAAACAGCAAAATGTCGTGGGGGACCAGTGGCGGGTACGGTTATGGTGATCTGCATACGGTCGTCTTTCCCGACGTTACATTCGGCTGTAAGAAAAAAAAAAGCAATGAAAATGTAAAACGTCAGCTCTCTAGACTACGGTCTCTCAAGAGCACTCTAAAAATAGAGCTTCACCGCGCAATTAACAAGCTCTGCACCATCCAACAAGTGACAATTACCACACTTCAAAATTGTCGCGAAAGGACGTACGCCTTCCAGTTTCAACAAACTGAGAAAGCGAACAGTATCACTCTGTATGGTGGACGGTATACGGAACGTGTTATGCTGTGACTTTTTTTTTTTTTTTAGAACCTCGGAAATGCGGGAACTTACAGAAGATCTAACATTTGAAACAAAAGACAACTACATATCAGGGTGAGGTTGGGAGGACGTTTGGGGGAAGGTGTAGTCAGCATGCTCGAAATTGGCGGCTCGGTGCACCAATGGAAAGTGAAGGACGGTTGTAGTACTGGAGATGACTAACTGGAGAGGAGCAAGGTGCACACTCCACGAAAAAAGGGTGTGAAAAGGTGGTAATTTCTATAGTTACCACCTAAGTCTACATATAACGTCTGATAATGGGTGTAAAATGATGGAAACCTTACCGCCTCTTCGCAGGTGCAGTACAAAATGTGTGTAAGAGCTGTTATCACAGTCACAGAAGAAATCTACTTTCAGGGAGTGTTCGCAGCATTGACAGTGCAATGGACGTTGAGCGCATTGTGTACAACGAATTTAATTGCAACTAAGATTTGTTTTGGTGTTTGCGCTAATCGTGCCGACTGCAACCGGGTTGCAGGTAGAACTGTCCAACGTTTTAGGCACAACGTGTGCGACACCAATTACCTCCTAAACGGTGTAATTGCTCCACCCTTTTATTTTTTTATTTTTTTTCTAACAGTGCATTCCCTTTCGCTCTTGGATTTAGCTAGCCCCACAGAACTACCTACCTTCCACAGAACGAATGGCAAACTTCCCTCTGCGGAATTACTGCGAAGCTCTTCAGCGAAGTTATCCCATCGTATCAGGGTGAGTTTAGCGAAATGTTGGTCAATCCTAAAGTCCCTGGAACGGGGAACTGAAACTGGAACTAAAGCCCTTGTTCCAGTGACTATAGTCATTCCTGTGCCACAGTGTCCTTTGTGACAAAGAAACGTTTATATTCCGGACTGCCGTGGATCGTACGTTACTCATATACTGTCATTTCACAAGCCTCATTTTAGCGTTTACCTTTCCAAATTATTCAATAATATATTCGTTGCGGCGTGCGTGAAGACGAAAGGGTTAGAGAATCAATTTAGAAAAAGATGCTTACGAATCTCAGGAAGAGTGACGTTGTTTATGAGAAGGTACTTGCTCCAGCCAATCATGGCGAGTAGGACCACTGAGGACAGCATGACGTGCTTTCACCTGAAGGAGAAGGCATTTCTGTACAAACTTTTCTTTACAACTAATTTGAACACACGTATTAAAGGAGCAGCGAAATAGCATTTAGGATTGCTCGAAACTTTAGTTTTAAGGCGCATGGAAGAGCTCGAAAACAAATATATGTTATTAGATACTACGATTACAAGCCCTGGGACACCTATTCGTACAAAAAGTACGGCTGCAGTACCACGCAATCCTGGCGGCCAAGAGAGATTTTAGCTTTCAGATTCAGCATCAAGAAAGCTCCTTCCCTATTGGCTTCGTGTACTGACACGAATGACACTCCCCAGAATACTACAGCAGAAGATGCGAAACACGTCATAGCTTTATGCTGTCACGTGGGCACCAACACTCAACGTCGGTCTTACGTGCACTGCTAACCGTGTGGAATATCCAGCGATACAGTCACAAAATATTCCGTAGCAGACGAACAGTAAAAGACGCTGTCGATGTCGTCTGCTACGTGTCGTCTGCTACGTGCGCAGTACGCCACTCCCGATATTACGGCACCGTGTGAAGTCTCAACATAGCACGGGACGGAAGTTCGGCTCCGTGAACAGTGTTTTCGTTTTTTCTTCAGGCATGATCTTACGTGCGGATATCGCTCGTGTGAATACACCATATGTGACGTCACATCGCCCGTCCAATAGTGAGGTGCGCGCCTTCTTCCTTCTCCCTTTCCTTTTTCCGGTTGTATTTGGCGACGCTAATCCCGCGCCTGTGAAGCAGTTGACCGGTCTCCTCGCTCCGCACCGTTACAGATTATTCTCAGCAGCCAATAAAAGTGCTCGGATGATGTGACGTCAGAACACGCCAAAAGGAGCCGGGAGAGATCGCCACTGACGCTACGCGCACTCTTGTAAACATTTTCTTTTCTTTTTCTTTTTTTTTTTCAGGAAATGCACGCTTCCCAGAGCAAATATTTTACGTGACAGTTCTTAGTTCATATAACGGGGTAAAAAAATATGCGTTCGTTGTGCCCTCCATGCTGCTTTAATTAATTAAATTTAAGTATTTTTGCTGGACGTTGCTTTATCATTGCTCCATTCAATTTATGTCACATCTCGAAAGATCAGTCTTGCGCTGAGCGGCGTGACCCACGACCCGGAGGTGCAGCCCGGTCTGCTGCCGTGACGTACTGCACGTGACGTGGGAAGGCCAACCCTACTCACTCGTTTACGTGCTCTCTGAATTGCGCGCGCTATACAGGTCAGCTACCACCACCATTGTTATTCTACAAGAACGCATGGTTGGTTATACTGGGGTAAAAGGCCTCCAGTTTCCAAAAAATCAGAAAAGAGAACGATGTCATTCGAGATTATGGTTGGATAGGAGCGTGCTATACGGTGAGGTTTCTTTACAAGATTTTTCCTGGGTTTTCCTCAGACGCTTTCAGACATGTGTCGGCACAGTTCCCTTAGAAGCCGGTCCAGGATGCACATTCCCCCAGGTCGTCAGTCG
The DNA here is from genome assembly GCF_037126465.1 of Ornithodoros turicata. Lineage (NCBI taxonomy): Eukaryota > Metazoa > Arthropoda > Arachnida > Ixodida > Argasidae > Ornithodoros > Ornithodoros turicata. Next base: position 13,787,327 of record NC_088210.1, on the reverse strand, counting down.
TGACGTTGCCCATTTCTGTGAGGCTGACAGCGTCGAGTCCTTTCACTATGACCACCACCACCTGGACTTTAGGAGCCCGGGCTCTTAAAACATTAAAAGTCCTTTTAGAACTTTAGGCTCGCTAAAGATGACACCCATCGTGTATAAATAACTAATTACTAACTAAATAACTGAACAGTTATATAAATAACTGAACGCTAAAGCATTTGCTTCACTCGACATAGGACCATTTTCTCTCCGGTCAACCCCGTCATCAAAACAAATATTTAAATATATCACGAGCGACAGCCAGCCGAATTCTCCCCTTTAGCCAACGATATTCCTGAGTCAAAGCTGACCGCATGAAACGTGCCGAAAAAAAAAACTATGCGTAAACGTTTAAACTACGTCGCGAAATATCGTGCCACGTTCTACAGTGCAAAGCAAGCAATGTCATCCTACTGCTACTGCAGAAGCTGGGATGACAGAGGTGTCTGTGTCTCACCCTTCCTTCGAAGGTCACAGGTCTTGCCCGCTTCGAAACATTTCGGTGCGTATACACAATGCAGCACGCAGCAGGAGCGGCGCCATTGCAGGATGAAACTAGCGACATCTCTCTGGACGGTACGAAAGCAACAAAATTATCGATCCGTTGAATTCGATCCTCTTGTATACCCCACACGCCTAGTAGTACAGCCACAATGTGGCAGTGCATGCTCTATGCACTGACCCACAGTCCAGGATTGGCACAGGGCTTTCATATCGGGACAGTGCTGGAATTCGGTGATGGAAGTTTGATACCCGTGGAGTGTGACACTCACGTGAAGGAATGACACCGGTATCACAGTGTCATTCAATTTAAGTCAACCGAATTCAATCAATTCAAGTCAAGTCATTGGAATGGAACAACGATTGAACATACAAGCAGGTCGGTGGAATTGTAACATGACGAATAACCCCAGTATAGAACAAGAAGACACACGAACAGGGATCCGAGACCTTTTGAGACTTTGTTCGTGTGCATTTTTGTCGACTCTGGCCACAGGTACTTCGATATGGACCGCTATCACTTCCGGGAGTGGAAACTTAAGCCTGTCTGTGGCCATTCGCGTACACGCGGTGTCACAAAACGGCGCACTCCTCCTATTTTCCATAAATCAAAACAGGGAACAATATCGTTGGGAATGATTGTTGTCTGCACTGCCAGAACAGAGATTCACCACATAACACCACCCAGAGCCAAGTTTCATACCGGTATATGTCATTTTGTTTCCTGACTTGAAAAAAAAAAAAGATCGTACGCCTCCAAAATAGGCGGATCTGTCCCATTTTCAACAGATAGTGGAGTTCAGAAAATCCCAGAGTGCTTAGCGTTGCTTTGAACTGTGGGAGCTTATTAATAGAAACTTATTAGCTTATTAGAAGAAACGGGTGGCCTCCAAACTGTTCCGATTTCTCCCATACCGGCCCATTGTCCACGACGTGTCAGGGTCAGCGAAAGCGAAATGTGAAGGATTATTCTTCGTTCCCCCGCTCAGTAAGCGCCCAGGATGCAATGCGTGTGCAAAGAGCACTGGGATTTTCTGAACTCGTCTATTGGGAATACAGAACAACGCCTTTCGGCTAGGAGGTCGAAAGTCCTTTTTAACAGCGTAGGAGCCATGCTCCGCAGAAATTCCCATCGTCTTTAACGAAAAATGGGCTTTACGGGTCCAATCCAATCCAATCCTGGAGTGCGCGTGCCGCCTGTAGCGTGCAGGGCCGTCATGGCCGCCATCGCTGCGGAGGCAGCCAGAGCAGCGGTGGAAGACAGACTCTACCATGCTCGGCTTATCCTAGCGCAGCATGGCTACACTTTCGGCAGGGAGCTTGGATGCGGTTCATACTCTACCGTCAGGTATCGTCGGCATACCGTCAGGTTCCCATAGGTATACTTCAATATAGCCGTGCGGGTCAATGAGACCACATGGATATGAACTGCGAAGACTTTGCGTCTTTGTATAGGGACAAGGACATAACTATAGTGGCGTGCTAGGAGAGCTTCGGGAACAGGCATGTGGCCTTTTAGGACAGGCCGTTGTTCTCGTCACGTAAACGGCAACCGGCCCCCGGCAACCTGTCATTCAGCTCAGTTTGTCCAGGTATACCGAGAGAAGAAGACCAACGTGTTTCTGAGGCTAGTTCTTGCTCTTCGGGCGGGAGATAAATTATGATAATGAAAATCCTCCGATTTCTTCTATACTGCTAAGCACCCCCCCCCCCCCCCCCACAAAAAAAAATGTAAGCAAAATACTACACAACAGGCCTACACTCTTAAAACGAAGTTTCACCACACAGCACGCTTCGACCAACCATTGATACTGATTGATTATCACACCTGATTCGTGGAAAGCGTGGAGGTACGTCCCTTTTTGTGATTAGTGTCGTTAGTGACATCTCTCTAATTCCGTATTAGTGCCACTAAGCAACTGTGGCTATAAGCGGTGTACAGACGTGGGCAGATGGAGAGAGGACAGCAGGAAGGAGTGGGGGACAGGGGGGAGGGGGTTAGTAATGTGTCCTGGGCAGACTTCAAAGGGAACTGTGCCGGCTTCATTAGTGACATATGTGTCCTTACTGCAAGGTATTTCTTTGGACCGTGCAGGCTGGTGCAAAAGGACGGAATAAGCTATGCGTGCAAAATTGTTTCCACCGACATGACGTCCCTGGAGTATCGCACCAAGTTCCTGCCGAGAGAGCTGAAAATTCTGAGCAGAATCCGACATTGCCACATCACTGAAGTATATCAGATAATTCAGCTGCCCCGCAGGGTGTTCATCATCATGGAACTGGCAGCGGGAGGCGACCTCTTGGAGAAAGTACAGGTAGACCGTTGTTGGCTCGCGGAGTATAAGTAGCTTCCACGATGAAGGGTGCGCAAGTATGTCGCAGATCACAATGTATATCGTGATCGTTTATTCTACTCGCGCGAGTCCAATAAACGAACGCACCCCATGTCTGATTTTAACGTGGCGTCCTGTATCTATGCAGCGGGAACGACGTCTCTACGAGCGGAAGGCGCACGAGCTGTTCGTCCAACTGGCGTGCGCCTTGGCCTACCTGCACCGGCACGACGTAGCTCATAGGGACCTAAAGTGTGAGAACGTCCTCCTCACGTCTGATGGGGTCGTGAAACTTACAGACTTCAGTTTCAGCAGGTTCTGTGGTAAGTGTGCACCGTAGGAAGGAAAGTATGTGGTATGGAAGAGACGCATGTACCCCACTACGTTTAAAGGGCCACACTGAAATAGTCCACGCTCGAACTCTAGAGCACTGTACGGGCTCGAGCTTACACGAAAGCCCGCTTATGGTCCGGCACGCGTGCCCCGCGAACTCTTCTTTTGGCGGGCCCGGACCTGTACATTGACGTGCCTAGATTGGGCTCTGGCCTCTGCTACAACACTGTTAGTTAGCCACGGTCAACTTTTATAGACCGCTGTTCTGTAGTTGACGGACGGGGCCGATCAATCACGAGTTCTACGATCACGGATTCCATCGACTAACAGAAGTTGAGAACTACTGGGGTGAAGTATCGCCTCTTGCGATTAAACACCCCAGTCGTCATCATCATCAAAATAAAGTCGTTGGTGGTGGTGGTAATGCCGTTTCGCTACAGCAGTTCTCTCCAATGCAACGAGTTACTTTTTTAGTAGCTTCACTGTAATAGCTGCCTATTTGTCCCTAGTTGATCCTCACACGAAGCAAAACGTGCTGAGTCGGACATTTTGTGGCAGCGAGGCATACGCGGCGCCTGAGATCCTGCAGGGCATCAGCTACTTGCCCAAGATGGAGGACATGTGGAGTCTGGGTGTCATCCTCTACATCATGCTCACAGGCGCCCTGCCTTTCGAGGAAGGGAACATTCACCGCCAGATCCGGCTCCAGATGACCAGGATGGTGCGGTTTCCGCGCGCCCTTCCCATCAGCCACTCGGTGAAAAATCTTGTCCGCTTCCTCCTGGAACCCGTCGTGACTCTCCGGGCGACCATGGGAGCAGTTGTTCACCACCCATGGATCAAGATGTACCCAAATCCACTCAAAATGTGAGCACTTATTTGCGTTCCATGGAGCAAACCATAATCCGAATTATGGTGGGATTATGACGTTACATTATTACTTGCAGCAGTACTCAAACGACCTATATGAACTATGCTTTTCGGCCGAAAAGCATAGTTCATTTAGGTCGTTTTAGTACTGCTGCAAGTAATAATGTAACGTCAAAACGTCTTAGAAAGTACACTTTAAAGTACGCTCATTTCCTGTGAAGGCGAGGAATACGTCGTTTTCTGAAATTTATATAGTTAATAGACCTCTCCCTGTTTGTAAATAAGTGACGTCATAATGTTCGACAGCGCCACCAGTTTGGTAGAGTTGAACTACGCTCGAAGCTTTAGGGGACGAACAAGGTCACGCCCGAAAGCCAGGATCTTGAGGGGAGTACGCTGGTCCCTGGAAAGGACGCGACCTTCGGTCCTACTTTTCTTTCTATAGGAGGCAGCGAACAAATGCCCATTCGTGCGCTCACCCAGCGCTCCCTTTCCGATTTGTTTCGGTTTTAGTCCATCTACCAACGTCATGCTGACGTTTCTCGGGTTGACGTCTATCGGGAAGCGAGAAAGCGGCGAAACTACTCGTTCTTTTTGCCGTTGACGTCGACGTTAAAAGAGCACTGAGGTGACCCTCAATTTTCTTTTTTCTTCTTTTTTTTTTTTCGTTTTCGGTTTCAGTCCGTCTGCCAACGTCATGATGACGTTTCTCGGGTTGTCGTCTATTGGGAAGCGAGAAAGCGGCGAAACTACTCGTTCGGTGCAGAGCATTCTGCAACGAATAAAACGAGTTCCTGGGAAAGAATGATGAACGATGAGCGCAGGTGACCCACAAAGCGAGCGCGAGGGCTCTGTTCCCCACACCTTCGAGCAATCCTTCTCCTCGTGAAAAGAGCGCACCGCAGAACGAGAGGACGTCGTGACGTATGCTACTCCCCTCACGTGACCGATGACGTACGTCGGCACAGCTCGAGCATGGATAAGCGGCGCGTGAGCTCAGGAGAGAAAAAAAAAAAGAAAGAAAGGCATAGAGCCTTCAATACGTCACGCGAGAATCGTGTCGGCCGACAGCGGTTGCTTTCCCCCTCCAGCCGTTTTCTTTTTTTATTCTTTCTTTCTTTGTGTGTGTGTGTGTGAATTCGATTGCACATCTATAACACAACCGCTGAGCGAAACTATTTTGCATGGTGACTCCAGGTGGACAGCTTGGCATATGAGGCAGGTTTTCGAGCGATGTTAAAAGTCTTATGATGGGTACGTTCTCGCGCTGCCAACCCATTGTGAGGAGTCTTGCACAATGACAACAAGGGCACGTACGACTGAGTTCCCTCTCTCTGCGCTGCGACTGACTACCCCACACGCCAATGGCGGTGCTACGGGTGACGCGATATCACGTGTGGGATGTAACTGATGGCATCCACTGTACCACGTGATGTTGTGACGTCGTGGCGCGGTGACGTCATTTCAGTTCGTGCTACGCTCGCCATAATCACCATCAGCGCCGGAAAACCTTGCTGAAATAACTATCGCTGTACAAGGTGTACGCCACGCCTTTCCCACGAGTCAGCAGTGATACAAGTAGTAACTTATGTTGTAAGAGCGTAGACCTTCTGCCCGATATGTTGTGAAGCTCTGTTTTAAGAGTGTTGCTCACCAGCGCGTTATGTCGTTAAGTTCTACTTTGAAAATCTGGGGCTCAGCGCGTCATATGGCAAAGTTTTGTTTTAAAACCCCTGTTGAGCGGGTAGCCTCCAAAACTCATTGAGACCAACGGGCACTGAACGTGCGCCTAGCGCCACCAAGCGTGCAACATGTACTACTGCGAGGGGACCGTTGGCCCCAATGCTCTTTGAGTAGTTGTCACGTTGTACACTTGGTGGCGCTACGAACATGTTCAGTGTCCGGTGGCTTCAATGATCCTTGAAGAATGCCCGTGTAACCGAGGTATTATAGTTGAAAGAAGGAAGTCACTGAAAAGGTTAGCCAGCTGTAGGACTCGAACCCACATCTTCTGGATTACCGGTGTTGGAAGATGTGGGTTCGAGTCCTACAGCTGGCTAACCTTTCCAGTGACTTCCTTCTTTCATCATTAATTTCTTAGGCATGTTGAGGCTTTGTATGTATTTGTCCTTTCTATGTGTTCCAGCCTCACAACATCAATTGTCTCACGTATTATAGTGTTCGCCTTGAGCACGCTATTTGGTGAAGTCCTCTCTTGGAGTGTTGGTCTTCAGCGCGTGATGTTGTGAACGGTCCTGTTTTAAAAATGTGCGCCGTCTATGTTGCAGGCTAGAAGAGAGATACGCTTACAGCGTCCCCACAGCCCTTGCGCCATACCATCAAGGACAAGTAATGCAGGAAATACAACCATGCTCGCACGAAGAAGACGCATGCTTCATTTCACCTGTCCCTCAGCGTGGCAAAGAAAATCTTTTCCAAAGCGTTGTTTGCGAGGGACAACAAGACGAATACGTTCCGGTCTACTCTGCTCAGCAAGGACAGACACCCGTAGCCTGGTCCTACCAACCGCAAGAGGTCAGTATTGGGGTTCGGAGCCCGGGATCTCGAAATCCCGGGATTTCAGCATAATTTCATGTCCCGAAATCCCGGTTACTTCGGGATTATTAAATTTCGGCTTTTTTTACGACAAATATTCGGTGGTACGATCGAGTGAAAGGGCAAGAAAGGTGTTCAACCAACTTTCAATCGTGCCCTTCCCCGAAAAATGTCATTGGCAATCCGAAACCGAACCGACCTTGTCGGCCACGACACGTTACAACGACATTAGATGCTGACTCATGTGAACTATGCAAGCCATAACGGAGGACAGTGCTCAAGGAGTCCACATCGCAGAACTTGCAGAACCTCTCTCTCTCTCTCTCTTTCTCTCTGCGGAATCTCTCTTTTTGTTCTTTTGATCCACATGAATACGTAGATTTGAAACGTCAATATATATATAGTATATATAATGACGGGAAAAAAGCCATTAAAGAAACAAGTAAATGACACTAGACGTGTTTGAAATTCAAAATTACCGATTAAGATGGTTTCTACGGCTGCACGCAGAGAAAGTATACTCAAACGTTGCCTGCCTGCGTACTGTTGATTAGGCCCAACAAGGCCGAAACAGCTGTCCAGTACTGGCATGGCGACGTTTGAGTTATAAACATATGCTATACGTGCAGCCAAAGAGATCTGGCTATTTTTTTACTTTTATATATATATATATATATATATATATATATGAAGTAGTATTAGTATTAGTAGTAGTAATAGTAAAGAAGTATTTATATATATATATAATGACTAAGTGAGCCGGGGACGGAAGTTACATGAAAGGAAGTAAAACAGTTAGTAGTTTAATGCTTTAGTTAACATAAATATAATTGGATCTTAGATCCGGCTCACTTAGTCGTTATTCTATATTAACTTGCGACTTCCAGACAGTTTCAGTTTTCAGTTCTCTTTGCTACATATATATAGGTATATAGATAGGAAAAAAAGACACCAGAGACTGAAGTAGCGAGTGGGGGAAAGTTATTTTTTAAACTGGCATTAAAACTAAGGGTCTGGGGAAGTTACGTTTCGGCGGAGGCTCTGCCTTAGTCGGGACTGAGATGAAAGTCCATAGATATATACATCTAACAAATTAGAGGCAGACAACGAAGGCGTAAGAAGTAACGAAAAATGGGGAAGTTATTTATTTACCGATGGAAAGTTCAGGGATACGTCGACGTTGCGGCGGAAGCTCCGCCTTCGTCAGGACTAAGGGGTGATTACAATTCGTTCAACGAGACGTGGACAACTGAAGTAGGAGTATTAAGTAAAAAAAATAATTTATTATGAGTTAAACTGGTTAATTAAAAAGCGCTTAGGGAAATTTACATTCAGTCTACCTTGCGGCGGAGGCTCCGCCTTCGTCAGGACAAAAGTATTTAGTGGCCTCATAGGGCTTCCAAAAGTTACAAGTGACGTCACTTGTGACGTACGTAAACCTACTCGTCTGAGAATTATTGCGTAGGCCTACAATTTCAGCGTCTGGAAAGGGCGGTTTTTCCAGTTTCTGCTATTGCCATTGTAGTATAGGGAATATATTTAAATCCGACCTGCGCTAACCTTTCCTCCTATTTTTTATGTAATAAACGTATCCCCCACCCCGAGCTGCGCCCTCAGTTTCAGGCAAAACACAAGAAAAAGAAACCCGAGGTTGACGGGGGGGGGGGGGGAAATTTCGGAGTTCAATTCAGAATATTCGATTTCTCGCGACCTAAAATTGTTGAAGTGAAAGGGTAACATCTCATTACTGCCGAAAGTCTCGTTACGTCCGAAAATCCTTTAACCCCCAAGCTCATTACGCCTAAAATCTCATCACGTCCACTCGAAAGTCACGCTAAAAGCTCCCCCGAGACTTTTCAACATTTTTTTTTTACATGATCGGTGAAACACGCCATATATGATAATGCCCTGTCACACGGGCATTTCGATCCTTCTCGAATCCGATCTGCATCGAACTTCCCGAGCACGCTCGAGTTTTGACGCTGCTACACGGCCACTTTCAATGCGCATTGAATGGTTGACCTGTGCAAATGAATAAACGGAACTCATTAATTTCGCGTTTCCTATATAACAGGGATATTAGTGGTAATTTATCGTATACCGATGTAAGCATCATTTGTAGCTTCGCGCGCATGTCCGTCTTAAGTCATGACAGTTCACCGGGGTCGAGGATGCAAATGGCGGCCGTCGAGCCGTCTTGAAATTCTCAATCCTGTTATGGGAACTGTCTTGAGTCAAGCAGGATCAAAGTTCGATCCTGCTTGGAAGCGGCCGTGTAGCACCATCCGATCTGCATTGGGTTCAAGCAGGTTCGGTCGAGCAGGATCGAAAATGCCCGTGTGACAGGGGTATAACACAACACAACACATACAGCAAAACACAAATAAGCTTGATTTCATTTCATTTGCCATATGGTGCTTTTACAGGTCATCCCAACGTCGCAACCCATTCTGATGCAGCAACCCATTCAACCCATCTATCAGAGCGAGAACGTATCCCGTGCAGACACCGACACACGTCGATGGCAACCAACGGAGACGCAGGCACAGTACTTAGAAGAACCCGGAGCCGACCACGACGACATGAGGGCAATCTTCGACAACCTGAAGACCGAGATGGTCACGGAGCGCAGGTACAGCGACGAAGAACCGCAAGTCATCGCCGTGTCCCTCGAACAGCCCCTCGAGACACCCGAGAGGACTGTGTACGTCGGCCGTCACGCTGCCACACCGTCTTACGTGACAAGCGAAGAGGGCGTCATGACGCCCCCGAATGGAGGTACGCAGGCGGGGGCCGGCAGCGGTTACCTGAGCGGAAATGACGTGGTCCAAAACATGCGGTATGGGAACGACGACGAGCGATACAGCTCTGCTTTCGCGCAAATAACTCCCAATCAGGGTTACAGCATGTTGTCGAACCTGACCCCCACGAAATCGCCGAGTCAGTACCAGGGCAGGTCGCAGAGTCAGTACCAGAGCAAATCGCCGAGTCAGTACCCGAGCAAATCGCCGACTCAGTACCAGGGCAAATCGCCGAGTCAGTACGAGAGCAGATCGCAGAGTCAGTACCAGAGCAGATCGCCGAGTCAGTACCAGAGCAAGACGCCCAGCCGATACCAGAGCAAGTTCCTGAACGAAACGCAAGAAACAGAGGCTGGACGAAGCATGATCACCGACGTGGGTCAGTCTTTCATGGATTATTCCGAGGACGTGAAAGGTTCCAACTCCTCGACGAAAAGGAGGTTGAGTAAGAGAAGACTCAGTAAACGGAAGCTGTGGTAGCTCGCATTGTTTATATCATTATGGGTTCAGTTACAGGTGGCATCTACGACACGACGATTACCGTATATAGGCTTATATGTTTACCAAGGTGTTACCTGTCTCTGTAGGAGACACGGTCGAAGTTGCCTACGCACTTTTCTTTTTCTTTTGTGTGGAAATACCTAGAACATTCGAGCGCTCTTCGGGACGCTTAATAAATACATACCCGCTTCGAGACATGACTGGGATAACAATGAAGACTATGAAGACTATACGATACTTCACGTCAATCCCTTGACCTATATACTTAAATGATGCGCTGCCACATAGTACCAACAACTACCGCAAACGAATTGCTCTCTGCCACTGGAACTGCGGGTGCTTCAATTTATTCCGTAGCGTACTGTTCTATTCTTACTACCTCAAAAGACATCAGCGCATTCAGTTTTCTCAGTTGAGATGACACTGTGTAGGGTTTACACGTGAGTTGCTTGGCGATAACGCCAAAGAAGTTAAAATTTCGATTTGGATCTGCTGTAAAGATGTGATATTCAAAGTGAGAGGCGAGTGAATACAAAGTGGGTACACCTTGTAAAATACAATAGAAACAATAGAAAAATATACTGTTTAGTTTTACTTTGGAGTGATCATTATGTTTTTGTTTACCTATACACTGGCGTCTCAAATTCGGCTACATGATCGCATTACATGCGCCCAAGGTGTGACTGAATTCGCCTAGTAATGGCAATCGACACCTATTCGGGCGAAGCACTTGCTGCAAGTGAAGAAAGAACGGAGGGAAGAAAAGAGAAGTATCACATTCCTCGAGACGAAAGTTCAGTGACGTCAACATCAACAACAAGCAATAATATTTAGACAAAGCAGTATCATTTAGCTAAGCTGTGTTTACTACTTTGGAAGGAAGGAAACGCAGAAACCTTACATCAAACGCGCAAGAACTGCCGACAATGTGAATTGTCACATTACTATTCGGTGGATCATGTCATGTCGAGAGCTCCGCGTATCCAAGGTTGCCTATTATAAAGAGGGACTCAAATGTCATCCTCAAATGTCAGGTGAGTCCACAAGGAAGTTAACATCATGGATTTGGGGCGTGCGACACTCATTACACTCATACATACAAAACTCAGTATGTAAAACGTCGAACTAGGCATGTTGGCAATACATCGCAAATATAAGCACGAAAAGCGTTGTCACGTCCTCCTTGTGGTTCTAGCGGTTTCAGTAGATCGGTATATTTATTTATTGATTGATTGATTGTTAGAAACCCAAAAGCCAGAAGGCAATGCTATGCAAAATGCAACAATGCAATGCGCGTCCAATAATCCGGCCCAGCCAACGCAGTCTACAAAACAATGCCTGATGGCAATCGACGTGAGGTATTCACGACTCACAGCCATGCTTTGAGCATCGGCAACCCTGGAAACGAGCCGAGCCATCATCAGCCGCATCCCCAGGCAGCCGTAGCCGTAGACTGCGTGTGCTCCAAAACGTCTGCGACGACCGCCTGATGCAGACGACACCGCCACTTCACATGTCTACGTCACGGACACGTGGTCGCGAAGCACTGAGAGGAAGCATAGAGCAAGCGTTCTTTATCTCTATGACGTCGTTTGTCATCGATGAGCTCATCCAAACGAGGTCTCGGCTCTCTGTAAAGTCTCACATATTGACCGTTTGATGCTCCATTGTAGCGCGCGGGTGAAAGCGCCTTCTGCGTGCGGAGAAACCGAAGTTTTTGTTTCTTTTTTTACCCACTCGACGCTGCGTAAAGGGCGGCATGACGAGCTCGAGCCGGATGCGCTGAGCACGCCTTGAGTGTCACAGTGACTCAGGAGTCGGTCAGTTGATGGTGCTATGCAGTGTCGTCCTGGAGCATGGCTGCAATGAAAATTTTAGCTGGAAGAGGATACCAGGACTGTGGAGTTATTGGAATGGGATCATACTCTAAAGTGAGGTAAGTTCATATTATTACATAGAGATCGATAAATTATGTTGGCTGTAAACGCGCTTCATTGGTGAAACGTATGACAAAGATATAGATATAGCATAGTGACTTATGGATTTTTTTCGAAATAACAATTGCGAATGTTCTTTGAATTTTGTCGCGAATAAAGAGAAACGAGCAATATTTATGCTTTTTTTTTAGTTAAAGCTAAATACGAAGGTTTTTTTAAAGTTAAATACGAAAATAACATACCCGCAAGCTATGCGAACGTCTGCTAAAAACGAGCGGGGCACCAAAGTGCAAAAATTTCTCCTTGCGGAATAAACGATGTCGTTACTTTGAAACCAACCTAAAAGGAACGGGATTCGTCCTTTGCGTCGTTCGTTCGTGATTTATGAGCCACAGAAAGCGCAATGTACGCTTCCTTCTCACTCTCCTTCTCGCGAAGCGTGATAATGCGGAGCCTGCTTCCATTGGTCTCCTCAAACGATTTGTACAGTCATCGCGGGAGATCGTTTCAGCAGACCAATCCGAGGCCTTTCCGCATTGGCGGACTTCTTGAGAAAGAGAGGGAGAGAGAAAGCGTCGTAGGCGTTTTCTTCTTTGTGTGTGTGTGTGTTTCTTTTTTCTATCGATCATAAATCACAAACGACACAACGAATGAATCCTGTTCCTTTTATGCTAGTATAAAGGTAATCGTACTTTTCATTGGAAGCATGTTCTACACATACGTCCGAAGTACCCCCCTCCTCGTGCCCAAAATTTAATTTAGGTCTTCCTGATGTGAACGTGATACAAATGGCAGGAATTAGGGATGCGCAGATGAAATTCTCAAGATTTTTTTTTTCAACTGCACTTTTGCAGATTAGGAATTAAGTAACAAACATGACACAGCAAGTCTCCCACCCGCCTTACGACAGCCAGTATAGGTTTCCTCAGGATATCCAGAAAACCAGCCAGGGAAGCCATAATAAGAAAGCCCGAGCTAAGGACACAACGGGAAAACACGACACGAAGGCTGTAGACACCGTCTCGATGTCTACAATATTGTATCTTATCACCCAGGGTATAGCTCCAATCCTTACACAACAGCGTCTTGCCTTTTCTGCCCGAATGAATTAACTCTGAAGGCTGAATCTTACTGTGAAGATTCCGGTTTACATGGGACTGAACTTTGCTATCTGCGACTAACCCTTTCGGCCATAATTCAGAGGGGCTGGTACTTGACCTGCTGTTCACGCTGCTGCCGGACAGCGCGTACATAACGAGTTCGTAGAAGGACACCCCTACATTAGATATCAGATTTTTTTATGTTATTAGTTATAGGCCTAGTGCTCTACTTTCTACACACGCTCGGTGGCTGACCAAAAGGGCGATTGTCCAAGCCATACCTATACACGTACACATGTGTGGCAATGATGATTTATTTAGTTACTCACGGTGGTACCACAACGGCCCATGTGGCAATACATGAGGGAGGGGTACCAGACCACGTACACCCGCAACAAAAAGAGAAAAAAACTTGACGTTAATCTCGCCTTGGAATCTAATCCTCTTTTCCTTCAGGAAAGTCGTCAAAGACGGCGTTGCGTATGCTTGCAAAGTGGTCAAGAAGAACGATGAAGACGAAGAGTACTGGAGTAAATTTGTTCCCAGGGAGCTCCGCATACTCCGAAAGATCCGGCACCATCACATCGCCAAAGTTTACGAGATCATAGAAGAGCCACGGAGAGTTTGTATCGTCATGGAACTGGCAAAGGAAGACCTCTGGGACAAATTGCAGGTATATACTCCGAGGAAAGACGAATAACGTGTGCACACTCACAAGAGAGAACTTCCCACATAACAGCCTGGGAGCCAGCGCGATAACTCACGATCCATTCGGAACGATATCGTTCCGCTTTCCTGCAAGCGGAGGTCTACGTTTTTTTTCTGGCGATTTACATGTATGAAAGTTTTCACAAAGAGGCGTACGCGTCAATTGTTATGCAGCGAAGATCTCTATGCTCGAAGATCTCTCGATCTGTCTAAGATTGGAAGATCCGATCATATCAAAGCAGAAATAAGTGGACAATCAAGTAGTCCAGTGCAAGTGACTGGATCTATAGAGGCCATTGACCCGAAAGCCGGCAAAATTTTCCACGTCCTACTACCGGTTGGCCTCGAGTCGGACATGAGACGAACTCGAGTTCTTCCCAAGACTGCGGAGATTGTTCTCTGCGTGATATTCGCGAAACAGGCGAACAAATGAACAAGTCGCCGTAACAGACAGGCTGAACAGACTTCCCAAAGCAGACTCAAAAAATTTTAATACGGCCAGTCATAAGTTTGCATTAAGTGGCCGGCTACGTAGAATTTCTACCCACGAGATCTATCGCGTGTGTCACAATTACGCAATCACGATCAATCACTCAATAATTTCTCGTGCATAACTTTGGTAACATCACCCAATTGACAATTATAAGTCGCAAGGAACTCTAGGAACATTGCAGACGCAGATTTTCTTTCAAAACTCCTCTACACATATACTTCTCCCTGATGCTGCCTTGCATCCCAAGCCCTTAAATTTCATCTTGAATTGGTAAAAAAGAAAACGAACGCCCATATGCATACCTCACTCTTTTCCACTATCTACCTCGACTCTTCATCCTGTCTAATCCGCTCTGGTGTGGAAGCGCCTTCCAGAGTGACCCAAGGGGCCCCCCGATCTGGCTCACGTCTCCTCAGCACATAACAAGCAAACAAACAAGGGCCTCCCAAAGCGCTGTGTGCGATGCTGTTTCCAATAACTCTTATTTTTTTGGAACCAGCGAGACTGGTAGTAGGGGGTCCAAAGCGCAGTGCTTCTACTGCTTCTGAATGTGCTCCCGAGAGGCAAAAAGCAGTGAAGACCTTGCAAGAAAGAACGCCGTATACAAGAAAAGTTGGTTTATGAGATATGCTGCGTAGAAAGATGTCAGCTTCTGCAAGTCCCTCTCGCCATTCTGGCATAAACAGTTTCGGGAATACAGCTTCAGTGTGTTCGCGACTTCTGACTTTCGCGGGAGGTCCTCTGTCCCTAACCCTCGCGAAAGGCAAGGGACAACTGCAGCAGTAGCGAGGGTCAGCGAATCAACTTTTCCACCCACCGAAGGGCTGGGGCCATCCACACTCGCAATGACCCGTGCGGCCTTAGTATGTAATCCCCATTAACTTTAAATGCAATGTACCATTGATGATGACGGTGCAATGTACAAGAACAGTCTCCTGTGTAAAGTACCAGCGGCTGCCGAGTGGAGACTTCAGTTTCAATTTACCATATACAGGAGAACGTTTTCCACTTGGTGAGTGAAGGTTTTCCTTTCACAGAACGAAGGACATCTGTCGGAAGCACGTGCACACGAGCTGTTCATGCAGATGACGTGCGGCATAGCCTACTTGCACAGGAACGATGTCGCACACAGAGACCTGAAACCCGAGAATGTGCTTCTAACTACAGATGGCAAGGCGAAGCTCACGGACTTCGGCTACGGGAGGTTTTGCAGTAGGTTCCTTTTCTGTCACTTCGTTCATGGACTTTATGTAGACATATCAGTGCTTGCATGCACTGTTTTGTACGGCTATTTGCGAGATCAGGCCTATTCTAAGGGCAATTTGCAGTGGACCTCACCGACGATGCGGGAAAAGACGGCGCCACAGCCCTATCTCTGTCTCCTTGTCAGTGAACGACATTGGGGCTTTATATAAACACGTCGGCGCTTTCTACATTTGTATGCAGCTACATATATACACGAGGAGGAATAAGAAGATGATTTTAGAAACGACGTTAGACAATGTAACATCGCAGGAGACTGTAGGAACTTTCACGTTACCGCTTAAGTTACGCTTCAGAAAAAGAGATGCCATATTGTAATCACGCATCATCTGCAACAACAACGAACCTGCAACGACTGAACCTTTCGGTCCTTATGTTTTGCACGAATAGTGAATGCTCTCTTTTTCTTCTTGTGCAGCATCTAAGAGAACGGGGCGTAAGGTATTGAGCAGCACTTTCTGCGGCGGCGGACCCTGCACCGCTCCAGAGATACTGCAGGACATTCCTTATGAGCCCAAGATGGTGGACATGTGGGGATTAGGCGTCTTGCTCCACCTTATGGTAACCGCAGAATTTCCGTTCGGAGAGGAAGATCTTCCACGCCAGATTGAGCTGCAGCTGTCTAGATCTATCCACTTCCCGAAGGAAATCACGCTCGCCGATCACTTGGTGCACCTTATTAGTCTTCTTCTGGAACCCGTCGTTGCGAGGCGCGCGACGATTGATGTCCTCATCAAACATCCTTGGGTTAATAAGTTTCCTAGCGGCCACTTAAGGTGAGAACTGTGCTGTGTGTGTTGAACTGTGCTCCGCGAACAAGTACAGCGTGCCTACCGCTGTATCCTCGCTCCAACCTAAAGGATCCCTAGAACGGCCTAGTGTGCTTCAAGACTCTTTCTCGGTGGCTTTTGCAACACTGCACTGCGCTGTGCTTGACCTGCACTGGAAAGGTTGCCAAGGCTATCGAGAGAGAGTCTTGAAGCCGCTAAACTCTATAGGGATCCCTCAGGGTGTACCCAGGATACAGCGTCAGCCATGCTGTATAGTATATACTATGCGCTGTGGCTGCAAGGGAGATGGCTACGACCGTTGACAGCACGACTGTGACTGGCAGGGCTCCTAATGAACACGGCACATCGACTGGCGACCAAGCCTTTCTTTATTTAATATGACGTTGATAAAGTGCAATGTGTGAAGGTCATCCTCATAATACCCTAGCGGTTTTCTCAATGGGAGCAACCGTGTTTCCATTCATGTTGCTGCGAGATGCAAGTTGGCATACACTTACATAGGCACACGAGCCCGACTGGAACAGCAGCGAGGAAGAATATCTTCTCAGGTTTTATTGTAGCTATTCCTGTTACTTTTAGGAAGTACTTTCTGATTGGAATTTTAACGTAACTGCACATTTCTTAACTTTTTCGTGGTCTTATCGACAAAATGCAGCAGTTGTATAGCTATGCCTATGCAAATTAATGCGACGTGCTCGCTTCTGGTTTATTTTGAAAGCTTTGTAAGCTTCTCATTATCTAAAAAAAAAAGGAAATTTCCGCGTGCATTTTTAACAACGTTTGCGCAAAAAACTTCCATTTTGAAACTTCCTTACTCTAAGAGCGTGAACCGTGTCCGTTCTGCAGCCTCAAGTCCGAACTGGAAGCCAAGCACAAGACATCATCGCAGCACCATCAGCACGACAGTGGTCATTCACAGCTCCCAAGCGGTACCAGCAGTGCTACAAACGGCACCAGGAGATAGCTGCTACTGAATTAAACGTCCCCAACGTCTGCTGCTGGACCATTAGTTCCATTACAAGAATAAGACAGAAGTTTACCTGAACGACACACTGAGTTCTGCACAGTTCCTGGAGTCCTTGATGTTCAGGAACTCATTTCCGCTGCTTCTGTAACAAGGATTTGCGCAGGACTTTCATTTCATGGGGGTGTTGCAAATCTGTATGAGGCTGACGTGTACATCTTGTGACTTTTACCTTTCGGGCTCCTCTGGCTCATCTTTTTTGGTGTTCTTGTCCAGCGGTTAATCGTCAGCGGTTGGACCATGCCGAACGATGCCGTCACCATCAGGAAAGGGGGGGGGGGGGAGGCTACTACATAAAGTGTGTGCATCCAGAGAGCCAGTCAACCGCGGTGAAATATGCAATATGACACGTCGTCTAGCCATATCTTGGTCATGTGACAAAATTTGTTGTAATAAATCGAAGTGTGAATGCCAGCATGGTCCAGGACGTGCGTAGCGACAGTCTCGTGGCATGTGGATTCCATTCCTAGCAGTATTTTCCAATATGACTGCCATCGCTGTGTTTGCGTTATGTTATCGATAATTTTTGGGCAAATGTCCGGCCGGAAATATTTTCACAAGAACTAAGGAGGCAGCGAGATAACTAAGGAGGCTCTCTATACCTTGAAGCCCGGATGGAACCTCTCGCTTCGTATCGCTTGATGTTTCATTCAAGAAAGTCATGCCTCACAACCACTGCGTTATTTGTCCCTTCTGCGCACAACACCAATGCAGCTCACCTTCAGTCGCGCACTGCTGTGCTGCTGCTGCGCGGATAGCCAGACGAAACTTCCGCTGGTTTCCGGATGGTCGTCAATTCAATAAGTCGTATATTCGTCGTCGTGTTCGTGGACGTCATGTCCTCTGTTTTGCGCAGCTGTCATCAGACAAATGTCACAATTCACTATCGCGTCACGCGAGGACACACAAATGCCCACACCCGCCCCTGTGGATCTCAAGACAGCAAAGCTTGAACTCGGCTGAGGACGTCGGCAATCCTGTGATATCGCGCAAGCTGCGTCGAGTGTGGCGAGGTTTCAACGCACGGTTCACTGCTGGTGCTGATCGTGAAAGGGTTCGCCGTTGCCGGCCTCACAGAGGTGAGCAACGTCACGACTGACGCCCTGGGGGAGTGTGCGTCCTGGGACGACTTCTAAGGGAACTCTGCCGTCATATGTCTGAAAGCGTCTGAGGAAAACCCAGGAAATACTCCAGACAGCACAGCCGGCATCGGGTTTCGAACCCGGGTACCTACAAGTCTCAACGTGACATGGTCAGCACGCTAACCACTGAGCCGCGCGAGCGGTCAGTGGTGACGGTACAGGTGATCGTGGATCACTCCCGACGTAAAGCCACGAATTATCACGACCACGAACGGCCACGAGAACCTTGCAGTGACGTACAGCTTTGGGACAAAAGTTTATGGAACACCGGGGCCTCGCATTTCTTCATTGGAGCAACAGCCTAATAACAAACGGTAGCTGACACACATACTGAGAGATGGGTGGAATAAACGGTCACGTACGTTTCTTATTCGACCTCTTCCTGATACCTAGCAGGGGGCCACTCTGATGAAAATATACGCCAGAGCCATGTTCCGTAAACGTTTGTCACGTGTTCTAAGGTGCACCACCATTAGCAGAGAGGTCACTCGGTGATTTATAAAGAACTGGAGTGCGCAGTTCTCAAAGGGAGACTCCGGGACGATCCGAAGCTATTATAATGACTGCGTAAATAAGTTCGATACAATCTTTCGAAATGAGAAATAAAGTTGGTTAGGCAGTCGGGGACTCGCTATTTTCCAAAAGAGCTGGGATGCTCAAAACGAAACCGAAACTTCTGAAGGTTCCCTCTCTTACCTCCTGTACCACATGTGTGACGTCACTGGTAGTCTCATGTGGGCCACCGGCTGTTTTTCGGGCAAATAGTTTCCCGCCTACCACAGTAGATAGCGAAGCAAAATGGCTTTCCGATGCACCGCTAGTAGCTACCGCTAGTTTCTTTCTCAACTCCAGAACAGCTCTCCCAATAGGTGGCGCTTGACATAATAGTCCGAAGTATTTGCGTGGTTCTCAAGAAGTCCACGTTATGAAGAAGAAAAGGTTTGTTGTGGTTAGGGCAGCGACTGCCCCGGTTGTGGCCGCCGTGGGGGTGGGGTCATGGCGGACGAGGAGGACGATGGAGTCGAAGACCCCCAAGAGGCCGCCAAGAGTGAAGCGTCGCTCGCCCTCCATGGCTACACCACGGGCAAGGTCTTGGGCTCCGGGTCGTACTCTACCGTACGGTATGAACGCTTCACTCACATCTTCCACCGAAGCAACTACCAATAAAGTAGGTGCAACCGCAAAGGAAAATAACTGGCATGCCCAAGTCCTCATTCGACGTCCTGCAACTTCTCTGTCGTTATTATTGCCGCGATGCAGTAACGGTGAATATTCGCCATGTCCGGGTAGAATTGACCTATTTTTTGTTTGTGTATCACGCAGAAGTTCAGGGAACAGTAGGTTCCCAGACAGTCTGCTAGATCAAGCTGAACATGTCCCGTTCATGTCCAGAAGTCCGTCCTTCTTTTTATCCCCAAGACACTTCCGTCATTGTCGTTCTCACATTTTCTCTTATGAAAGCTATGGTTGTCGCATTGAAAAATAGCCTAGTTTGTTATCCTTCAATGCCGCTAGCACGAAAAGTGACCACCAGTGGAAGGAGCTTACGAGCATACCACATCACTGCCACGTCACAATGTGATGTAGGTGACAAATTCCTATTATGAACATCCATGTGCCATAGAAGCCTCAACCAAAAGATCTAGTTTGTGAAAGTAGTTGCCTTGCACCAGATCACACGCCCAAGGCCAATCACTGCACACCAATGATTGCACCGTGACCAAATCTGATTTGTGCAGAGAGCGGGGCGTACGCCTTTTTGTGACAACATGGATGCAAAGTGTCGCAAAAGGGCGTACGCGTCTCAGTTTCAACAAGTCAGGTGGGAAAACGATCTCTCTGCTGGATGGCTTGATCGCTGCATGGGCGTTCGTGAGGCGGGTGTTGCGCTTGCGCCAGTTGCCGATTCAGCGCCCGCAATTTACGTTTAGATGGTTGGCTAGGAGCATGCGTTGATGATGATGCAAGTTTTTTGAAGATCACCCTTCCGTTGTGACAGACTCGTGATGAAAAACGGCGTGACATACGCCTGCAAAATCATCTCTAAGGAAAAGTCGTCGCCTATCTACAGAACCAAATTCCTTCCGAGGGAGCTAAAGATCTTGGGCTCCATGAAACATCCTCACATCGCTAGAGTTGACACGATCATTGAGGAGCCCGCCAAAGTGTTCATCATGATGGAACTAGCCACTGGAGGCGACTTACTCGAAAAGATACAGGTGAGACGTTAGCACTTTGTTATAATTCATTAGTACTGCAAACTAGCAGGAAGTGTCTAGACCTGTTTCTAAGGTGTCTGTTGAGCTCCTGAATCTCAAATGTTTAAAGGAGTAGTGGAATGACATACAGGATTGATGGGAAAACCCCGGAGTCAGAAAACGTGGGACAGTACGTCCCGCTGTCCGACAAGGGGCTGGCATTTTTGTCAGATAGCGCGTTCTCAATCATGCGTCAGGTATTCTATGAGGCGTGACTATGCAAAATATTTTCGCTCCTTCTTTACTGTCATTAATTACCTTAACTGCCATTCTCCAATTGGGTGTATTGCCACTGCGTAATTGAATTTCGCAATTCAATTCACAAAAACGCACTGAAAAATGAGTCTTCGGCGGACAGACGTGACCTTGGAGATCGGTTTGATATTAATTGTATACCTTCGCAACTTAATGGAAATTTGCTGTTATAACACTCACTACGAAATTAACGAAGCCTTCAAAGTGATTTCTAGCAACATCACAATAGAGAGCAAATAACCCGCCGCCGCTGACGAAAGGAGGAGTACAGAGAGGGAACTAAGCGGGCGCGTCACGGACGGACACACGCTTTGTCCGGGTTCGTCTCCTATTTGGAGAACGCATTCCACATCAAAAGTCGCGTAAAGAGGCCATGCGCGTTACTCGTAAACATGTATTCGGGAGGGGAGATTGGAAACTGGTTGTCTGGCAGCTGGCCGTAGGTAGCTGGTTATGAAACAGTAGAGCGAAGGATGCAACCAAAGCCTTCCTGGTGCGCGTTATCCGTAGAATATATACGTATTTCGAATTTCGTTATTTTTTGGCAGTGTTCTTTATACATCGGAGAATCAGAGATTAACTTTCTAGACGTTTATTTCTTGCGCTTTTTACTTGATATGGTAAGAAGGTGGATAAACTCTCCGCCAATTTTTCGAAAGTTTCCACGTGCATGGGACAGGCAGTAGCCGTACGATGGCACCCGCTACGTGCAAGAGTACGCGTACCAGACAAAAATTACCTAGTTTCCCGGGTTAGCAACACTGTTGACCGCTTTTGACAGCAATGCCGTGCGAACCCGATTAACGAAAACCCGGTGTGGCGTTTCAGAAAGTGAGGCGCCTCGACGAGAAGCACACCCACGTGTACTTCATGCAACTGGCAAGTGCTCTGGCGTACCTGCACAAGAACGACGTGGCCCACCGAGATCTGAAATGCGAGAACGTCTTGCTGACATCTGCAGACGTCGTCAAGCTTACAGATTTCAGCTTCAGCCGCTATTGCAGTAGGTGTTTTGCTTTTTTGCAGTAGCTTCTAGAAGGGGCTCACCTCACTTAAGTGAGGTTAGGTCATTGGGGGGGGGGGGGGGTCCCCTGGCACGCACTAGGCCGTGCGGGCGTGAGACCGTGCCGCCGGTTAGGTCAGTAAAGAAGGCTCCCCTTCTGGAAGCTACTGCGAAAAACATCTCCCGGCACACGTTGATAGCTGGCATGGTGTAACCAGAAGCACTTCTGGCCGGAAATCGGAGGGCACTGGTTCGAATCCTAGGGTGCTGGTTCTGCATAGAGAACGGGATAGAATATCGCCGCTGGCGATTAACCTCCCCATTCATCGTCTCGAAATAGTGTTGTTGTTGTTATGCAGGCCCGCTGGTGGAGTGGACAATCTCCATAGCGTGAAGCCTCAGTCGAACACGAGACACAAGTTCCTCTATCGTCGTGTTCAACTTTAGAAGGAAAAAAAATCTAGCCCGTCAGCTCTCGAAATATTCCTGCGCCGCAGATAGAATGGCTGGACACAGAGAGGTCACGCTCCATCCTGCGAGAGACAATGTAGCGCATCATACTCACTCTGCTTCCGTATTGATTGGTAGGCATGGCCGCATGGCACTATCTGCTGCGGTACAAAGTGCGCTCCCCTATACACTGATGGCGCATTGTGGCGCTGCAGTATTTCTCCTGACGCGGTATTTCGTCTCCTTACCTCCAACGGCGTGCGCAGTTGGCGGACTATAGTCAGTGTCAACATAAGTCATACACTCCGCCCCCACACAAGAAAATCTCCGCGCGCGCTAATGTAGTGCGGCGCGGCCAAGTGGGGTCTGGGGGGAGAGAGCCGGCACTACATCGCGAAGCGGGGGCGTCGTGCAAAGGCCGGTAGCCAATCGCAAGAGTCTTCCACGGATGAGTGGGCGGTCCCAATTGTAGGACTTAAGTTGTCACTGGCTATAGGTTTCGTTTCCTTGTTAAGGTGAACACGACTATAGCTGTGCCCATACTCAGGCTTTTCACATTATGGAGTTTGTCCTTCTATATTCCATTTCCTCACCTACCACGATGCTATTTGTTTTTTCGTTTGAATGTGGTGTCCTGTATTCCACCTCTCTCCGCTAGGGCGATGCATTGGCGAGCAATATCTCCGTAAGAAAGTCGATAAGCAAATCGGAACGTATGGTATCTATGGCATCTACACCATGCTTTTTTTTTTTTTTTTTTTGCTAGACCGCATAAGTCCACTGTCTATTTTAGCCAAGTAAACACTTCTTCCACCGTACAGCGAACCCAGACAACAAGATGAAGGAACTGAGTTCAACTTTCTGCGGAAGCGAGGCCTACGCCGCTCCCGAGATCCTGCAGGGCATCCGCTACCTCCCGAAGCAGGAGGATGTCTGGAGCCTCGGCGTCATCCTCTACGTCATGGTCACGGGCCTCTTGCCCTTTGAGAGCGGCAGTCTTCTGCGGCAACTGAGGCTGCAAATGACCCGGTCCGTGCGCTTTCCGAAGCCCCTGCCACTCTCAAGGGAACTGAAGAACCTCATAAGGGCCATGTTGGAACCCGTGATCATGCTCAGGGCAAACATGGCACGAGTCATTCGGCATCCGTGGATTAAGATGTATCCGAGTCCCTTCAAAGAGTAAGTGGATGTCGTGTCATGTTCTACCCTCGTGCAATGCTTTCTTGCGCAACCTTGTTCGCAACTAGCTTTGAACGTAGTTCAACTCTACCAAATTCGTGGCGCTGTCGAACACTATGACGTCATTTGTTTACGAACAGGTAGAGGTCTATTAGCCGACCTTTTTATGGCTCGTGTTAGGGCCCAGATGTGAATCGGGAAATCTGTAAAACGTGTCGAGAAACGGCCGTCATAATTTTTTTCTATACAGCGTACGCCTTGCGTGAATTTTTATTTTTCTTCCTCTTCTTCGTAAGAAAGAACGCGTGTACCACGTGACGCGAAGCGATCGCCCCTACGCACGCGCCTCGCTTTCAGAGCTCCTAAGCGTGCAGAGAACTATACCAGGAACATCCATTACCTGCTGAGGTGCGAGTTCTGCAGGTGAGCTCTGGTCTGAACGTCTCTCTTCTCGGTAGATAACGGATATGTAGCTCTTCTGTACGCATGAGAGCTTCGAGGCGCGCGCGCGCGCAGGTCCGGCCGTTTCGTGTCACGTGTACACTTGCGGATTTTGCGCGCGTTCCTTCTTACCAGGAAAAAAAAAAAGTCCACGCAAGGCGTACGCTGTAGGAAACAATTGGGATGGATGTTTCTCGACACGCTCTATGACTTTCCAATGCACGGCTCTACGACGAATAATTAAAAAGCTGGCTAATTAATTGCACCTATAATTCAGCCACCATGAAAAATACAGGCGGTTAGAATACGCGCCATATCACAATATTCTGCGGTTTTCATTCGCTTCTGACAGACAGTGTTCCTTTTTTTTTTTTTAAGACTTTAGCACGCTAGCTTAGACACCCCGTATAAGCAACAGGACCCCGCTGTGCTCGTCCCGAGCCGAGCTACGCCGTCGGTCTGAACTAATGACTGATGTACGCTTCATTGAAACGTAGGATCCACGAAAGAGTAGCCCGCTACCAGAAGCAAGCAGCACTCGCCGCCGCGCAAGCGGCTGCCGTCCCACCCGCACCAGCTCCACTTCCCAAACCAAAGGCCCAACCCAAAGGGGAGCCCCAAGGCGAACCACGGGAACAGTCACAAATGGAATCAAAGCTGGAATCAAAACTGGAGTCTAAGCAAGAGTCAGCAGTAGAAGCACAGGAAGAACCAGCACTTGTGACGTCCAAACCTGTTGAAGACCAGGAACCGGCTGCGGAGGACGGAGCCACCGCTGATGGCGGAAAGGACGAGGGTGCTCCAGGCTCCAAAGATGTCTCAAAAATGAGCGACGACGGAAAGAAAAAGGGGGATGCTCAACCAGATCCTATGAAAGAGGATAACAAGAGCAGATCCAGCGCGGGATCCGCCGGCAGCGACGACAGCGACAGGAGCGTGAAGAAGATGGCTGCCCAGGAGCACATACCTACGGTGGTGCTGCCAGAGAAGGGCAAGGATCAGACAAAAACGGCGGCCGACGGCGGTGAGGAGGATAAAAAGAAAAATGGCACGAAGGAGGACAATCAAAAGTCGGGTGACACTTCTGAACTAGGGGCTAAGAAAGGGAATCAGGTAGATGAAGGCCCTGGCAAAGACGCTTCCAAGCAGGGCCCGAATGATGACGGCATCGCGGGGAAAGCGGGTGAAAAGGACGCATCTAGACTGAGTACCAAGGACGGCAGCAAGGACTCGAGAAGTGGAAGCGACGCTTTGAAACAGGGTACGAAGAATGGCGTCACGGCGGACAATAAGGAGAAGGAGAATGGACGGGACGCTTCCAAACTGACCACAAGTGGTGGCCCCAAGGCTGTGAGCGATGTAAAGGACGCTTCCAAACTAAGCGCGATGGACGACAACAAGGAGAAGGGAGGCGAAAAGGATACTTCCAATTTGAGCTCGAAGGTCGACACTAAGGTGGGGAAGACAGGTGAGAAGGACACTTCTAATCAGAGCTCAAAGATCAACGCCAAGGTAGAGAAACCAGGGGAGAAGGACACTTCTAATCAGAGCTCAAAGATCAACGCCAAGGTAGAGAAACCAGGGGAGAAGGACACTTCTAATCAGAGCTCGAAGATCAACACCAAAGTGGTGAAACCAGGCGAGAAGGACACTTCTAATCAGAGCTCGAAGATGAACACCAAAGTGGTGAAACCAGGCGAGAAGGACACTTCTAATCAGAGCTCGAAGATCAACACCAAAGTGGAGAAACCAGGCGAGAAGGACAGTTCCAAATTGAGCACGAAGATCAAGACCAAAACGGAGATAACAGATCGTGAAAAAGACGCCTCGAATCTAAGCACGAAGGAGGCCTCGAAGCTGAGCACGAAGAACTCCAACCTCAGTACTGCTAATTCCAATCTGCCGCCAGGTCAGGCTGCAGGTGTTGCTCCCAAATGAGAAAAAAATTATAAATAAACGTCTAGACTATGCCTGTGACGTATTTCTCGGTGAAGCTGATGCAACTGGCAAATGTGCGAAATATTAGGTACCAACCAAAAGCGTAACAGGAGCAGGAAAGATGCACGCCGCACAGTGACTGCATGCGCTTCTTGTCCTTTTGCACTGCCGTCAGACGGCGCGATGTACGAATACACCACGAATATCAAACGTTGGTTGATCAAACCAGGGACTGAAACCGAAACGAATATCGGTTCAGTAACGGTTATGGTTCAGTGTCAGCACTGTCTGAAGGCGGTTTCACTTACGGTTATGGGATCTGACGTTTTAATATTTGCGGCTAACGGTAACCAAACAATTGAGCACTTCTTCTTTTTTTTTTTTCGGTTTTCTCTAGGATGTATCAGCAAGCTGCATGGATATGTCGCAAAATGAGCTATAAAGTGTAAACGGATAAAAATGAACAAATTCTTCTGTTGCGCACCGAAAGGGTGGTGCAGTGCCATCTGCAAGGTCGAAGTAAGATTAAACGCTTTCTTCAACGCACTTTTTCTGTTTGTGACATTCCCAGCGAAATAATTTGTTGCGGTCTTTATTATATCTTGCGCGTTCATTTCGCGCGTGCTGTAACGAGCTACAAGGCAAGAAAAACTTTGTGCGTTCAGCTGTTAAGCAAACTGATGTGGAAACAAATAACGTGCAACGCTTGGCACATGATGCGGTTAACTCATATAAGGGAATATACGCAATACATGTCATGCGATGCGTATGGTGTCCGATTATGGGTTCAAGCGCATAAGATGGTATATGCTCTGTACACAACTTCTGAATGAAAGATGTACGAAAGATGGCTGCGTCATGATTTACGTGATCGGGTCTGTGAACGTCACGAAGTGACTCCCCTCGTTCACTAACCATGTATACCCGTGAGCGACATTCCCCAGGATACGCCATGCAAACAGGTCTGCTGTCTGCGCAGCTCCTCAGTTTCCCCCTCTCCCCTACTGCCCGTGGAAAGGCCTCACTGGTCCCCCTCACAAAGTGAGGCGCACGTGATGCCTTGTGTGAACCCGTGCAGAGAGCCAATACAAGTGCTCCCTTAATGCTGCCTTGCGAGTGGACAGGAACTTAATCATGCGGTTTCTTACCCTCTCTCTCGAGCTGAGACAAACTGTCCTAGTTTTCTGCTGCCACGTGAACGCTCAATGTCATTTCTGTTTTTGTGCTCTTCTAATATCCTGCGGCTCAGACGAAAGGTATTCTGTAGCACACGACAGGGCCATATACAGTCGTATGCTGTGCGCTGAATAACCAAGCAGCAGTGAGCGCGGACCCTGTAGCGTCAGCACAAGTCCGCTGGCTGGTACTGCTCTCCACCGCCGTTCCGTGCGGTTGCTTTTTCCGGCGTACTTTAAATTCAATTTCTGCGATAATGACGACTCTGTGAATTACTTCTGATGTTGCATCCTACTGGTAACAGTTTTATAGGAAGAAAACAGGGTGTTAAAAATGACTTCTGTGCTACTTTAAAACTTGAAAGCAAAAAATTAATACAAAACCACTCCTTACCTACAACACCACAAGGCAGCGAATATAATTTGAGCCTGAAGTTTTAGGGTTTAACCCGATTCTTCCCTGAATTTGCACCCTGAATTAAAGGTTGCCTCTTTAGGGTGAAACCAGATTTTTTTCCAGTAAATTGCCCTCACTGAAACGTCTGTAGCAATGCACATTAGCTTGTATAGCAGGAAACACAAATTACATCACTGTTTGTATCAAACGAGTGCGGTTCGTTAGAGTAATAGAGCCCAATTTCTCCCCAAATTTAACATATAATGGAAGTTTTTCGACCCGAATTCGCATGAATTTAGAGCACATTTTTATTCCCCCGATTTTTACCTCCCGAATTTAGAAAAAAATACTTCCCGAAAACTTCAGGCTCTTCAGGTTTCATAACATACTGCCACATGGTCGAGCCATTAAACTTTCACTTGTCGCGAAGTCATTCATTTAACGTAACACGCAGCAACCTTTTCAAGCTTCAAATTACTTTTATACTATCTATCTATAAATTATGTTTGCACTGGCTGTGACACTTTCTCTGCTTCCTCTACCTCTTGCCCACTGTCCTCATCCGTGGGATCTGTTTCTTCAGTGTCATCGCTCTCGTCGTTATCTTTTGCATTATTGAACCTATTGTAACATGACAAAATCTCCTCGGGTGGCTCACAATCCAAGTCAAAATCTGAAAAGAAAAAAAAAAAGGCAGACATAAATATTTCCAAAACATGAGTGACAGTTAACATTTGCTTGAGTTGGACAAGCACAAAGTGAACGACATAAAAAAAAAAAAATCAGCGGCAGCACTTTCTCAAAGGAAACAAGGTTAAGAGGGAGGGGCAACAGCACTTTAATCTGGTGGCTAGCTAACTACATCGTGACAAGTAATAAAACCAATTATTTTACTGCATTACTTAGTTGATCACAATAGCATCCTGAGTAGTGGCATCGAGGAGCATCAATCCCAATTGACTCGATCATCCCTACTGGTTCCCGGAAGCATGTGTACCTCTCCTAAGGACACTGCCCTGAGGAGCCCACAGCCTTGCAATGGAAGCGGCCTCTGGTGATGTTGCGTCAGTGTAATTTGTGGCATTTGATTTTCTGGGTTACGCAGGCACAAATAACACTACCTTACGTTCAGGGTGCTTCACATAAAAGTGTACGTGTCCGAAAAATTTATCTTTGACAACGTCTTACCATGAACTACGAGCAATTGTTCCAAATCGTAATTTTAAACACTTAATTTCTTGAATTGTAAAGAATCTGTAAAATTAAGGGAACGCCTTCCTGACAGAATACGCTGCGCAAGTGCGTCTCTGCGCATGAGGGGAGGCAGAGAGAGGGAAGAGGGAGGGCGCCGCCGTAGCCAATGGGGCTTTCCGAGTGACGTAACCGGGAGAGGAGATATGCGCAGAACGCTCCGTTACTTGCCGAGCGTATTGGGAAGCACACTGCGGATCTTCCCAAGTCAATGACAAAACAAACAAAAAATATGCAACCTAGTGCATGTACCACGAGCAATTCTACCAAATCAGAATTTTAAAAATTTAATTTCTTGAACTGTAAGGAATGATTTCAAGATAAGGAAACGTTTCCTTGCCAGAATCTAGAAGTGCATTGTGGATCTTTCTTAACTAATGACAAACAAAAGTGCTACCTGGTGCAATTGTAGCAGCTCAACAACAACAAAAAAACAACACGAGAAGGACATTGATTCCTTTTTTTCCTTGCTTCTGCTGATAATCACAGCGAGGTTGCAACACCACGGTTACTGATGACAACGTCGAAAAGGAAATAGGACGAAGCAAGCCACTGCTTTCTTCCACTGCCTCTTGCATTAACTTGATAGGAAACTTGAGTGCGGAGTAGTACATTCGTGGTGGATTTGGGTAAATCAGCAATTCGCTTCCTGAGTCTGGCAAGAAAGTGTTACTTTAACGTGGCAAATTCCTGAGTTAAAGTCGAGAAGCTAAACTGCTTTTCATTAAAATTTGATAATATTACTAAATAGTATGCGGCAAAGGTTCCCAAAAGGTAAATACTGTAATACTCAACAGGCTTTTGTGACACATTTGGTCAGATAGGCTTGTATGTTTAGTAGTTGAGGAGGACTGTCACATCCTTTCTAAAAGGCTAGACCAAAGTCAATTGGAGCAACAACTACTACAACAATGGAAAGCTTATTCACAACACCGCAGACGGAAGAGAGATAACTATAGACCCAAGGACTGCTAAGTGAGATCATTTCTTCGAATATCCTTTTCTCTCCCACAAACATTCTTTCGTACGTACAAGAAACTACTGCCTCTGTCTGCAGTACACCATCTCCCTTCTGCCTTGATCATTTGATCATGAACCACAAATGGTATGTGTCATTTCGCACTAAAAAAATGGTAGAAGGAGTCGCACTGTGTACAACAGACATGACTAGACCCCTGTGTTTTTTGGGGCTTTGTAGGTCTGAAATTCGGGAGTTTTATTGCAGGAGCTGTAAATCAGGGTAAAGTCGGACCATAGCGGGCAGAAAATAAAGAGAGTGCACCTCGCATTTCAGATTAACACAAAGGGGCTGTGTGACTGTTCCGAATGTCCGCTGCATGGCATTCTGCAGTTGCTGCATTGGCGGCTGAAGTGGCACTTCACCGAGGGTTCACCAGGTTTTATCCCACATTCTTAAAAGAGAGCGTCACCACGTGACAGGGCGAGGACCGACCCAATTTGTGAGATGCACGTGGCATACACCTTTTCGTGACAATTCACACGACCGGATAAGTGTCACAAAAAGGCGTACACCTCTCGTCTTCAACAAATTGAGGAAGAGAACGATGTCATTCGGGATGGTGGTTGGCTAGGAGTGTGTTAGGTGGTGCAGCGTGGAGCGTGGTTAGCATTAGGAGGTGAAGTTCTGTTTTGAGAGTGTAGGTGACGATGAAACGAACCCCAGAGGTTTGGGGGGGGGGGGAGTGGGGGGGAGGAACAAGATTTACCGGGTTTTAACCCTAAAACACAGGGCCCCAGATATGACATGACACATACAAACAGAACACGATGATACAAAGCATGCAGGTGACACGTACATTTTTTATCGTACTCAATGCCGGAGAGAAACAACCCGCATGGTGGCACGATGATAATCCTCGAATCCCAGCTTAGTTTATCAGGCTTCCTTAGCATGTCTCGGATGCTGTCTAAGCTGTGCGTACCTGAACTGGCATACAGGGCGGCACTCACCATACGTCGAACCTGAAATTCAGGTAAGAGTCCTTTACAAACAAAATGCACTTACTATAGTGTTATATACTTATACTTACTATATAGAAACTATGCTACTAACGACTGGTTTTCCCGGCGATTTTAATCCAAATGCAAGCTAAATTAATCCATGCCCCATAAAGTTTGCATGGCACGCGGATTAATTTAGCTGGCACTTGGATCAAAATCACCAGAACAAACATCACAAGAAGCAATAGGAAATGTAACGAAGAAAATGAACAAACAAACAAAATGAAAAATGTAGGCTTAGTACTGACTGTACCAATTCAGGTTAAACCCAGTTTCTTCCCTAATCCCAATGAAGTATCAGGTTGTGCGACGTATCACGTGCGCCATTTATTACCAATTTGTAACGCATCTTTCGCATAAATAATATTTTAATGCAACAATAAACTACGCGAGGCACATTTAATGTTACAACATGTTGTGCTTGTCACTTTACTAAATCATGAGATATGTATGTTTGACCAATATAGCACGTGAACTGCAGGCGACTCGTGGAACACAAAAAAAAGAGAAATAACCCGATGACATCCGAGTGCACCAGGAGCTCCCTATTTCGCCCCAAATTACGTATTTCAAATAACACCCAATTTTTTCCGTCCCAAATGCTAGAAAAGTAACAAAGGCCGAGTCACACCATACAGCTGCCTCCCGGGTACTTTGCTATTCGTACTAAACGTGCCTACACCATATTACTGACCTGTCTGTAAAGGAACGACTTTGACTTGATGTAGAACTCCCACAGTTCCACGTTCTCGTAGTTTGGGTCCGGAAAGCTGCTCATGCGGGG
The DNA here is from genome assembly GCF_037126465.1 of Ornithodoros turicata. Lineage (NCBI taxonomy): Eukaryota > Metazoa > Arthropoda > Arachnida > Ixodida > Argasidae > Ornithodoros > Ornithodoros turicata. The sequence continues at coordinate 13,755,794 of NC_088210.1, read as the reverse complement.
CGACGGCCGCAGCTGAAACGTGAGGATCTCCTTAATGGTGGGCCGCATTTCTTGTTCGTGTGTCCGGTTGACGTTTTTGAATGAACGAAAGTCGTGGGTTCCACTCATTAGTTCCATGGCTTCGTGAACTCTGTCCAAGTTCAGCTGCCTTGCAAAGCAATAGACAAAACGAGGAAGAGATGTAGATGCTTGACGGACTTGTCAACTCTGTGGTAAAACATTATTTGCTCTGCTTAAGAATTCAAACAAACCCTTTGTGCAACGTACGGTAGCACCACATGTACTGAATAACTGGTTAATTTCGCGGTCTTGGTCATTCGCAAATTCTCGGGGAAGCACGCTTGGGGAATATTTCGTGGGACATTAATTTCGCGGTACATTGATCTCGTACCACGGAGGTTCTTAGGGGTGTAATTCGCAAGACTTGAATATCGCGGAAAAACAGCTTTCACGAAATTCGCGAAAATTAAGTCTTCGCGAAAATCACTACTTATGCAGTATACTGGCCTGCCCTATGTTGTGGACCTGACCAACTTTCCAGTCCCACACCCCAGTTCAAGCTGACAAGTTGGACGAAAGTTTTACTCAAAATGACCGATGTGAAGGCTTGCCCCCCCCTGTTGAAGCTGCCGCAAAGCCTATTTAAAAGGACTGTCACGTCCGTCCAGGTTGATTCCAAAACTTTGTTACCCTTTTACTCCTTGTCCATCACCGACAATAACGCCAAAGATCCTACACGAAAAATTGGAGCAGTGTCTGTGCAATTTGATGTAATGCAAGGCAGACGACGCAAGGCAGACGACGGATGTTGAGGGTATTTCGGAATTCCTTCTCTGCAAATCAGAGAAAACGTCACTCGGACAGGGCCAATAAGGGATCGGCAGGAGGGCCTTTCTTTGGTACCGGTGCGGGATGGTGTCCGCATCCGCAGGTCGCGGAGAATCTGTGATCGGCTTGCGGAATGTCACCTCAGGGTTAGCGTCGGACGTGTTTGTACAGCGAGGGGCATAAGACCACGTTCCACGAGGTACACAGTCACGTCACAACTGTGAAGCGAAAGTCGGCATATTCACCGAGGACTTTCCACATAAAGGGGCATTAAAATGCAAAAACAACCTGCTCTCAAATAAAAGTCCATGTTTCAAGTAGTATAATGCACTTTATATGCCACTCTCCATCCCTCCCATTCATTCGAAACTCCAATTCATGAATGATTTCGAATAAAGTTTTAACTTTTCACACATTGTGGCTTGACTGTACGCATATTTTGCGCGCGTAATGTTACTTACGGAATAACGTGGCATTGGTTCAGTTCGGCGATTGGAAGATACATCCGATATGTGGTCTTGAAAGCGCTCTCCTCCAAGAGATGGGGTTTCAGTACAGCAACTCGATATACATAGCTGCGTTCATGAGCTAGGTGCCGCGAATGAAACCACCCAGGCACTTGCTCGGTTTTCCTGATTCTGCAACAAATTTTAAGTTTGAGAAAGATTAGAAACTGTTATCACGTCCGCATTTTTCCTCTTTCCAAAACAACAAATTTTGTCCTTAGTTTGAAATTTTAATCATCCGAGGCTGAATTGTTCGTAATCTAAGGGCCAAAAAGGCCGCCAAAGAGCTGTGTCGTCATTCGAATGAAGGATGCCATGGCACATTGTCCACAAACCCAACCAAACAAATCTAGATTGCAACATATCGCCATTATTATTTTTTTTAAATTCTGTGTTAGTGCCGCGAAGTAACTCTGGCTATGAGCAGCGTACAGACATGGGCAGAATGAGAGGGGACAGCAGGAAGGAGTGGGAGAGGGGGTGGTTAGTATGCGTCCTGGGCTGACTTCAGGGGGAACTGTGCCAACATTCGTCGGGAAAGTCTTCAGAAAACTTAGGGAGAACTGTAGACAGCCAGAGGTCAGCACTTTGGACCGCCGCTCACTCATGTTCACTCACCGGCAGCTCAGCTCACCGCCCGCTCACTCATGTTCACTCACTGGCAGCTCAGCTCACCGCCCACTCACTCATGTTCACTCACCGGCAGGTCAGCTCAGCTCACCACCCGCTCACTCGTGCTCACTCACTGGCAGCTCAGCTCAACGCCTGCTCACTCGCTGGAAGCTCAGCTCATTGCTCGCTCACTCAACGGCAGCTCAGCTCATCGCTCGCTCACTCATGCTCACTCAACGGCAGCTCATTGCCTGCTCACTCATGCACACTCACAGGTTCATCGCTCGCTCACTCATGCTCACCTTCTTCAGGATGCTCACTCATGCTCACCTTCACAGGAAAACATGTATTACACGTACGTACGAGGGCCGTGGCCGGAACTATCCTAGGCAGGGATTCGAGATTCGGGAATCCGAATCCCAGTGCCCAAAACGGCGAATCGAATCCACCGACCACGTTTGTTTGTTTCTTTTTTAAAATAGGCGCCTTTGAAGTCAGACGAAAGCCTCATTGACTGACGGATGTTTTCTTGTTTGTTTGTTTGTTTGTTTGTTTACATTGCTCTGGACTGAAAGAGTTCAGGCAGGAACTGTTACATTACAAGTTTAAAAGTAATATGGTTTTGCTTTTGATAGTTGCTTTAGCTTTATGGAAGCAAATCAGACTCGAGAATTTATGTATTTCTTGTAGTCGATGAACAATATGTTAAATATGTTAGGTAAACTATATGGGTATATACTTCCTCCCGAAACTGAAGTTTTTTTTTTTTTTTCATTAAACCTAAGTATATCATATGCTGCTTCAAAACACTCTCCAGTAGAAGTTTTCTTTTCTTTCTTGGCTTTTTCAACTCTTTTTAAAGAAAGGATTCGAAAGATTCGCCCAGATTCGGATTTGAGAAATTCTCGATTCGTCCCATCTCTAGTCTGAAGTGTGTTCAGGCAGGTTTCCTCTTTGTGGAGACAGGATGAACTTTAAACTGGAAAATGCCCATTCAACGCTCACTTGCGTTGCTGGCACTGCTAGGACAGTGCTGACAAGTTTTTAAAATTCTTGCATAATGAGCTTTTTTTAAAGCTAGGCAAAAAAAAAAAAAAACTGCGTAAGGTTAGGCAAACAAATGTGGAAACAAACAGCTCTTGGTATCTTAAATGACCACAATAACTCAGTTGATAACTCATATAGGATGTACACAATACATGTCATACGATTATGGGTTCAAGTGCATAAGACCGTATGTTGTCTACACAACTTCAGAATGAAAAACACATGCCAAAGAGATTTACTTCAACACAAATATTGCATCCACAGTTGTTCACATTCACGCACAAACCGATTCATACAAACTGGTGACCGAAATCACATTTTTCGGTTCAGGTTACAGTTTCGGTTAATTGCTGATGGTGAAATGCAGTCACATTCCGGTTATGGTCCTGAAAGTAACGTGGGTTCCAAGCCGAAAAATCTCCGTTTTCGGTTCTGTTCCGGTTTCAATCCCTCCCTTCACGTGGTCACGGGTCGTGTCCTCGTAACAAGTACACACAAGTTAGTTTTTATGAGTTTTTATACGAGTTTACAAACGAGAGCGCACAACACATTTTTAGCCACTTTGGCGTCTTTATGAGCACCACATGATGAGCACACTGCATGTTCAGAGATCACCACGGAAACAATGTTTTACATTAATGTTGCCTTCTTGCTGCTTATTAATTTTTTACTCTATTAGCGGGGCCTGAAATTTTAGGCACTGTGCGCCTACGCCTAAACAATACGGCATTTTTGGGGGTTGCTGGTCTTTTTATCGACTCTACTGAATTGTAGCCCTTTTTAACCTTTTGTTCCTTTCTTTTTGCATTTGATTTCCTTCAGTACCTTGGTTTGCTAGAACATTGGTTCGATCAAAATAATATTACGCCTTTCTCGGCCTTTCCAGACCTTCGAGGGTGGAGAACTAAAAGTGTTATTCAATATAACAGGGCTCTATGCCTCCTCAGCATTCGTGTACGAGATGTCAAATCTTGCACTGTACCGTAGCCCTCAAAGGAGCATGATTTCCTGGATGGAGCATCGTGAAACACGAAACAAAGCCAAAAAGATGTCTATTTAAAGTTCCTATTTACATTTCCTTTCCTTTCATTCCTTTTCCATTTCCGTTCCTTTTACATTTCATTTACTATCTTGGCGTTTTTGCCAAATGCCTGCCCATTTCCGTAGTTTCCTAGTGCCCAAATTTCTGCGCCCCATCCATTACTTCCAGTCTACCAAGTTTGCGGCGCCACTGTAGACCCTGACATCACTTGTTTGCAAACTGTGAGAGGTCTATTACAACAGAAACAAAACGCCCGCAGTTGTGCGCATCCTACGTCGACAAGCCTACAGGTGGCAAGAAGCGCGGTCATGGCTCCTGACGCCCGTGCCAATCGGCAAAGCAGTTTCGCGAGGAAGTAAAGCATAAGTGAACGCAGCACGCTTTGCAAAACACGTTTGTCTTGCGTTCAACTTTCGTCTTCTCGTAACACATCTTGCAGTTGCACCGTTTCTTGAGTCTCTCCGGCCTGTGGCTTTGGGCGGCCCTCCAGCTCCGAACGGCTCCCCGGCTCGCGGGCGGCTTCGGTGCAGGTTTAACGTCAACGTCAACGGCGGCGGCGGCCAGTCCGACGAGCTGCTGGACGAGCTCAATCCTAAACGCCAGCTGGTCGTAACGCGACGGCCTCGAGAGCTGAGGAAGTTCGGGGTGCTGCTTCCGGTGCTCTTGAAAGAGGAGGAAGCTGTTGGCGGCGGCAATGTCGACGCAGCGGAAGAAGAGCGTCTTCCACCACCGAACGCACCTGATGAGGATGTCGTAGGACCCGATCAGCTGGCCGGACTTGTCCGCCCCCGCCATACCCCTGCTGTGTTCGGCGATTACCAGCGGCTTCTTTACGGTCACCTCCGTCCACTCGTCCCCCTTCTTCTCCCTATGCTTGGCCGGGACGTGCTCGTTGGCGGTGTGCGCAGTGCTCATGAGGTTCACGACGTGCCGGTCTTTCCACTGCAGGTAGAGGACGTTGTGCTCCCGCAGCCAGCGCACGTCGCCCCTGTCCGCGTCCCTCTCCCACCCGGCGTCCTTCAGTTCGGGCGGGAATCCCCGGCGGTCCTTCCTCGTGGTGCCGCAGGCAAACGTGCCGCGTTCCAGGAGGTGCTTGAAGAGCGGCGTCGAAGTGTAAAAGTTGTCCATGAAGATCGTGTATCCTTGGTCCAGGTAGTCGCGGCACAGCCCCGTAACCACGTCAAAGGCTAACCCGTTGGTGCTGGGCATTTCTCGTCTTCCCTTGTAGACGCTGAACTGAACCGTGTAGCCCGTTTGCGAGTCGGCGAGGATCCAAAGTCTGTAGCCCCGCTTTGTGAGCATGTCGCGAGCGTGCTGTCGAATTCCGGGCCGCGCTTTCGACGTCACCATTCTTTCGTCGATGGAGAGGTCACGATGGGGTTGGAAGAATCGCGTTGACGTATCGTTCGTGTGCTGCAGCAGCCACAAAACTTCGTCTAGTTTCCCGCCAGCAGCGACGTTGTCCGCGTCTGGGTCAGATACGTGGAACATCCCGAGAAGTGCAAAGAAACGACTTCTCGTCATTACCTTCGGGGGAAGGAGACCCGAGAAAAGGCTTCCCGAATTCCAAAACAGGTGAAGTCGTGGCAGCTCCACAATGCCCATGTAGATGAGAATCCCAATGAACTTTGTCATCTCTTCGACAGTTACTTCCTTCCATGATCCGTCCTTCTCGGCGTACGCCGATTTCTCCAAAATATGCCTCCAGGCATACTTGTTTGTGCTTTCACAAATTTTGTTGATAACCTCAGTTGTGAAAAACAGCTGAAAAAAGTCGAGAGCTCTCCCAAACTCAGCCGCACCGCTGCGAAGTGCAATGCCCAGATGAGCCCCGGGCGCTCTTTTGGGGCAAAAATGCACTCTCTGTTGGGCAGGAGGTATGGAATCTTGACCGAGCGATGTAGATACCCTAGTAGGAAGAAATAAATCGATTACAACATGCACAAAATTTCCTGACTGACGCGCGGAACCGGTGAAGTTTCGAAAAGCTAAACTTACCGGCGAACAGCTCTTGACGATCCCGGCCGGTTTGCCGAATCCTCCCTCTCAGAACCAAAATGTGGCGACCCATCATGATCTTCGGATTCACTAATTGTGTTTTGATCAAAGAAATCCCCAACAGAACCACAAGAATCGGGAGTTTTACCAGCTTTCTGAACGCTCGCCTCCCGCACGGACGACGCCATGTCAGACAACAAGACGACGCAAGACAACACGGCGCCGTACCCAAACCGAAACTGAATCCATAGCTATATGGTAGTAGTCCGCCATAATCGCCATAATCAGCCATAATAGTAGTAGGTAGTAGTAGACTTGTCCTATTCCGTTTGTGGGTCTGGTCAGGGTGGAACACGCAAGCTTCCCAGTAAGTGAACCTGCCTTGATCTCTGGGACAAGTATAAATTCATAGAGTTAATATAGGTTAATTATATAGTGCCTGAGTTATGCAACAGATGTCGCTAGGTGCCCGCAAACCACCCGGGAGCTTGGACTCCTCCTGAGCATAAAAGTAGGATGAAACCGAGCTGTGATAATCTGGAGATGATGACTTTTCTTTTCCTTTCTTTTTTTTTTTTTTTTTTGCACAAAAATCGACACACTCTCTCGTCTCCTCCTGAACAAGCGCAAGACTGTGAAGAGGCCTCCGATTGGCCCGGTCAGGCGATCTCCCGCGCTGATTGGGCAAAATGTTTGAGGAGCCCAATGGCAGGCCGCTCCGCACTAGGCCCCGCCACCCATCTTGAGAGAGAGAGAGAGTGTGTGTGTGTGTGTGTGTGTGTGTGTGTACGCTGCGGTTTCGTGCGTGCAAAAGTGGCGCACGACGCAACAGATGACTCATGTTCCTCTTCTATTGCTCTCAAGGCAATGGTATCCTTCAGGCCGTGAGAAATTTCTCCACTTTAGTGCCCCCTTTAAAAGAGATGTGACACCATCACATGTGTGGTTCATTGCACCATGCACACATAGCACTGCAGCAAGATTATTGAGGAAAAAAGAATTATTTTTCTACATGTCGTAATTGGCGAGACAGAAATCGTTCCGTCAAGCTCTGACATCAGAAAAGCAAGACCTAAAGGCATTATTTCCCCGACAGCACATGGCCGGTTCCATGGCAAGCTTGCTGGCTGAGATGCCTGTTGTAATGTCACGAGAGCTGTGAAGCAAGTAATTACAAGCAACCAATGGTGAATTCCGTGGCCGTTTTCATGCAGTGCAGTTTAGTGTACTGGTGTGGGTTCGACATAGAAATGAACAAAGAACGAATGGAAGAACCAATGAAACGCAAAGCATGTTGGATTGAAGTGGCCATATCAGTGTAACCTTTCCTGTACTACAACTGTAGCTGTAATTAAATTACATTTTTGTCTGCAACTTGTATTCAAGGCACGATTACATTCTGCTGGTGTTTCTACCGAGTTTGCTACAAATCTCTATGGTATTGTCTCGTTCTAAAGGCTGAGTCTTTCCTACTGCGCCATGTTTCTGTTTTTCTTGCAGCTGCTGGTTTTCCAACTGAACATGTGGACTCCCACATAACTTAGAGTCAATGGCGTGACGTTTTAACTTCCGCGCATGTAAGATCCGCAACTGCACTAGATGGCAAGGTGGATCTGCATCTGCACATCCGCATTCATTGTATTTTCTGGAAAAAGTTCACATGACGAAAGTGCTATCTTACGAACATGTTCGCTTTTCAGTACGCAAACCACTCATGAAAATTATATCATCCAGAATTGACGAATAAAATGCCACAAAGTATGACACGCTTCAACATCATTTTGGATTCTCTGCATCAACTGTGGCTCCACCTGGGGGACGTCAATAGAGACGCTTATGCTTATTTGCAAATAGAGTACGGATATCCACGCGAACCGCAGAGGTGCACGGTTTTATCCGCACTTTAACCACGCGGATTTCTAAACATTACGTTTCTACCCGCAGACCACAATGTAACGTGGATGTCCACGGGTATAATCGCACCTACGCACACCTCTAGTCATTAATGGCATTAGCCACGGTGGTCGTGGCATGACGACCATTTAGTGGTGGTATAACCTGGGACAAAGTGTCAAATACTTTCGTCACGTGAACCTCTCAGGACAGACAGACAGAAATCGTACATTACGTCGTGCCCGTTTCTTGTGAGGTAATAGTTGACAACACTGGTGATGAAATCAGGATGAAACGACTGTGTAGTGTTGCTGGGTACTAAATCTGTGTGCGCTGCATTCACTATAGCGTGTACTCCTCGGTCTGTTCGGCTTGCCAATACGATCCCGGGTTCGCTCAGTGGATTCAGGCGCTGAAGTGCAGTCTGAAATAGGAAGATATCAACGTCAAGTATTCATATATGGAATACAGCGCTAACACCCTTCACTGTTCCTTGTTACCTCTATTACACCTTGAACTGTGCACGTTTCTATATTCGGACGGGCACTTTGTCGCTGCATTCCCCTTTAAGCATGGCAAGAAAAAGCATGATTGCAACCGTCACTGTCGTTTCGTTCTCCTAGTAGAATTTGTGAAAAAAAGATGAAGAAGAAGAGATGCTCCAACCTGTACTTCGTCCCAAGATATGAGAACCTCAGTAGATATCTTGAAGACATTTTTCAATTGCCTTAACCGCGTTACTAACAACTTACTCCGATATGATCAAACTACAGCACGAAGGTGCGGTGGTGTGAATAACTTTGCAATTTTGTTTTTCTTCAAAATAGGTAGGTGACAGTAACATCAGCGCATAGTGATGAACCGCTGACGCCGTATGAACTCGCACCCTTTGATGTACTAACACATAAATACGCACGGCGTGTCCCTTTTGATTTACTAACGCAGAAATACACATGGCACGCATTCATTCATTTTAACACACACGTTTCACGCGTTTCACTTCCCGGCAACATAAACAACCCGGGCGCAGCCATGTTGACACAGTGTTGCTGAATTTTTGTAGCGCATCCTCCATAAACTTTATTTTGGTCATTGAAAGTGGAGCTTGTACAACAAGAACAACAAGTAATTCGACAGAAGAAACTACATTTCGTACAATCACGTAAATTACAACGTAACTATCGATTTGTAAGACCTCTGTTAGTCATCGAGGTGGGTGTGCTGCAATGTCAGCTACGTGGCGTATCGCGGAGATCGAAACATTGCGCTATATTTGCGCTCCGTAGGTTTAGGTGGCTTAGGCTTGTTTGAGAAATTGCTTACAATTTTACGGTAAGAACGTGTACGCTATTAGCGTATGTGAATCCTGCGTCGTCTGACACTGCGTGTCGATAGTTCTCGCCTGCTTGGACGTACTGTGTTACGAGGCTTCCCAGTGCCACTGCCGTGGTGACCGGCTTTGCACGAGAGCCAGTAATGACAAACTCGTCGACATAACAATTTCCAGCCAATCACTACATTGCCGTTCTGCACTGGAAGGTCGTACTGTGTTATATCGTGTCCCAGTTTCACTTTTCGAGCCACACTTGAGTCATTTTGGTTCATGCGACGGAACATCGTATACGACATGATGGCAACGGAGTTGGATGTGATGTTTGTGCTCTCGTGATCGTATTTTCGTCGTACTGTCATTACATACAGTTACAGCTCTTATATCTGTGTGATAGGTGTTCATGCAGCACATCGTAATTGCTTCATCTACTTCCAGCTACCTAAACCTATCAAGACGGAGATCAGGAAGCAGAAGACAAAATGATGGAAAGTGAAGATTCCTTGCGGCCACAACCATCTGCAGTCACATTGTTTTTCAGAAATTTATCGCAGGTTAGTAGCCGAACATGATTTCTACTTTCATGTTTACTGCTGCTGCTATTATTACATACGCTTATTTCAACCTCCTCCTCCTTTTATTGCAGACGTATCAACGTATGTTAGATACATGGACGCCATACGCATTAGGCCGGTGGCTGGCAACTGCGTTTCTGCTTTTGGCATTCATGGGCAGAATTGTCTATCTTCAGGTATGTGCATACGATCTGAACAGGATTTAGCCAACTTCGTTTTGGCACGCCTTAATTTTTACCACTGTCCTCGTTGTTTTCAGGGTTGGTACATTGTAACGTACGCTTTGGGAATCTACCACCTAAACCTTTTTATAGCATTTTTAACGCCCAAGATAGATCCAGCTATGGCCGATGACTATGGTAAGTGTTTGCAGTAAATGGCGGATGTACTTCGCGGTTTGTGTAGAGTGTGCAAGTTTCAATTGCACAAAAAGGGCTGAGTACAGCTCATTTTGACCTTTGAGGTGAATTACACTCTACATGAATACTCACGACAACTTCCTCATCTGTATCATTTGATGCATACAAATTCGGAAACTCTTATCCCATTCTGGGCCAGTGACTCCGACAGGAATCATAATACAGTTTCATAGGACAGGTAACAGTGATTTTTGTGTGCAAGAAAATTTAGGGTTTTGGCCACAAGACTGGAGTAGCAGTGAATACAACGTGCCTCAATTAGTCGGTTCGTCTGTTTTATGGAGGGGAGCACCCTTTTTTTGGCCAATGACTCCCACAGGAATCACATGTCAATTCGCTATAATGAACAGCGCAAAAACTTTCGAAACCTTTGTCGTGTATTCCTTATGTCTTGGGAAGGCGAGAAACAAAATTCTAAATTTTTCCCTCGCTGTAAAAAAAATTCGGCCCAGAATGGGTTATTTGCGAAATAAATCAGTGGCTTTCTGAAGTGTTTCAGTCTCTGTTGATAGGCTGCTCTATTCTTTTCTTTTTCTAATATCTGCAAACAGTAAAACTCGTGCAGGTTAAGGGATGCGTAGTTAAGCTGACAATTTTTCTTGGGGATTTGGAATGTGACATACATAGAACACTGCACATTAGTTGTCGTCCACAATTACCCTAACAAATGATCATGCTCCCAATGCAGAAGACGGCCCCGAGCTACCAACAAAGGCAAACGAAGAGTTCCGACCATTCATTCGGAGGTTGCCAGAATTCAAGTTTTGGTACGACACTTTTTTTATGGCTTGATGGCAACGTAATCGTGTAGAAGAGTAATACGGTGTTTACGTGCGACGAAGTGCCTAAAGTATTTATTTTTATTTTTCCTTTTCCTTCCAGGTATTCGGCCACAAAAGCCACGTTGGTTGGCATTTTTTGTACATTCTTCGATGCCTTCAATGTTCCAGTGTTCTGGCCTATTTTGTTGCTGTACTTCATCACCTTATTCTGCATCACAATGAAGAGACAAATTAAGGTAATCGGCGCATTCTTTCGACATTGTGAACGCAGCATGCTGCAGTAATTCCTACCGGTAATAGGCATAAGTCTCGAAATTCGACTTTTCAAAATGAAGGTACCGTACATAACAGAACACAAGGAAACTTCACATTAATGTGAGTTTTCACGCAATAATAATTCGTGACTCGCTGTCACATGACAACCGTAATCATGAGCCAATGCCACAGTGTTCAGCCTCTGGGTTAATTTTGTCCCCTCGAGAGTCACTTAAAGCGTAGCTTTGCCGGTATTCGGATATTTCGGAAGATGATACAAAACTGTACCAAAAACACGCATTCTTTACTACATATTTTGTTTTATTTTTGAGAGCAAGAAGCTCCAATTCCAAACCCGACAGCGTTGCCACGTTACCTCGCCTGCTGTGATGTCATAGTAAGACGTCGAAACCGTTTACTCGGGCCAATGTCGGCGTTTGTCCGGCGCAGCCAGATCTTCTGATCTCGCTGGTACGATATGAGTAGGGCCTGACTCCCTAGGGTTATGTTTTATACCCGATCATGCCCAACGTCCTTTCAATGCCAGTTCTTTACAGTTTCATCAGGGAGCAAACTATCCCTTTAAACAAATGTTTAGAGCCTGAAGTTTTAGGGTGTTTACCCGATTCCTCCCCGAAATAGCACCCCGAATTGAAGGTTCACCCCTTTAGGGTGAAACCCGATTTTTACCCAGAAAATTCCCCTCACTGGGGTGTCTGTAGGAATGCATTAACGTTGCTTTTTTGACAGCTAGTGCAGTTACATCACTATTTGTACCAAACCACTACAATTAGTTTGAGTAACTGAGCCCGATTTATCCCCGAATTTAGCATACGGGGAATTTTTTTCACCCGAATTCGCGCGAATTAAGTGCGCACGTTTATTTACCCAATTTTTACCCCCTGAATTTAGAAAAAAAATATTTCCCGAAAACATCAGGCTCTACAAATGTTACATTAACTAAGCAAAGTTTATTTAAAGTGAATATGCAATTTTTGTGACAAGAGGACAAGCTTTCTGCTGAAGCTTTGCAAATACTCCATTTCACGCCACAACTAAAGCCACGTTTTGTTCTTGTCCTTGCAGCACATGTTGAAGTACCGCTATCTACCATGGTCTCACGGGAAGACACGCTACAGAAGCAAAGAAGTAACGGAGCTCAATGCCAAGGGACATTCAAAGTGAGGTCGTGTCATAGTTTAACCGACCGTACGGGCCAAACTGCAATTTTTTGAGGTGCCGTGCACCTGTGCTTCGTCTGTGGGCCAAAACGCAGCACATAGACGAGAAATAAAAGAGCCACAACAAGTTCGAAATGCCTGTTGACAAGTTGAGGGGGCAGCGGAAGGAGCGTTTACCCGCAGCTACGAAAAAGAGATGCAGGATGCCTTCATTTTTTATAAACTACCTTCATAGCAGTATTTGCACATTCTTTTGTCGTTTTGTTTATTCCCCCTCACCGTAGTCGTCTAGTTATTTTTTTGTACGTCTTTCCTCACTGTACTGTTTCTGAATAAACCTCCAGTAAAATTGTCCTCTTTGCCCTGATCTTTGTGGCATGCAGGAGGTTCATGGGTGAGGTCGTGTAACATAATGTGCCATTGCTAGACGGGGAAAAAATACAGCACGAAAAAGACAACCACGGGAGGAACATGAGACACACACGAGCGCTTACTCCAACTGAACTTTACTGCACTGAAGAGTGCGCAGCAACAGGAAAGAGCAAAAAAGGAAGAGCAGGTAGATAAGAACAACTTAAAAATTTACTGGACAATCTAGTTCTTCGCCTGTTCAAGTAACCTTGCCAGTTGCCTGTTCAAGTCGCTTGCCTCTCACCCGAGGCAAGCGAGATAGAGGTATCGCTGATACAGAGAGAACCTTTTTTTTTTCCGATAAAGAAGGCCTCCAAAATTTCACGGGCAAACTTATCTCTGCTGCTCCTGCCCAGAATCTTAACTGATTTAAAATTGGGGAGGTACATTTGCATTTTTTACAGTGCAATTTGGGTTTTACAGTGCAAATGGGTAGGTGCAATTTGTCGATAGTTCTTAACGATCTTTCGTGCTCCCTAGTTCTGTCATTGATGCATCTGCCTGTCTGTCCGATGTCTAAACTCTACCGCAGGAGAGGGGAATTTCGTACACGACACTTACGCGACATTCCACGTAAGGCGACGTACGTTTTTTACCGCAGCTCCTCACATCAACTGCAGGACCGTTGACTTTCCGGCAAAGAAGGTCCGGCAAGAAAAGGTTACTTGAACAAACGAAGAACTAGATTGTCCAGTAAATTTTTAAGTTGTTCTGGTTGTTCTTATCTACCTGCTTTTCCTTTTTTGCTCTTTCCTGTTTCTTTCCTGTTGCTGCGCACCCTTCAGCGCAGTAAAGCTCAGTTGGAGTAAGCGCTCGTGTGTGTCTCATGTTCCTCCCGTGGTTGTCTTTTTTTCGCGCTGTTTTTTTTTTTTTCCCGGTCTAGCAATGCATTACCAAGTAGCCCAACAAAGCATTTTGCTGAATAATTTGCCAATTCGTCGGGTCTTTAGGACCACCTTCGTCGTCCGTAAAAACTACGACCGAGCTTAGACACGTCGTGGGAACTGCGATGAGAGACTGCAGGCAGTGTTCCGCGAAAATGTTCCGCACTTGCGGATTTGCGTGAAGCTTGAAAGGTGCACTTGCATATTGTAATAAAGATAAGGATTCGGCACTTGGCTGATCTATATTAATGGTTTGGGAGCGTGATGAGGCTCAAAGAACAAACGCTCAAACAACAAACAGAACGAACAACTCAGTACCAAACAAAAAACTAAAAAACAAAACAAACAGTAAAAAACAAAAGGCTCAGTACCAGCGCTCACTTCAAACTAATTTTATTAACGAGGCGGAGATTACATTTATACAGATGTAGAATGCACAAGGTTCTTCGTTTTGAGGTTTTATGTTTTTTTCAAATTCGGGAGGGAAAACGCTGGTGCTATTCACACACGAGAATTCAGGGAGAAATTGGGCACCACGATCTCTGTTTGATACGTCATCGAGGAATTTTCGGGTGAAACGAAAGGCATATGGAACGAGCCACTGCTGTGACACTGGGACGAGAAACAAGAATCATTATATTTCCGCTCGTAACTGGCGCAGTGACTGACCGCGGTATTTGAACACTTGCCCGAGCTTCACGAAAGCCCGTCTTTGGCTCCTGCAGGAGTGGATCGTAAAAGGGGGACAAATAGGTTGTCACAAATAGCTCTCTTTGCTGGTATTATGATTCACTTCTCAGAAGGTTTTCAGAGAACGACAAGTTGAAGGACCGCGATTTCGTGTAGATATCTGGTTTTACCCGAGTCTTGGAAAATTTGTTCGGGGGGAACTATGTCTTGAAAAATCGGGTTTAACCCGAAAATGAAGAACCCTTAGAATGCAGCAATTTCAAACTGGTACTGAATAACCGAAAATTCTTTTCCTTGTGACACGTAGCTGCTCATTCGTTGATGATGCTATTTTTTTGTCGTCCTTACAAGTGTGGGGCCTCGACAAATTCTCTTCTTATCTCATTGCTGCATTTGTGCGATACCTGGCATTCATTAAGCGAGGGACTACAGCCACACGTGGCCGCATGTTGTTTCAGAGTATACAGTATGCTCTCATGCGCCTCCAAAGTCACTGCAGTTGCGTTGAAAGCCAGTATAGCAGTAGCCTAATGCCATCGACTTTAATTAGAGAAATTGCTTAGAACGTTTAAAAAGTAAATGTGAAACTGCAAAAGCAAGGAAGTTGGCGCAGCTGTCTTACGGACAGTTACGGACAGGCTGCACACAAATCCCACGGCAACTAAAGCATTATTTAAACGAAAGAAATACTGAACAAGGCGCACAGTTTTAATGTGCCTCACATAAAAGGCAGGGATATCTTAAAATGCATGTACTATTATGAGCAGAGCCTTTTCGTCTTAGAGTTAAAACCAGTAGAACCCAAATTTACTAGGCAGGTGCGAATGATGATTTTAAAGCCTGAACGGCCAGATACATAGCCAAAAGCGAATACGAAGCAATTAGTAAAAAAAAAAGCCGTACTTGAGTGTGGAGCCAATACATCGTTGTATAAGTGGACAGGAGATGTACAGATATAAACAGATATATTCAAACTGATGGGAATATGAAGGATATGCGTACTTTGTACTTTTTTCCTTTTCTACAAGAAAATCTGCTCTTCCACACAATGTCATTAGGTGTTACCAGATTTTTTTTTTTTTTAACATGGCCCAAGCTTTTAACATAAAACCCGATTTTTACCCAACCCGCAAATTTGGGAATAACGTAAAAACAATGACCATAAAAACAATGATCTAATTAGTTAATATAATAGTGACAAACATGTGTACATGAGGTGTAAAAAATGGGAAGCTTTTGACTTATTGGCTTGTGGATGTTCTTATGAGTCTACAAATGGAGAGTTTTCAGTTACCTCAGTGTGCAGCATTAAGTAGAATAGATGTGCTACAGTTGTAGCAAGACCTTTTAGGGAAAACATATTGTGAAATCCCAAGCTGCCATACAGTTATTTTTGTACAGCACTTTAATGTCTGGCCATGTTAGTGGTCGCTTTAAAGATAAAACTTCGCGTGAATGCATACGGAAATACGAACGATGAGTGAGTACATATTTCAAGCAGTGAAGCGTATTATTGTGCCAGTGGTTGACATTCACCTTGAAATATAAATATATATACGTAAAATACATAAATAGATATTTCATTTTCCACACTTGAACTGGGATTTAAAGCTAGATAGACAGCCAAAAGCAAAGCACGCTTTCAACAGGGAGACCTTTGTTTCAGGCTATACACATTCTACATATACGTGTTCTGCCACACCACTATTCGGCAGAAAGAAATAATTTGTAATGCACGCAAATGTAATCTATGTGTTATTGTGCACTGGACCCACTGGTTAGGATCTTCTTTGGCACAGTCCATCATTCAGTATTTTGAGGGAGTCTGAGAAGTTTGATCTTTCATAAGCTTTAAAGGGACAGTCCAAAGCTGCTGCTTTCTGATTATAGTTGTATTCAACTATAAGTAGAGCCTGAAGTTTTAGGGTGTAACCAGTTTCTTCCCCAAATTTGCACCCCGGATTGAAGGTCGCCTCTTTAGGGTGAAACCATGATTTTTACCCGGCAAATTGCCCTCACTGAAACGTCTCTAGGCATGCACACTAGCTTGCTTGGCAGCAGACACAATTACACCACCGTTTGTACCAAACCAGTACAGTTTGTTTGGGTAATAGTGTCCGATTTCTCCACAAATTTAACATACGGGAAGTTTTTCCTACCCGAATTCGCATGAATTTAGATCATATGTTGATTTCCCCGATTTTTACCCCCCGAATTGGGAAAACAATATTTCCCAAAAAACCTCAGGCTCTAACTATAAGTTATTGTGTCATATTCAAAATGTGATCTAACAGAGCGTCGTAGTTCTTGAGATAAAGGAGAAAAGCCAACGGCACGTTCATATCTGGTTTAGGTTTCACAGCACTGTAAGTGTGAGTCACGACTGAGATATGATGATCGAGGACTGTTTTGAAATGTGATAGAATGTAATCAGCAGGTCTCGTCTCAAATCAGTGCCTTGATTGCTCAGTGGAACAAAAAACCAGAAGTTGCTGATAGTGACATTGTGTGCCGTGAAAGCACTGGCTATAAAATTCAGTTCTGTATCAGGGAAGCAGGTGGCACTGTTTGTTTTGCTTTTGGAGTGAGCATGGACTGTCACTCTAAGGTGCTTTCTTCTGTATCCATAGTCCCCACTTTACGTAGTATTTTTCGCTTTGTTCCGATTTGTTCTTGTTTTTTTTTTCTGCTTTAAAATTAACTGTGTGTTTCATTGCAATTTTCAGGTAGAGGAAGAGCCAGACTGTAAAATGCAGTTTTCTGTTTCAGTAGTGTTGAGGAATTGTGACTACCAAGAAGTTCAGGGCCGGGTCTCTGCATTGACCTCAAGTCCATCGCTTGGTGTTGTCAGTCAAGGCTTGTACATATGTGAACAGGACATTCCCTTATCTTCAGAGAGTCACGTATACTTAGGTTCGGAACTTTGTTTTTCTTTTTCCTTTTTCATACAATGGAGAAACAATGCTAGTTTCAGTGCAAGGTTGTTCCGCACCGGAACAGGCACTTGACATTTGCAAAAACGAACAAAGCATTGCAGAATAAAAGATTTCATGGAGTAATATATGGAGTCTCTCAGTTGTGCAAACTAACATTGCTTGATACCGTGCTCTGCTAGCTTAAGCAGGACTCATTTAAAAGGAGTGGCTGGTTTGCCCTGCACATCCTTAAAGGGACTGTGAAAGGATATTTGACAAGCCTACGGTCATTTTCAATTTGCTCCTCTGTACCAAAGCATTCACCCTGTAAAATATGAAGTTGAAAATTGTTCAAATAGCGAAAACATTCGATATGAACAATGACTGTGAACGGCGGCTGCTACGACCCGCCTGCTAGGCGAACTGGTCATGACATCGTACACGGGGGATGTTGCCAACTAGCGGACAGACTTTTCCAAGCAAGTCACAAAATTTGCGAGCAACCTTGTAAGCTTCACCATGAAATATGTTTTAATTTGACGAGGAATCACCCGGTCGTCCACAACTGATTGAGAGGACTGGATGTTATTGATGTAGGGTATGGTGGGGCAAGATGAGACAGAAATTTGCAATTGAATGTGAAATTTTTATTTTTCGTGTTTTTAAAAAAAACTAGCTGTAAGCACATACTCAGTGGGGGGTCTAGAGCTTGTGACCTGTACATGCAGAATGGACGTAGCCGGTCTAAAATAAACAGAATAAGAAACTCAAAAATAGAGATTGCCTCATCTTGCCTCAACCATCGGGGCAGGATGAGACAGTCACGTCCGTCTGATCTGTTGCTTGTGCGTGCACTTTGCCGAAAATAACCTAGGAAACAGGGAAACTTGCTTGAATCTCCTAGGTAATATGGAAAAAAAACAAATCTCTGAGGAACAAGCATCGAGGCATCTAATAGTTGACTTATCCATATCTAAATTACATTTAATTTAAATTTCATTAAATTCAGATTACATTAAATTGTCGTGTCTCGCCCCGCACATGTCACCGGATCCATAAATTTTTCTGTTCAACGCTGGACAACGTAGAGTGCCCATATTTCGCGTATACCTAGATGAATGAATAAAGAAATAGAATGCGGACTTACATTGACAAGACAAGCCTGCGAAACATTGCTGCGTAGATTACAAGAAAAAGAACTGCGGAAAATTGTGCCTTTTTGGCGGGTCTTTACATTCCAGGCAGCACAAGCAGATTTTTTTTAAATCTGCAATGCGTAAACCAATCCGGACAATTCTCACGTGCAATAAAACGGACATGCAGAGCCACCTATGAGTAAAGTTCCAAGCACATGGAGCTACACGTCTCTGAAACAGGCGGTGTCGAGCAAAATATGTCCCATCTTGCCCCACTTCACCGTAAGCCCGCTTCGAAGGGGCGTATCTGGCAGTCACGCCCTCACAATTTTTGTGTGGTAAAAGTGTGCCCCTGGTGCACTGAATACGGTTGAACGTCGATGGGGCGTTTGATAGTGAGGGATCATGAGAACTGTTTCCGGCAGAGTACCCCTAGAACACCCGAAAATCATTCATGGTCCCATTAATGAAATACTGGAAATCTACAACAAGTCGACGTAACAAGCTTATGTTTTATGCAGAGTTCGAGGTAACTCGTTCCTGTAACTAAGTTCCTTTTTTTGGCAACTTGTAACTTAACTCGTTACTTTTGCGCGGTGGTAACTTTGAGAGGAACTCGTTCCTTTTTCAGATAACTTTGCCAAAGTAACTTAAGTTCCAAGTTACTTTTAATTCGCTTTTCACTCACGTCTACATGTTGTCTTGCTTTCTCTCCGGTTCCTTCATGGGATTTTTTGCCATAAAACATGATATTCAATCAATGACAGTATTTTATTCAGGAAGTAAGAACCGCTGCCATTAAAATGAAGCTGAACCATTGTGCGCCCACAGGGAGTAAGATGCAAAGCGTTCGAATTGTTGGACATAAACGAAAACAATCTAAGCGTGTTGAACTCCTTCGCAGGCAACTCCAGGTCTAATTCAACTGCTCACGCACGCTGCATCTGTGTAGTGCTATTTTGTGTCCGAAGTAACTTGGAAGTAACTCGTTCTTTGTAACTCAGTAACTGCAAGTTACATTTCAGGCTGAAGAACTTCGTTATTAACTTAGTTGCATTTTTCACACGGTAGCTTAACTCGTAACGAGTTCCTTTTGAAGTGTAACTTCTCAATCTATGGTTTTATGGGCACTGCCCCAAACTTCTGATGCAACTGTAGGTCATCATTTTTTGTCACATGCATTACATTATAGGGTGCATTCACACGACATCAAACGAACGTGCTTGGACACCGCGGTGGTGGTTACTTTTTTGGCACAGGTGCCGAGCTCGTCTAGAGTTTGCTCAAAAAAACGAAGCCTAGAATGGTGTTTTGAAATCCGGTCGCTTCTTTTATCCCGAAGACACTTCCGTCATTGTCGCTCCCAAGTTTTCTTTTACGAAAACTATGGTTGCTGCGTTGAATGGCGCAGTTTGTCATCTTTCAATGCTGCTACCACGAAAAGGGACCACCAGTGGGAGGAGCTTACGCGCATGCCATGTGGCGTAGATGAATACGCTTTATATTCTTCCCCAAAACTACAAATAAAGAGTTGAATAAATAAAGGTTATCATCATATTGAATGTGTTGCTACACCAGAGGGGTCTTCTTTTTGCATCGCGCATATTTTATGCAACGAACTGCCTTTTAATACGAGGAGGATTGAGAGCTAGCAAGCGGGCTGGCTTGTTGTTTCGGCTGTTATGGCTTCTAGTTTCTTCACAAACCGGTTTAAACCTGTACACATGTTGTACTGGAACAAAATCTGAACCTTTGTCCAAACGCAAATTGACAAGGGTAAAATTTTTCAGTTCAAAACTCGGGGCCAGTATGCTCTTCAGGTGCATGATGTCCTCATTCGGAGCAACTCCCTTTAGTCTGAACTCCACTTCATTCAAACGAGACTTGGGTTCTATTCGGGTTCTTAAAAAAAAGGATTGCACTGTGTTGCATTCTGTTATTACATTGCTGCATCACGTAAAACATACTTGTTGATGCTCGAGGCACAGACCATCAATTTCACTGTCACGTGCCACAAGTCCTATTAGACACACACGTTTACACTGTCATACTCTTTATTTATAAAACTGCAAATCCGACGGACTGCTTAACAAGCTGGCATCGAGATTGTGTCTGATCTACATAGGAGACGAGGGAAAGCAGTCATTACACTGCTGTCCATATGGCACAAGTAGTCTACTGTACAACGACATGGATAAATGGCACATGAAACTGCACTAAATACACACCCACAGACTAGTCAATAGGGATGAGGCAAGACAATGGAAGGAACTTGTCTAAAGCACTTGTGACGTGGGTGGTATCACGAAGGGTTGCTGTGTGGTCAACACCTGTGGCTGCCATGTGAGAAACCCAGAAACCTGTGGGTGTACCCGTGGACTCTGCAGCTGAACGCCTCGTAGCACTTGAGACTGCCCTACACAAGACGGCTGCACGCATGGCACAAAACCGAAGTGTTGCACAATCGACGGAAGCTCCGCTGACACCACCACCTTAGGAGGAGTGGCATCAACAGCTGCCGCTGCTGGACCTTCATTCTGTCTACCTCTAAACGGTACTGCACAAACTGGTAGTTTCTGTTCTGGACCTATCCTTGACACAGGCGTTGCTGCTGGACTTTCATTTTGTTTACCACTAAGTGGCATTGTACAAACTGGTAGTTTCTGTTCTGGACCTATTCTTGACACAGGTGTTGCTGCTGGACCATTATGTTTACCACTAAGTGGCACTGTACAAACCGGGAGTTGCTGTGCTGGACCCATTCTTGAGACTTTTGGTCGTCCAGCTTTACAATCGTTTAGTGATGCAGCCCGTTTCTTCCCTTGGACACGTTCCTGCGCTCGATGCCTTCCTGGTGTCGCGGGGCACGTTTGGTCGTTCCTCTCCGGCCGGGAAGAAGGTACACGTCCACGGCCTCGCACTCTCGGCCTCTCGAAGACTTTGCCACCGGCTTCGGCTAGCAAGCCGACGATCTCGTCAAAAGGATCCAGACCGTGCCTCCTGACGTTCCTCCTCCAGATCTGCTCGTACAAGTACTGCCTGAGTCGGCCCCTTCGGTTTCCGCCACCACTTAAGGGTTGTTTGATACACTTCCATACAGGTCCACAAACTTGCACGTGGATCTTGGCATTCTTTCGTGCAACGCTGCCGAGCCTATGGGTAACCACCTGGTGTCGGTAGTAAGGCTCCCTGCCCTTCAACCTCCACAAGAGCGGATCCTCCCCCAGCGTGGACAGCCTCGCGTAAGCCGCCCGGCCGCCAGTGACGACGGTCGTCCCGTGCAGAACGTGTCGTCGGACGACCCGAACCATTTCTGTTCTGTGGCACTTGCTCTTGGGGATGGGTACGAGTCGTAGCCTTCCGGCGCGGGGTCTCCCATCCGGTCCGACCTCGCGTTCCATCATCCCGACAACCATCCGACGGTTCGTCCACCCCAGGAATGCCTCGTCGACGTCGACGACTTTCCCGCTTCCACCGATTTTTCTGCTCAGCCGTTTCGCCGCGAACAGTGATATGCCCCGACGCAGAAGCGAGAGCCACCTGGAGACTGTGCGACTTGGTGTCAGCTTTCCCTGCCTTGACGACTCGAAAGCTAACACGTTCACGTTTGTGATGCCGTGCGCAAACAGGTACGCGACTGTCAAGGCGCGGCCAAGCGTCAGTTGAGAACAGTGGAAGATGGTGCCGGACGTGAGCCTTTCGGACCAGTAATGGCCGCGGTTACGACATACCCAGGTATAGGGAGAACCATTCCTGCGCTTGAGATGCGTGCTGCCCCCGCAGACGCCGCACTGCCTCTCGCGTCTGATCAGTCCCAATTCCTGGAGCCATGGGATTAGACAGGTTTTACCTAAAAGTCAGAAATAAGATAAACAATATGCGGTCAGGTATAAGCTGCACGGCAGAAGACTATATATATTGGTACGAGTGAGATAGGGAAAAAACTTTTTGTCTATTCCAAGCAATGATGAACGTTTCAGAATTAACTACAAACCAGGGGCGGATCCAGGAAGATCCTAGGGGGGAGGGGGGGGCACTAAAAAAAAGAGAGAAGACGGGGGGGGGTCGCCATGTAGCAGGAAAATTCGCCGTGATTCTGCCGGAATGAGGGGGGGTAGAGGTATGTCTTGCCCCCCCCCCCCCCCCCCACCTGGATCCGCCCCTGCTACAAACCCATGATAATTACAGTTACAAACCCACAATAATTACATCGCAGTTGTAAACGCGACGTAAACCCCCGAATTATTATTATTATTATCATAATAGTACACTATTTAGCACGTGCGTTCCCAGGATTTTTTCCAAGGGGGGGGGGGCAAGGTGCTTCCACCGGGGGGGTCTCTCTCTCTCTCGGTACGCCCATGCTATTTAGAGAGAAACGGTATGCTCTGGTCGATACCTGTTTTGCAAGCTCAAAACTTCCTGTGGACGATAGAATCTGCACTAAGTCCTCCAAAGTGTTCAAAACGAGAACGTCGTTCCTAATCGTACCCTCCACACTATGCCCGATAAAATGATTCTAGACAGTCGAGTTGTCAGAGACAACTTACCGGCAATCCTGTTCAAAACTAGCGCCTCGCCCATTCGGTCCTGTTTGTGCAATGAACGCTATCAAATCATGCATAACCTGCTGATAACCTGCAACCTGTGCCTATCGTAAAGGAAACGAAGGAAATCACACCGGATACCGAAACCACCACCGAATATAAACAAAAAGACAATGTTGCCAGGCTGGCATCGCCGCATCGCTTCGCAAAGGCTAAAAGTCAAATAAGCTTATTTAGTGACTCTAGGTACAAGCAGCTAAAAAGCTCTAGTAAAAGCTACAGAGATCAACGGAAAGAGACGACGAAGCACTGTCGGCAGTTCAGCTTTCAGCTCATGATGGTATGCCTTCGCATTTCGCGCCTGTCCTCCATGGCGCCATGTAATAGAGTTGAACTACGCTCGAAGTTAGGGTCGAACAAGGTCCCGCCCGAAAGCCACGGTCTTGAGGGGATTACGATGGTCCCTGAAAGGGACGCGACCTTCGGTTCTACTTTTCTTTCCACAGGATCGAGGCAGCGAACAAGTGCCCATTCGTGGAACCCAGCCCTCCACTTCAGATTTGTTTCGGTTTCAGTCTGTCTACCAACGTCATGATGACGGTTCTCGGGTAGAGGTCTATAGTCTATACGCGTCCGTCTCCGAGACGAGAGAGGTGCTTCTGCGGCGCTGTCCACTCTGTTCATTCCCTTCGACACCGCAATGGGCTGGAACCCATTGGAGAACCAGCCTGTTCTCTGCTTCGTAGACAAGTTTGTAAGCCCTTAACCATATAGCCTCCTATATAGGAGGCTATATGCATTAACACACCCATAACCAACGGTGCAGATGATCTTCGGATGCCAGAATTTTCAGTTGCTTGCACTGCAGATGTTGAGTCAGTGAATACGACCAAATCCCGTGGGGGTAAAGCGAACTATGTGCTGAAGAAGTAAAAATACGGCATAGAGTTCCGCAGCTGTTGATGAGGTTGAAAGCAGGGGGCGGATCCAGTAACGGAAGAAGTGCAAGGGCGCAGGCGAGCTGGTACATGATAATACGAAGGGAACCCAGAGACAGGGGAAAGAAAACACGAAAACACACACGATCTCAGGGATTCAGATTCTCGGTTTGGGGGTGGGGGTTGCTTTGTCGGAGCGCGTAGTGGGGGAGGTGGGAGAGGGAAATCCAATGTATAAACTGAGGTTTGTACCCCAAACATCAGTTTATACATTGGATTCCCCCACCCTGGATCCGCCACTGTGCAAAAGTGAGTCGTTCCACTACTTCTTTGGATGGGATGACGAATGCAGACGCGGACTTGCCATTTTGAGAACGTGATGTTAACTTTGATGATACCGTCAAGAGATAAAGATCGATTTAACTAAGAGCTGATCAAATTACTTGTGGTAGAGTGCGCGGTGTGAAGCACGTGCTCCGGTCCTCCGAATTGTATGGATCCCGAAAACCCTACCCACAACATTCGTCCCACCTATCTTGGGATATGGTGAACCATACTTGGGAGTACGGAACCTGCTTAGAGAGCAGCACCGCAGCACTGCCACCACCTGCATGTGGGCCGGTGGTGCCACCTGGTGACCAGCTTTAAGCGCGATGTGAAAGGAGGCTGTTTTCAGATCCGACGGACCCATACAAGCGGTGTAGGATGCTAAGCACCGCGTGCATTCACCGCAGCTGTTCATCTTTTATATCTTGGAGATTTTTGGCTTCACTTTGGGTTCTAGTACCAGTAATGCCTCAATTTTACGGTTCCTGAAATAAATAGATTCAGCCCTGAACCCCCCAAACACGAGGGTCCACGTATTTACCGTGGCCAGCAGGAAGACTACTTGGCATTGGTTTCCAACACAGCCATAATTTTTAACTTTATTGAACAGACAGCAAAAACACTGCTGACAAGTCTACAGCGGAATGGTCTAACAGCATGCTTACATTGACTTCACCAGTAAGAGCCCCCAAAGTGGAAAAAAAGAAAAAAATGGGCAATGCGTGATATTGCAGTATACAATAGCAGCAACAGTAATAACACTCAGCCTAACACACATTTACAACCTCTCTGTGCAGTTTATCAGTGATATAGTCATTCAAAAATTCTCACTCCCCCATTTTCAAAATGCCAGGGACAAAAAAAAAAGCGATAGCGCTGCAAGAACAGGCGGGTCTCTCGACCAGGCTGAGGATAGAGCATGTAGGTTAAGTTGATGACCAAACAGAATGAATAGATTCCTGTGACCTTCCAACCACCAAAACCTTTTCTTTCAGTTTAATTACTGTCCTAGAACGGTGTCAGGCTTCAGGAAAAAGATAAAGAAAAGTCCTGTCTTTTTTTTTTCTTCTAGTTCTGAAAACAAAACACTAGGGTTTTGGGAGGGTCCCATCTGTTGGTTCCACCAATTAACAGCGGGTCTCATAGAGGCCACTGCGGCCAATGTAGCGCACCCATTTAATCACATCGTGGTCGCTGTAGTTCAGCTTCGACTCGAACACCTTGAGGTAGCGGACTTTCAGACCGGATGGCGCAAATGGAACCTGCGGAGAAAAGGTTCTTGAGAAAAGCTGGTTCTACGACTGAGGGTGATAGATGGATACCTCAAAGTTCATGGAGATGGGAGGCCTGTTCCATTTCTTCTTGGCGTCAGTCTGCAGCAGCTCGATCTCTGCACTAAGCTGGGTCTCTTTCATGCCAGCCATACGCTTAATCCTAGGGTTAGAATGACAAGTTTCAAATATCAAAATGTGATGCGGCGAATGCTGTCTGCAGAGCTGTTCATTCTGTCACCAAACGCTAGCAAGGGCGGGAATTATCTTGAAGAAGCAACCACACCTCGAAATGCTGAATGCACTGGTCTTCAGCCACCTAACGCCACGACCCTCGTGAATCACCTAACGCCACGACCCTCGTGAATCACCTAACGCCACGACCCCCGTGAATCACCTAACGCCACGACCCCCGTGAATCACCTAACGCCACGACCCCCGTGAATCACCTAACGCCACGACCCCCGTGAATCACCTAATGCCACGACCCCCGTGAATCACCTAATACTATGACCCTCGTGAATCACCTCATGCAGCATCTAGCAGCTATGCTTTCATGTTGCTTCATATTCGCTTCAGTTGGGTAATACAATTCACTTTGGCTGTATAACTACAATCGCCAGCAGATTTTTCAGACATGCTCGATTACTCGGACGCGTTCGCGGAACGGCCATGGACCCCATAGAGTTAATGCATAACAACGTCGAAAATTTCGGGCGCCATACAGCCCTGTCGCTCGATATTTCGGACTGTTTGTCCAGCAAGCGAGCATCACGAACGGTTGCAGGCTCAGCACGCACGCATGATGCAATGCGACGGTAAAGGAACTGCGCATTAGTCATTCCTTCTTTGTTATATACTTTAACTGGGCAAAGAACATGGAGTGAAACAGGTCAAAAGATGACCATGTCCCCCTTTCCACATCGGGTAATGGGTAACTGCTGCACCAATTGCGGTTGTGCCCCACAAGTTTCGCTTCGTATTAATGTCCTATCTCTCAGGATGCCAGAAAATATTCGTATCATCCGCACTTCGTATGAAAAGAATTACACCAAATATAAAAATTGAAGCAAGAAAATAATAGGCAGTGACTGTTCATTTTCCATTACTCTGAGGGAAGGCCTGTCTTTGCTCTTTTGCGTCTTTGTTTCGGCCAGCGCTGTAGAAGTTCGCGAATGCCCAGCACGTGCTGTCGAGTCGCCGTGCCGACAGTGCCGTAAAGCGAGCTTCACCTAGAGCACACATGCGCTAGCTGAAGCAGACTTGCGGAATGGTTGATGCCTAATGTTGCCAGAAGTACGTTCCCTCCACGTGTTCGGGATATCGACGACTTGCCGTCTCTCAGTGCAGCCGTCAAACCCATACTAATAAAGGCGACTGCGGTGCTTTGGTCCGATTTTTCGGACATGCTCGATTCTTCGGACTCGTTTGCGGAACGGACGCGGTTCTCATAGAGTTGGTGTATAAGAATGTCCAAAATTTCGGACACCGTGCAGCCCCGTCGCTCGATATTTCAGACTGTTTGCATAACCAGCGAATTTCTCTCTTGGGATGACGGAAAATATTGGTATCATCCGAAATTCGTATCAAAAGAAATCAACCAACTAAAATATTGAGGCTAAATATATAGGCAATGATTGTTCATTTTCCATTCCTCTGAGTAGAAGAGATCTGTTGTAATCGTTTTTGGCGAACGGCTTGATTCAAAAGGCCCAGCACGTGTTGTCCGCCCGCGAGTGGCGCGACAGCGCTGTAAAGCGAGCTTCACCTAAAGCACTCATGCGTTAGGTGAAGCCGACTTGCGGACTTTATGACGGCGGTCAGTGTACAGTGACGAAATGCGCTTCGGGAAATAATAAAAATACATATAAAATATAAAAAATAATAATGAAAGCTGATGTTACCAGGCAGAGTTGGAGGCACTTTAGGAAAGCATCGACAACGTTCTTCAGCCTACTAGTGCTTAGTAAAGTTTATTTTGAAGTGAAATTCATTTTTTCGGACTGCTCGATTATTCGGACTTTTGCGCGATCCCCGCCGAGTCCGAAAGACCGGACGGCGACTGTATTCGCTTCAGTTCTAAAATGGCTATTTGCACATCACTAAAAAAAATGAACATCAATTCTAAGTTCAAAAGGTTTCACAATAAAAGTTCATCATCTGTACCAGCCTGCAGTAAGCTATTCACAATCAACTGCTTAATCCTGTACTCACTTCCATACAATGGCATTCTCACTGGCCTTGTACTTGGCCTTGCCCTTCATGCAGATGAGCTGAACTCCGCTTGTGTTCAGTGGTGTTGGAATGCGTACCTGACATGGGGTAACGCAAATCGGTGAGAGATCGGTTACAGATCGGACAGAGCACAAGATGCAGCCAGCACAGTGCTATTCTGAGTACCTCAATCTTCTGTCCAATGAGTGATGGCTTGAAGTTTGACTTGAGCACCACTTTTACCTCCATCTTAGTGCGGCCAACCTCTCTTACCAAGGGGATGATTCTAAATGGAAAGCTGATGTCTTTTGTGATGCGATACCTGCCATGAAAATTCATAACATGAGGAAACATCAAACTAAACAACTACTCTACTCTAGTCTACTCTAGTCAAACTAAACAAGTTCTATGCATGTCACATTTCTTGCTGCCGGATGAATATGCAGACATGGCAATGCTTTGCATCAGAACGGCACTATCCGACAGGAGCGATTTTCTTCGAGAGTCGCAGCGACAACTCCGAATTTATATTTCTCATTGAGGTGGTTATCTTTGTACTAGCCTCAAGGCATAAGCGTGCATGTAATAAAGTTGGTCGAGAGTCCACGATGGCACCGCACAATTTTAGAAACGCTCAGGGTGTCACACAGATGCTGAAGAGTGCCGCGCCTCCTTATAAGTGATAACCAAGGTCCCCAGTTTTCAGAGATTCCGCAAAATTCCACAAAATCCTGAATTCATCGCGGAATACTTCGTTTGGCACGGAATTTCGAGGAATCCTATTTTGCTCCGAATTTCGCTGCATTTTGCACAGAATGTAGCGGATGTCAGACTGGGTCGAAAGATACGATTGCTGTGGCGTGAACGGCTACTTCGACGTGCAGTATCTCAGAAGAGATGCTGCACACTCGAGCGAAACAGCATAAAATAAAAGTGCACGCTGCGCACGCTCCTAGCTGCTCCAAGGCACACGTGACCCTTCGACATACCGTATTTACTCGCATATTTTGCACCATCGCATAATTTGTGCATCTCTAGTTTAGCACTAAAAATGGAAAGGGAAAAAAATTGCTTAATTTGTGCACCCGCGTTTTCATGCGCAGGTATTCCAGCACGAAGTCTTCCAGCAGCGCGTCTACATATTTCACTGGTTGCACGATATTTGGGTACTTTCTTCGGACTTGCGCAGTGCAGTGATAACATCAACGTCCGCTCTATAGACAGCCTATATGACCGGCACACTCAAAATTGAAATTTTGCATCATTTGAATATCGTAACCAACATTCCCTTAAAATTTCCCCAACTTTTCCGAATTTTAGGGGGCGAAAAAGTGCGCAAATTATGCGAGTCAATACAGTAATTAGGTTTAAAGATCTTTCAGCAGGTATAAAATTGTTGCGGGCGACAGACGGCACTTTCTGAGAACACAGGATATCATGTATGTAATGCTGAGCCACAACAGTGCTTTGAACCCAAGTTTATAAAATAGTTTTCTATTGCACATTACCCTCGAAAATAAAGTCTTTCCCCGTTTCACGCAGCCGTTGACTCCTTGCCGCAGAAATACGCGAAATTTACAGGTTAGTGCCGCGGAATCTTGAATTTGCCGCGGCAGAAAGCCGGGGCCTTAGTGATAACTGAGCATGCATGTCCAGGAAACGTCTTACCTCATCAACTCAAACTCTCCATCAGGTGGGATGAAACTTATGCTATGTTCACTCTCAAACTTGCTCAGCTTGACACACTGATGAAACTGGCAGTCATCTATTGCAATTGAAGTCTTTCCAGTGCTGCAAAATGAAAAGATGTGTACGCAAGTTTATTTCAGTTTATGATACTGGTGCATATGAAAGCTGCAGCTGCACGTATGGCCTTGTGTTATACTGTGAAACACTGTAAAGCACCCCCTTTTACCTCCGATTTAAATTATCATCACTAAAGTTAAAACCTGAAATGCCCCCAAAACTAACTTGGCACTGTGCCAATTCCGCCACCAACGCTAAGTACTGCAACCGACGAGAGATGTAAATAGGACGGTTCAAGTTCGGAGTCATGGCATCGACACTTTCTTTCCTCAGTTATTTTCCAAGTGCTCAAAGAGTGTCTGTTTTATTTTCCATCTGATGACAACAGATTTTATGGCTGCTGAAATAAAACCCATTTCCAAAAACATAAATCCTGAAAACAAAGCCCTAGCTTCACAGCAAGTTTCCTTTATACTTTCTGTGTTAATGGGGGTAGTTACTACAATTAGCAAAAAAAAAAAAAAAGGATGCACTTGCCAAGCTAGTTTTAAAAAGGAGCATGGAAGGGCTAAAAAAAAAAAAAAACTAGAAATTAGTCCACTGCTATGCCACTCTGCTATCCAGTACTGCTAGTCAGTCTGGTACGTCCTGTCTTCAATATGGTAAGCCAACAGATTTTTTTGACTCACATTATAGGATTGATACATCTCGCGACTGTCTTTCCGGGCAGACTGAAGCCTGGATTATCTGGACCAAAACGCTTGCGTACAAGCACCAACGCCACTATTTCTGGCACTGCGGTGCTAACTTCGAAACAGCCATTTTGGATTGTGCACTTAGATTGGATTGGTAATTGAAATCCTAGGTGAGAATTCTCGAATACTTCCAAACCGTACCTCAAGGTGACGCCATGGCTGTGCCGCGGCTATCGGCGCCAGCACTTTTGGGAGTCTGGACACTCTCTACAGGGTTTCTTTGTGCATGCTGTTGCTGTTTGTATGTTATGGTGATGTCTGTTGGGTAAGCTGGGTAAGTCACTACTGCTGCTGAAAGCCAATTTTCTCAGGAAATTTGCATTTCCTTTGAGTGACGGTTCCTGAAGGTGGTATATTCGTAACACACAAGACAAAAAAAAAGCTTGAAGGGCCTTCCACACTCCTTAAAGTCTGACACTCTGTGCAAATGGCGGATGTTTGCCTGGAGTGAAACAACACGGATAGAGTTGGTTACGTTAAACATGATGCAAGAGTGACTCCTCCTTACGCAAATGTGTCGCGTATCTTTGGTACTGTGTGTGTTCACACAGTTCAAAAGTGCATTTAACTGTTTTTGCAGGAAAGCCAAGCAGTCTGGAGGATAGCAATGCAAACTGCTCATGTGACAGAGGTATTAGAGACTTCCTTGGAGGAAGTGCCATACCTTTATTAATTGGAATAAGGGTTCGTGGAAATAAAACATTGTGTTACCTACGCCCTTTCCCATGCAAGGCTGACACTCACGATGCACTCTCTGGGAAGACATACATACGTGAAAGCACAGTGCTAAAGTGAATGATGCCCATTGACAAGCGAGCATGCGGAAAGCAGTCTGCAGACTGTTGTACCTGCCAACACAAAGGATGGATGAGGAGTACCTTCGAGTGGGGTCATCCATGGTGCTGCTCTTGCCCTTGCTCTCCATAGTTATTTTGTCGTTTATTCCAAACTTGCATTCCGGCATGCCGGAGAGGTAAGACTTCATTACTACCTTCCCGGCGACGTGTGCACTCAGCACCTGTCCTGAAGGTCAAAAAGGTAAAAAATGTGGACATATTATTCGTCCGGGTCTCAACCAAGATGAAGGGGCCATAAGAGTGGCCTAGAGGGAATGCTTTGAAAGAATCGACTGTTTGTTGAAGAAAATGTCTCATTGTGGGTTGTCGGCCCATTTTCATTCTATCAAAGCGACATTAGATCAATGGGCAGAGCTCGGCTGTCTTCAATCTGGTTGCAAAAAACAGAATTATGCCCGCATGATGCCATGTACAGTTCACTTTTTTTACCGGCGGTGCTGTAGACACTGCCCCAGAGACCATGATGAACTGTTTTGCAAAGATTAGTCAACAGGATTCTCGATAGAATTGTCTCGAACTTTACTTATACTTAGGGAGTGACTTTTGCGGGTTAAATGCCTTTCTCAGATTCGGGGGGGTAAAACTTGGGCCCCATTTTTAAGTCTAATTTTCGGGGAGAAATTGGGCAATAATTGCGCCTTCAGGTGTTATCGGGTGTTTTTGTTTCTCTTCTTGTCTATTAAGCCCTTTCCTTACTTCACCTTTTCGTTCTTTTGTCGTTTTTGCGGGATCGTGACCTTCAGGCGCAGACAGTGTTGACACACATGGGTGTATTGCTGGGAACGCAAGTGACCCATTCTTACATGTGTTACACATGGCAACCTTTGTTCGTCATCAGTGGAAACGTCACTTGAGGATTTCATGATGACTTGAATTCAGGGAGAAATCGAGTTTAGCCCGAATTGGTCGGAGGTCAGTTCGGGAGGGAATAACTGGGCGGAATCAGGTTAAACCCGAAAAAGTCACTCCCCACTTATACCGAGCGTTTTGTAGGCAGCAAGTCAAATATTTTACACAACAGCTGACACTGTTCAGTAGAATTTGTGACTCAATACGAAACGTTGGTCACTGCCGTGCAAGTTCTGACACTGAAAGTCACAAATGAAGCCATCACTGCTGTCCATACATATTCACACTAACACTGTTGGCATTTTGTAGTACGTTAGTGCAGTGTAGTGCAGTGCTATACAAATTGCATTCAGTGCACTAGAAGGCTTTGCTATTTCTAACCTCTGGCAGTGGGACTGCAAAAAACGTGTCATACTATTCTGAAATGCACTTCTGATATGTGACAGTCTGTCAGAAGCACAACGTACTAGATTAAAACGACCATGTCACAAGTACCCCTTCCCAGCGCCGCATTTGGAAGCTAGCGGTGGAGCTACTGGTCGGCCCGGTTGTTGCTTCCTCCATTTCTGCAATACTTTGTACTTCAGCTTACCTTAGTATATTTGTGCAAGCGATGCATGTCCCACGGGAGATGCATCTTTCTAAAGTTGATTATCATCATCATTCTACGCATTTTCATAAGAGCTGTTGCTGTCGTCTGCTATGGTAGTCGTACGTGCACTTCCGAGTGTTCAAAATTCAAATTTCCATTGTCCAATCATGATGCAGATCTTGCGGGCCAACGAGTAGCGCCCCTAACGGATCGTTGCAGACGGGCTTCTCATAGTGGTTGCCGATTATGACATGGTCGTTATAATCTAGTGGGTCGTGGTCAGAACATCTTAAAATCGACCGACAGAGGTGCCTACCTTGGGGAGACATAAGAAGGTTTACATACTCCAAGACATCCAGAAATAGCTCGTTACGACGATATTTTATTCCTTCACGGCGCCACCCTATCTGGCCGGTCACCTGGGAGGTGATCTGGCTTTGCTCTTCCTTCGTCTGAGACTTCACCCCCTGTTGAGTGATGAAGGTCTTCAGGATCCCGGTGTCTGTATTTTGGGGGTATCCAAAGTCCAGGATCTCTACAATAGCATACACACAAATGTTAGCTGATACTACATAACTAGAGCCTGAAGCTTTCGGGAAATTTTTTTTTCTAAATTTGGGGGTAAAAATGAAAGTCACTGAAAAGGTTAGCCAGCTGTAGGGCTCGAACCCACATCTTCTGGATTACCGGTGGTAGAGCCCTGGACCGGCAATCCAGAAGATGTGGGTTCGAGCCCTACAGCTGGCTAAACCTTTCAGTGACTTTCATCTTTCATCGTTAATTTCTTAGGCAATTTGAGGCTTTGTATGTATTTGTCCCATCTATGTTGTTCCAGCCTCAGAACATCAGTTCTTTCATGTTCGGGGGTAAAAATCAAATAAATAGAAGTGTGCTCTAAATTCATGTGAATTCGGGTGAAAAAAAACGCGCTAAATTCTGGGATAAATCTTGCTCAGTTACTCAAACTAACTGTACTGGTTTGGTACAAATGGTGATGTAACTGCATTTGATGCCAAACAAGTTAGTGTGCATTCCTACAGAAGTTTTGAGTGAGGGAAACTTCCCGGATAAAAATCGGGTTCCAACCTAGAGGCAACCTTCAATTTGGGGGTGCAAATTAGGGGAAAGGTTGGGTTAAACCCTAAAATTTCATGCTCCGTGCATAACCACAGCATCAAGAAAAAAAAAAGAAAACGCACTCTCGCGCATGCTTCAGCGGGATGGAAGGGTTTTCGTACCGGTTCAAGGAAAATGGTTCAGCTCTGGGACAAAACAATGGTTCATTCCAGTTCCACCACTCACACCAGCATGGGCACAAGGCCCCTGGTTTTCTGTCATTCCGTCGAGGAATCCTTCATTTGGCACGGAATTTCACAGATTTCCTTATCTTTAGGGGTGTGCGGATATTCTAGTTCTCGAATTCGAATCAAATATCAATCACTCGAAGTATTTCATTCGCGAATCGAATACTTAACATTCGGATTTCCAAATACCAGACTATTCGCCAAGTACGTAACGACACCTCCCGAAAGTGGGCTTCACCTGAAGCTTCCCTCCATGAGGTGAAGCCTGCTTTACAAAACTGCCCTTGCTGCAGGACCAGCACAGACTGGTAATGTTAGCCCAATTTTATTGTCCATACTTTGCCTGAGGAAGGGGCACCGTCTCTCCCGTGTGCAATTTAGCAGTGGGGGACTTTGATTCGATGTCTGGGAGTTTGCCTTTAAAAACTCTTAAATAACGTCCGAGAAACAAAAAGGGTGTCATGTAATTTCTACAGTGCATGTACTGTAAGCTAGTAAACAGCAATACGGCATTCATCAGCCCTGTCTGAGAAGAAGCGCAAACGAACAGAGCTGACTGCCAGAATGTACAGAAGCGGATATGCACCAGGTTGAGAACTGCGCTACGCAAACATATTTATCAGACTTTCTTTTAAAAAAAAAGTACGGTAGAACCCCTTTGTAGTAGACTCTCTGGGACCAGGATGAAAATTTTACTAGATCGGGAGTTTTATTACATCAGGTGTGCCACTGAATGTGTAGAGATTCTATCGGGACCGGAGTTCTCGTTTACTATAAGCAGAGTTTTACTACAAGCGGAGTTACTATAACGAAGTTCTACTGTAAAGGGTTATACGTTCTTATAAAATGTCTCATTATTCGTATTCTGTCAATTTTCTACTTCTCGAAGCCTACATAAGGTGCATGGTAAGACTTAAGACGTGGTGTACGTTAATATGACAATTACGACCAAACATTATATTACGGCCAATCATTATATTACGGCCAATCATTATATTACGGCCAATCATTATATTACGGCCAATCATTATATTACGACCAATCATTATATTACGACCAAAACCCCCTGGAACGGCCGTGGTCATATTAACGAGTTTCGACCGTATAGGCGCTTCCCCCCATACGCCATGCTTCTGCCTCAATCTACCCCCCGCGGATCCCTACATTTTCCACTCTGTTGTCACTTGCGCCGTTTCTACGCGTGCAAAAACCCGCAAGACAGTACGACCGGGAAAGCTCTAAAGAACGGCGTACCATCTAGCAGCTCGTAGATGAGGACAAAGTTGTTCTTGACATTCTCCTCGCTGATCTTTCCAAAGTAGGACTGCATGACGTCGCACATCTTGAGCAGGAACTCAAACACCATGGCCGCGTTCACGTTCTGTCGCGTCACTGCTGCCAACCAGATGTTGGCCCGCTTGATGTGGAAGAAAGAGGTGCGCGCTATGTTGGTGACGGGACTGCGCACCTGCTGACGCGCGTGGATCACGTTCACGCGGAACGCGTCCACGGCATTGCGGCTGTAGGTGGGGAAAGGAAAAAACGTAGCGTCACAAAAACACGTGGAACTTGTTAACCGTGCAAATGTGCAACACTACACAGACTACACAGGTCTAGCTCAAGGGCAGTTCACAGCGAAGGTAACTTTAGGTCAAGATACGAGCACTGGAAGCTGCTGAAGGCAGCACAATTATCTGTAACCCACTGCCTAACACTGCACTGCACCATACACTCTTAGCAATGAACTTCACCGCATAGCACGCTCCTAGCCAACCATAACCTCGAATGATATCGTTATCTGCCCTGATTTGTTGAAAACTAGAGGCGTGCACCTTTTCTGTGACAATTATGAACAGCATAAGTGTCACAAAAAAAGGCGTACGCCTCCAGTTTTCGACAAATCAGGGCAGATAACGACATCATTGGAGGTTATGGTTGGCTAGGAGCGTGCTATGCGGTGAAGTTCATTTCTAAGAGTGTAGAGTGCTTAAACTTGTGTGTGTGTGTGAAGGGGGGGGGGGATGACAGGGTTCTTGCCACTATAAAGTGTTGCAGGGAAAATAGGATCACACATCTGTTTTTATTGTGGGACAAGAAATTTTTGAATTTTATGGAGGAAAAATATAAATGACAAAGGAAATGCTGGTTTGAAAATAGTAGTTTGCAGCTTTACTGTTTAAGAAGAGTGTTTTAGGCACGACATGAACATGTAACTAAAAAAGCAACCACAATAGTAAATCAGTCAACCACATTTTGCCGGTGAAAAAGAAAAGAAAAACTGTTGAATTGGATAGTTTCAGATCAGATGCCAGCAGCTGCAAGGTAATCAAACATAAGGGAAGCAAGGGGGGGGGGGGGGGGGGGGGAAGGGAAGCATAAGAAGAATGGGGGAAAGAAACGAAGAACCCTAATCATACATCATTGCGGAAAATCATGCCCTACGAGCTTTCGGGGTAGTTTACTTCCATGAAGCCAGGGCTGTGTTGGTTTCCAACTTATCGCACATGCACGCAAGTCCAAAAGGTGAAAGTAATGCCCGAACAAGGCTAACGTTAATCCTGCACTCTAAGAACCGAACTTGACCACATGAGACGCCGAAGGCCAACCACTGCACAGAATGACACCTTTATCACTCCCGATTTGTGGAAAGCAATGGGTGTACGCCTTTTCGCGACAGTTAACGTAAGTGCACAGGACCAATCTGAGGGGCGGAATGTCATTCCGGATGGTGATTGGCTCAGAGCGTGATATGTGGTGAATTCATCAAATCAATCGCGTGAGATCAATTCATTCCAACGATGATAGTTCCCACACTGCAGTAACGTGTACGGTAACGGTATATACCTACCCTATGTCATCTCTGTAGACCCTAGATATGAGCACCTCCCCTTTGTGGTTGTAGATAAACAGTCCTCCAATCATGCTGGCTAACCCCTAAGTCCCTATCGCCACCGCCTAAAGAAAAAAAAACAAAGCGAAGACTCAACACATGAACGTCCATCCAACATCATCAACCCTAACATACTGCTAGATGAACGTAACTGAAAAAATGACAATGAGCAATTAACATCAAGAAAGCGTACATACATGCACATGGCACAACATCAAGAAAGCAGGTGATTTTACAACTTGCCCAGCGTTCGCATGTGTGACTGCACTGATAACCGTGCAATCGGAAACGCATAGCGAAAAACGATACATACATCTCGAATACTCCCCTCGGGAAATCAGGTTACGCCCCCCACTGATAAACCTTTCGTGCAACACCTCGAAAACGGCTTATCAAAAAAAGAAAAAAATAAGAAAAACTAAACGCCGTACTACATCCCATGACGGTATGAAAGTACGTGATTAACCGGTGTGATTTTAAATTAATCAAGAAGCTACGGTGTTGTATATCAAGTACACAGAATATGCCGAACGGAGGCCAGAACTTTTAACGAAACAGCGTTATGCGACACCTGTGAGTAGAGTAGCGAGATGTGCTCCACGCTGCTCGCGGTTATTTTGTTTATGTGAAAGTTTAAAGGGTTTAACGTGAAACCGAGAGAAGGAGGGTGACATAGGGGGGAGAAATCGATTAAATTGCAATGGCTGACGCGAGAGGCAGACGGCACATATAGGAGTCAAACGAACTCGCTTACAAGCGTGTTCTGCGCGACAAAAATGAAGTATTACAATCACGATTTCCGCTACATTTAAAACTGTCATACAAAATGGCCAAGAATCCAAAGCAAAATTCCAGAAGCACTGTAAGTGTCAATCCCGTCGAGTGACCTAAGACTATTGACGGATCTATCATGCTGCGGTTTGCGTGCTGTCCAATAAAAGATACGCTTTCATGCAGAAAGGAACAGAGCGAAATTGTATTTACCTAACTAAATTTTAGCTCTTCCTCCAGCACTTTCACTCTATGCATGCCGGTGCTAATAGATGTTCCTCGGCTATTACTCTTTCCATCACCATTACACGCGTTCTATAGCGAACGAAGGCGTGTCTTGTTCAGGTTCATGTTCTCTAAACTGTTTTATAGAGGGCAGCACTAATCGTTTTTCATCAGTACTTCGTTTGAATTTCGTCAAAAAATTTCAGAAGCTTTTGTGCAACACACATTTAAAACATGATTTTGTAAGAACTTAGCATAGAAAACTTTTCTGCAATACCTTAAAAATTTCACGAAATAGAACTTTGCACGAAATGCAACTTTTACGAGAAAGGAAGTAGAAGGCAATCCGTCTTCCGGTCTCTCACGTCCTACAACGGGAACATGGCTGTGGTGAGTTTTCTTTCGGTGAAATATTTACGGTGTTTTGAACACTTTGTAGGAGTTATCGCAGAAGTTTATGATTGTGCAGTGAACTTCACAGATTAAGCTTTCTAGAATACAGCAAAGTGATCACCAATCTTCTTGTCTAATTAATCTGCTGGGTGTCGTACCGGTAGACCACGTTGTAAGTTCGTAAGCCTAACAGTCAGCTCTGTGCAGGCAAATGTTCGAGCACTTTCATCGGTCGAACACACGATCTTGTCATGTCTTCTGCGAGCGTTTGTTGTCCGTGCTTCCCTAATTTATTGTTGACGCTTCCTGACAGGCAACTCAGAAGCAGAAAAAGGTTGTCAAGGCAGGGCAGAAGGCGAAGGGTACCAAGAAAAAGAAGGTGCAATGCAAGTTCCACGTCGATTGCACACATCCAGTCGAAGATGGAATTATGAAAGTTGCAGAATTCGTAAGTGTAGATTTGCTGCCTAATTTTACCAGGGGCTGTCTTTGCAGGAGTCACGCTTTTATCGTTCACGAAATCTGCCGACGAGAAGTCACAAAATCGTGACACCCACTCTGAGCATCTGATAGTAGGTCTGTGTGCCATGCCATCAGTTCAGCTGTTTCTTTCTGCTGGGGAGCCGCGATAAAACCCCACTGTTTGAAACATGGAAAGTTTTTTTACATTCTCAAATAGCACAGCCTCAGCATGCCGTTGACAGGTCTCTCCAAAGTTCTGTCTTGTTTACCGCGCCACAGTTTATTAATAGTGAACCATGTACAGTGAAATCTCTTGTGGGTCCTAGAAACAGATAGGAAAGACGTCATGACAATATACAACGAGATGTATTTCAAGTTTAGGTCCTCCAAAAGACTTTCATTAGAATTCTGATATCAGACGGTCGCTGTGGATAATGAAGTGTTTTTGCTTGGTTCTGAGTGGCGCATAGTAATATACAATAGTATTTTACATGGCAATAAATGAAAGAACAATGTTATGTGCATGACGCGGAGTGGCTTCACTTTCTCAAGCTGTCCGAGGCCCGTGCCTTCTAATCCCTTTTTTCTCTGCTCAAGTGCCCCCCTGGAGCGGTGATGTCAGCGAATGAACCATTCGATACTCTGTGGTAGACTGCAGTGTGAGGATCTACCTCCTTGTAGAAGCAACTTGGAATTGTGTAGAACTTGACTACTGTGAAAAGGACGTGTGGCGACAATTCCACCAGGGTTTTGTTCACTGTTGTAATAGTTGCACCAGTGTTTTTTTTTTTTTTTTTTTTCTCTCTCAGTGTTTGTTTTTTGAATATTCTCTTTCACATTGGACGACACGTCTTCCTGTGTCTGACAGGGCGCTCCCCACTGTGTCCGAAGCTCTGCATTGCCTGTCATTTTGGAGGTTCGGTGTTGTGAGTGTGTGCAGCGACTAGTGAAATAACTGCCATATTTGTGACTGAAGTCTCCAAGGGCATGCAGTTCGGAATCTTAAACGCATTATGCTCGTGTTTGCTCGGCAAGTGCTGCTAACAAAACTGCCTTATCGAGTCTCGGGCGACCTGGGCTTCGATCGTTCGACCCTCCCGTTATTTATTTTATTTGTTTTTATTTCCGTTTGTCACCGCCTGAAAGGGGTGCAGGGTTGTTGAGCCAGATATCTTTGGTGTTACAGGAGACATACCTCAAGGAGAGGATAAAGTATAATGGCAAGACCAACAACCTCTCGGGAGTCATCACCGTTGACAAGGACAAGAACAAGGTCTACGTCTCGGCTGAAGTCCCATTTTCTAAAAGGTAGTAATCTCGGCACCATAGCCAATACTCGTGAGCGAGGCTCATAGACAAATACTAATGAGTCACCTACTTAGGTATACAGCATACATCCCATGAAGCAGCATTGACTTTGTTTTGTACCCTCACTTCTGGCATTTTGCAAGGGCAACTTTGTTACTGTGAAAGAGCAATTTTGGAACTGTTCGAATATATTTTGGTTTTGAAGAGACATCGATTTCGTTCAAATATTGACTATGGAATCCATGTTCAACTCAGAAGGCAAATGAACTATACAGTTATTATATGAACTATGTATTATTACAGATATATATACTATATATATATATTATGAACTATACATTATTACAGTATCTAGTTGTTTGGAATGATAGCTTACCTGCGGATTATCAGTTAATATTGTCTCAGTGATTTGTAACATGGATTCATGCGGTTCGCATAAACCGGTTGTTTTGCCCTTTCTCTCTCGTAAAAATGAGTGACTGTTTGAAGTTGACAGTGAAGTAGAACATTATTTATTTATAGAGCCTTAAGTTTTCAGGAAGTATTTTTTTTCCCCAATTCGGGGTGTAAAAATCAGGGAAATCAACGCGTGCTCTAAATTCATGCTAATTCAGTAGGAAAAACGTCCGGTGTGCTAAATTCAGGGAGAAATCTGGCTCTATTACTCAAACAAACTGTACTGGTTTGGTACAAATGGGGATGTAATTGTGTTTGCTGCCAAACAAGCTAGTGTGCATTCCCACAGACATTTCACTGAGGGCAATTTGCCGGGCAGCAATCGGATTAAACCCTAAAGCCTCAGGTTCTATTTATTTAGTACGAGTTGTGGGGACTGTTAGTGTTATAATTGTATGGTTATAGAAATGGAGTCAGTGCTCCGTCAGAAGTTCCGCCTTCCTCAGTTGCATTCTCCTATTTCAAAACTGCACTGCATATGCCAATATATTATACTGTGATCTGAACAGCCAGCACTGATCTGAGTACTTA
Source organism: Ornithodoros turicata (assembly GCF_037126465.1). NCBI lineage: Eukaryota > Metazoa > Arthropoda > Arachnida > Ixodida > Argasidae > Ornithodoros > Ornithodoros turicata. The sequence continues at coordinate 13,714,854 of NC_088210.1, read as the reverse complement.
TATTTCCTTAATTAGTAAGTATATATTTCAGCAGTTGTAGAAAGTCAGAGTTGTAGAGAAAGCCTTCTAGTCTGCAGAAATGGAAGCCGTGGAGAGTTCGTACTTTGTGTGCTATGAGGGATCGAAAAAATGCACTATCTATGCGCTGTGCCCTGGGGCTTTTGTTTTAGGAGCTACCACTTTTCGTCCCCTTCTCCGTGGTCTTGAGTCCCTCCCGGTAAACTACCCGCCGTTCTGCAATGTGTGGCACACCTTCCTTTGCTATGTAATGTTGCTATGTTGCCAGAACTTTCTACCAGCAAAGTAGGGCTGAGCAAAGAAAGAATATAGATAGCACAGACTTTGCTGTGCCTTGTAAGGTGGGGCACATTGCATATTGTGGAATGGCAGCCTGTGCATTGGGGGAAGAAGGGGTATGAAAGGGGCCACTTCTACATTGAAACTTATCTTCTGGTATTCTAGTGCTGTTTTTTTTGTGTGTGTGTTACTGTGTATCAGACTAATGGGGTAGACCAAAGGAAAAATTTGTGCTTCTGCTATGCCTACGGTACGTTATTGGAAATGGAAGGGTACCGCTTTATTTATTTATTTTTTTCATATTCTAGGTACCTGAAGTACCTGACAAAGAGGTACCTAAAGAAGAACAACCTCCGTGATTGGCTGCGAGTTGTAGCAACTACGAAGGACGCATTTGAGCTGCGGTACTTCCAAATCAACAACGAGGAGGAGGAAGATGAGGAAGACAATGACTGAGCAGAGTGGTCTTGCAATTGGCATCTCAATAAAAACACGTGTAAAGAAAAATTGCTCTCGTGCATCTCTCCTTCCGTTTGGTGGCAGGACGAGAACACGTTGCGAATCTAACAGGTAGCTGCAGAGAACGAGAGAGAATGAATCTTCAAAGGAACAGTGACATGGCACTCAGTATTCCTCAATTGATCAAGCTGCATATCGGGAACCACCGTGCACAATATTTCTACTGGGTGGTGTCTCGTCACTGTACAGTTTACAAAAAAGACATCAAGAGACCAGCTGTTAGCAGCGCAGCACACCCTATCCCCTGGTGTGATGTAATCATGGCATCAGTACGGCAAACAGCCGCGGGATCTCATTTATTTGTCATCTAGGAAGTTGCATGGTCTGTACCACCCATTTGGTTACAGGCTCCTTGTAGAAGTTTGGGGATTTCTAAAGCTACCGTTATTTGTTGCACAACCCACTGCAGCTGTAAATGAGATCGGATCGGGCATCCAATGTTGTGCATGCATGTAAAAAACACTAGTCAATTTTTAATCCATCATGAGACAGACCTAAGGTGACAGAAACAGCACTAAAAAAAAAAAAAAAAAACAAAGATGGAGAAAAAGACCAGACAGGTGTTAGGTCCCTCTTCATTACTAATTACTACCTCACATTACTCTACTAGAGCCTGCCCTGTCTACATCTCCGTTCTTATGTTTTTTTTTAGACATTCATCATGTTACATATTCACTAACTTGCCCGGTTTCTCAGTCACTCATGCCGTGATTCTGGATGTGCCCCTATATTCAAAAATTAAATGCTGTGTTGTGCCAATGTAAACACGACAAAATTTGCTGGTGAGCTGAGGCTCGTTGGTATTTTTGCAAACTGCTCTTATCTCCTCTATCCTGCGTGAGAACTGTCCAAGACCAATCAGAAAGCATGATGACCAACGATAGAAATTACTGAGTGAAATCAGATAATCAGATTTTTTAATCAAAATATGTTTGTTTGTTTTTTCTTGGTATATTACATTTCTGTATACAAAACGTCACCCCGAAGTACCGAGCTTCGTGTTCAACGATAACTCGAATAAATTAAACCCGTTCAGTTCTCGTACGTTTCGTTGTCTGCTGTCGTTTCGTCAACGTGTATGGAAACAATATGATGCCCCGGTATCATGGCAAGTCCTAGAATTCTCGGCTCCACCGTGTTGCCATTCTCTGGAACCACAAGTACAAAAATATTAATTCACGTTCTCATAGGATGCGGACGATGAGGTGTTAGACATAAGAGCACCTGCCTTCTGGCTTCAGGTACTCGGAACACGATCCAAGGATGACATTCTGGTCTCTGTCTGTGCACACAAACGTTCCAATTAAGGTCCTTCCGTCGCTCATTTCGATCTTCATACTCTTGTTTAGCCAGCTTTCGAGCTTCAAGCGAGCTGGACATTTCACCTGCATCAAAAGCAGAATACCGTTTTGGCTGGAAGGAACATATATGTGCAGAGTATGTGATTAAAAGTGTTCACGTGCTCACCGTGATGTCTCCCATTACATGGAAGCAGAATTAAGTTACGTATGTCAAAATCTTTCAAAGTACTGACGCCGAGCTTTCATACACACACCAAAAGTTCCAAAACAACGACTATGCACAAAGGCAGAAGCAGACAACTCTTTACGCTTTGGGACGTCATCCCGCGACGTTAAATGATGTCTGTCCCTGATGTTTATACAAAAGCGCAACACGAAAATTGTAGTGTTGTGTAAATGATTACAAAAGTAATAATTTAAACAAGGCTTTAATAACGGAACCAATTTCCAATACGGTATTTGCGAAACCTTTCACATGGCGGCCCGTTGGTCTAGGGGTATGATTCTCGCTTTGGGTGCGAGAGGTCCCGGGTTCAAATCCCGGACGGGCCCTGGATTTTTTTTTCTACAATTTAAACGTAATTTTATGTATCAAATGGTCGAAACAGTACAAAACACTCACAAACAACCGTCATCAATCATTCTGCTGAATATTATCACTCCATGCACCATCTACATGTTTTGTATGACGGCTCACAAAGCAGAACTCAACACTATAAATCACTCTTCGTTTTGTGCGGAGCGTTGCTTATCAGCTGAAACACTTCCTCGCTCCCGGTGAACATATGCCACACCTACTCGCTTAGCGCTATTTATAAAGGAGCGGCGCGCGTGCGGTACGCAGTTTAAAATGTCCATTACTCTGTACAACTTAAACGGCAGTCCACCGTGTCGCGCGGTGAGGATTGTGGCCAGACTGATCGGAGTCAATTTGCAGCTGACACGCGTGAATGTTTTGGCTGGAGAGCAAATGACTCCGGAATTTTTGAAGGTGAGTGACACTCCAGACTGAATTTGTCGTGTGTGCATGAACATCAATAGCCTTTTATTCTTGTTTCTCTTTCCCTTTTGTGTCTTATTATCTTCAGCTCGTTACGCTTTAATACAAAGGGAGGGGGAGGGATAATTACTTTTGACCTTCTTGTACTAACTGGTTTTTACCAACTTGAAAGGAACAAGAACTATAGTGTGCAAGAATGAGTGCTAATTTACTAGAACTGCAAGAACTGTGGCAATCGCGACTGCTTATGCAAATATTTTTAAGAAAATCTTCTGAACCTCCATCCCAGTAATGTGTCGAATTATAGTAGGTACACAATCTAAAACTTTAGAAAAGTTGCATGACACCAACGTCTGAATGTGTTCCTTTTTGTTACTCTCAGCTCAGTATCAAATTATACTTTGCGATTACTCCTGTCCTGACCAAGCAAGTGGGGATCGCTTACGCGATGAACTGTTTGTCAACATTACCTAACCGTGATGGTCACTGTCTTTTCCTCAAAACATTAAAGTGCTACCTCGTCCCGCTTAGGTCTGTAGTTGGGTATCTCATTAATTCCTTTACGTTTATTGCAGCTAAATCCCTGCCACACTGTACCTACCATAGCAGACGACGACTTCGTTCTCTGGGAGAGGTGAGAGAACTCGCTTTCCCTTCCCGTGTTGCCAGCTCGTGAAAATTTTATGCTATTTGCAACCGATAATCAGACCATTCAAACCAGAGCATTCAGAATTTGGAGCATGCATGTTCTGTGGCAGTCCTGGTATCGCCTGCGCCGCTTGGGTGGTTTCTCTATAGGTAGAGTGCCTCCTCCTGAGTTTGTGCAGCAGCTGATATTTACCATATTTCAAGGTTATCTACGGCTCCACTTGCTGTAAAACGGTTTAATTCGGCGACCCCAATTTTTCGCTGCCACCAAACAGGCCGTGACCTGCAGATCATTCAGTATAGTTACTATAGATCGGAAGCACTCTACGTATACGGCACGGTACGGCAAAGGAAACTGTCAAAGGAAAGACCAGCAAATATAGCGTGATGCCGGCCACTTCAAACTACAAAGGAAGAAGGTGATTGGCTTATCGTGCTTTCGGTACCGTTATCGTGAACATTTTGCGATTTGCTAAAACTCTATGAAGGATCTATGTTGGCAGTAGCTCCCATTTTAGCATTTTGACGAGCTGATATGTTACTGAAGTCTTCTGCATTCATATATTCTTCTGGCAAAGCTTCTGCGTTACTACGTTTACATTTGCGTTTACACAAAGTGGAACGCGCTGCGTGAGCACGACGTGCCTAGTGTAAAAAAGCAGGCGCAGCAAAATTTATACGCGCGGAATGCCACGGATGTATTTTGTGCTGCTACGCAAAGTAAAAAATATTGTTAAAATGTACCATACGGTGATTTTCCTGGTGATCGGACCATCTACAAAGCCCTTTTTTTTTAAGCTGTGGAGCAGCAGGGTTATTTACTTCGGTGCCACTTCCGATCCAACATCCACGTTATGTACGTCGTGTACCTGACATATCCATATCCTGACCGAAGCTGACCTGGAGAGCGGTCTTCAATTTGCCCTTTTCTTCCTTCAGAGAGCCCGTGGCTTATAAATAGGGGATGCTTATAATATGGGCTAGTTGGTAATACATCTGGAAGGTGGAATCGTGCCGAGACATCTAAATATACAGATCACTTAACAAGACTACTATACTAGGTTGGACAACACACGCGCTGCTGATATATACAGGGTTCAGGGCTTTCTGATTTATCCGAAAAGCTCCGCTTTTTGAGGTTCCGGAGCGCAGTAGGAACAGCCATGTCATGATTACCGGATGACGAGGTTCGTTTCCTTCTGTGAATCTCTGTCGATATTGCCTCATATCTCTGGTTACCTGTTCCAGCGACAAGGAATAAGGGCGCCCTCCTGACCAAAGTCCACTGTGCAGCTGTCTTTCACTTAACGATGTGCCCAGCATTCGTGCAATGGGAGTGAATTGCTTCTTTTCATAGATGCACCTCCGGACGTTGGAGTCATCGAATATAGCGCACGTACCATATTTGGTGGTTATGCCGATACAACGGCACCTTGAGGTCATGTTAGCCATTTCCCAGGCCTCCTTGGATAAGGAGTTTCTCGACAGGAAGAACCGCTCTTAGCCAAAGATCGTATTTATAGTCATGTAACGTAGCATACGTCATAGTAGGCGTGTTGGAGATTTCCGGCGCACGTCATAAGAAACCCCAGGTGGTCGAAATTATCAGCAATCCCGCCCTGCGGTACGTGAAGCATGTCGCCACACAAATAGGCTGACACACCTTAAGTCGAAATCTACTCCAATTGCCTCACGTTACCTTGCCTTAGGTCACTGCATTGACTTCCAAATAACTGTAATCATCTATTTCCGTTTTTCAGCCGCGCGATCATGCGCTACCTGGTGGACATGTACGCTCCCAACCACTCTCTCTACCCGAAAGATGTTAGAAGAAGAGCCATCATCGATAAGCTGTTGGACTTCGACGCTTGCGTGTTGAGTCGCGGTGTCACGGACTACTTTGTAAGATATTCATCTACATGTAGAAAGCGGAGCTTAAAAGAGCATGGAAGGGGTCAAGAAAAATATGTCAGGAGTAGAAATTATGACTACAAGCCCTGAGACACATACGAGCAACATCCCCACGGAGTGTTCGAGTGGAAGAAAACGCAGAAACTGCTCATAGGGCAGAAGTTCCGGCACTTTTTCGGTGCCGCAGAATAATGGCGTACTGCATGCGTAGCAGACGACACCGAAGCTGCGTCTTTTCTTGTCGTCTGCTACGGAATATCTTGTGGCTTCGCCGGCAGGGTACTCAACACGCTACTTAGCAGTGCCAACGCCACCTAGATACAGAAGGCCTGCTTATATGTCTCCTCTCACTCCTTCGCACGTAGACATATAAAGTCCGCCAATCGCAGCAGCCAGCCAAGATGTCAGCCAATCGACGCAGACGATTTTGAAACACAGGCTTTCTGTGGCTACTAGTGGCTACTCATGCGACTGATGGCAGCTCGTTTCCGTAGCTACGGCTGCTGATAGCAACGTCGTGATTAGCGGGATTTTAATTATTACGTCACGTTGCTCAAGCGATCAGGCTTTGTCTCCATATGTGGTGTTGGAAGTGCACGAAAATACATGGCGCGTTGAGCGCTCGCGCTTACATGACAGCAGAACGCTATGACGGTTTTCGCATCTTCCGCTGGAGTATTCTGGCGAATGCAGTGCATGTGAATACACGGATATTCAGACAGAAAGTTCCAGTGCAGCGCGCAGTACTGGTGTGCAAAAGAGATTTCAGTGTCGCGGGTCAGAAAAGGCTTCTTCGGCTTCGAGTCAGTGACGTCACTTCATCCGCCCAATGCTGAGGCGCGCGCCTTCGTTTTGTTTTTGTTTTTTCTTTCTCTTTGCGGTTGTATTTGGTGCCGTCCATCCCGTGTCTGATTCGGAGCAGTCGACCGGTCGCCTTACTCCCACGCTGTAGCAGACGATTGTCGGCAGCCAATAAAAATGCTCGGATGACCTGACGTCACAACACGCCAGAAGGAGCTGGGAGAGATCGCCGCCGGTGCGAGCACTCTTGTGAACTACGTTTCTAAGTAAATGCGCGCTTCCCAAATGAAATATTTTACACAGTTCCTGAAGGTAGTATGCTTGGATCGCGCCCTAAAATATGTTCGACGTGGTTTCCATGCTCCTTTAACCTAACCTAACCTCACATAACGTAGCAACGTAACATAACATAACCTATCCAAACATAACGTAGCAACTTCATTGAACAATGCGAGGTCTTGAAATTGTTGTTTTGTTAACGAGAGGCTATACATTATTCTCATTTATTTTTCAGTATTCCTACTTGATGTTCGGCAAAGCGAAAGACCCGGAGAAAGAAGAAAAATTTAAGGACGCCTTGAAGCTCTTGGAAACAATGTTGGGCGGCTGCAAGTATCTTGCTGGCAGAAAAGAGTTCACCCTCGCAGACATATCCGTCATGACTATCCTCAACGTTCCAGAGGTAACTTTATAGGGAGATAAATCCGTCATGACTATATCCTCGACCTTCCAGAGGTAACTTTATCGGGAGACATATCCGTCATGACTATCCTCAACGTTCCAGAGGTAACTATCGGGAGACAAATCCGTCATGACTATATCCTCAAAGTTCCAGAGGTAACTTTATCGGGAGACATGTCCGTCATGACTATCCTCAACGTTCCAGAGGTAACTTTATCGGGAGACATATTCGTCATGACTATCCTCAACGTTCCAGAGGTAACTTTATCGGGAGACATATCCGTCATGACTATCCTCAACGTTCCAGAGGTAACCTTATCGGGAGACAAATCCGTCATAACTACATCCTCAAAGTTCCAGAGGTAACTTTATCGGGAGACAAAAATTGTGTTGATACACGTTGAGCCGCGACCTACAAGGTCAGTCTAGCAATAATTACACATTTCGCCACTCGCATCGTAAAAAATTGAAGACCGGGTTTACTCCGCTCCAGACTGGTGGCCATTTGTCTGAAGTTTAATTGAAATCTTTTGGTTGTGTAGAAAAAATAAAAATCAAGCAAAATCTATAGAAGCGCTACTTCGCATTATCGGGAAGAGGAAATGACAGGTCGCCATTGTTACGGTCGTTTGTCTACTGCTTGCTGTGCGCACGCAACCTTCTTCACCGCCGAAGAATCACGTGGTGATGAATAGCGCTAACTAGCGCCAAGTCCCACAGCGAAGCGGCGACCACCAGAACTACTGACTAGGTGCTGGCCACGCTCGCACGAACATTGCTGAAAGTCTTCAGCGGTGTTTTCGGTCTTCGGTACTGCTTCGGGGACAAGCTACTGTCCTCAACACTGTTCATTCGTACAGCATTAGCAAGTATACTGAGGAGAGGACGGCCCTGAGGAGTTTACTCAACGTTCGTCCAATTGCGACCAGGGTCTCTATCTATAGGAGTAGGTCGTGGTTGGACCAGTGGCGGATCCAGGGGGGGGGGGGGCTTTGGGCGATCGCCCCCTCTTTCCCCTGCCCCACTACGCACTTCGAGAAAGAACCCCCCTCCCCCCACACACAATGAGTGTCTGTATCCGACCCTGAGTTGAACAGCCTCATGGCTAGCTTTGTCTTCTAATGCTATGGACAGACCGTTAGCAGTTCTAGGTCCCCCCTTGCACCTATTATGCCTATTTCAATAGATATTTTTGAAATGGACGATATTTCAATGTGATTGTTTCAGCAGTAGATTGACAAAAACTTCAGCAGAACACAAAATAAAAACAGCACCTGCTTCCGATTATCTCTCAAAAGACTGTGAAAGGAGTCCTAGCGGAACGATAGGTCATTCGAGTGGTATATTTCAGGCTGCCCATTACAGTCTGGCCGGATTTCCTGCGGTGAAATCGTGGTACGAAGGCATGCAACGAGACCTGTCAATCATCAACGATATCAACAAGGAAGGCATCAAGGAGTTCAGGAGGTGCTTACAGATACCGGATGAGTGAGACGAATAAAAGACCTACCCATTCGTCAATATCGTCCGCCAGCTGGTGTCGTGTAGGGCTGCTTTTCATTGTGGCATATCCTAGGTCAATGTTTAGTCGAACCAAATAAAAATCACTCTAGAACAATACTGCCTCTTTTTTTTTTTTTTTTTTTTTCGCCTCGGCCGTCTATAGTCTAGGTTTTCACTTTCGTTTCCCTGACATCGAACTGCACTTATCAGACTCCGCCACTTTATAGTGTGTGCGACAGTACTTCCACTTTTTATTTTTTATTTTCTTCCTTCTTCGCATTTCAATTTTCCTCCTTCGTTTCTCCTTGAGTCCCAAGCAGACGCTGAGCGGCAAGGTTTTAGTAGGCTATGGAGTATGTGCTCCTCAATTACTCCCCATTTCAGTCCTCTGACCCTGAAATTTACTCCCCATCACTGCAAAAGTCCCTGCACTTTCGCGCACGTAATAATAATTGAGACAATGTATCGAGCCACCGGTACTCAAACTAGAAGCCCTCGCCTGTGCCTATAAGACAACAGAGACGATGAAAGATGAAAGTCACTGAAAAGGTTAGCCAGCTGTAGGGATCGAACCCACATCTTCTGGATTACTTTCATCTTTCATCGTTGATATCTTAGGCAATTTGAGGCTTTGTTTGTATCTGTCCCTTCTATGTGTTCCAGCCTCAGAACTTCAGTTTCTCTCTTGTACCACAGAGACCTCCGTTTTGGCACAGGCGCGAGAACCTCCAGCCCACATTCTGCGCGACAAAGAAACTCTTGGTGCTTATACGCTCGATTCGTCAGCCGACATACCCATAATTATCTGCGAGATATCTGTGTGACTTCCCCGTCGTTCGCATTCTGTCGTGCTCTGCTTCGTCTAAACAGCTACATCCCTCACAGTGTCACCTCTGCTAGCGTACGCGCCACCGACGTGGACGTTGAATCAGCCCATCGTATACATGAGTCTGTCCCTGGCATTGCAAACAAAAACAGCATACCACCTGTCGCTGCATGTCAATTTAACCCCTGGACCATATCCACGTCTTCCATAGCCATAGAACGGATGTGTACATTGACGGGTCAGTGCGGAAAGGTTCATCGACGGCGGCGTACTATGTCCCTAGCGACGACTTCGAGCATGCGTCTCTGCTTCCCTATGAACGACATCTGCAGAACCTGAACCGTTTCCTATTCTTGCTGCCTTGAAGCATATGTCTGCTTCTCCGCCTAGCGCCTGTACGGTACTCTCTGACAGCAACGCGGCCCTAGCTATTCTGGTATCTTACTCTGTCAAGATAGTCTGCATTCCACGTGCATTCCCTGATTCTCGTAATATACAATGAGCTCCTGTCCTCGGGCCACACTGTGTGGTTCCAATGGGTTCCCAGCCATATCGGCAACCCCGGCAGTAATCGCGCTGGCGCCGCGGCGAAACGTGTCCAAGCGTTAGAGCCGGTTGGTGGAATACACATCTCGACATCCGCCTGCCGACTGCAGCGACGCTGCTTCCTTACTGTCGACAGAGCTGTTTGCCAAGTACGCTGCCAGGACCAACCCATTCTTAAGGTCCATTGACCCAACGATGGAGTACACTATCTGCAGTTGTGTCTCAAGGAGGGAAGAATCTGTCATCATCGGCTCCGCCTCAACGTCGCCCGCACTCCCTCACTGCTGTTCAAAATGGACCAGCAAGCCACACCCTTGTGTTCTACCCGCAACGTTGAGGCAGACATTCGTCACCTTCTTCTCGACTGCCGCCGTTCCAAGTCCTTCCGCGACAAGCTCAAGTCTCGCCTGACCAACCTCGGATACTCCATCTCTCTCGCAACACTGCCGGGCACACGGAGCAGTGGTGTAACCGCGGCGCTTCTCCACTACCTGCGCGATACCGGTCTACTCAGCAGCCTGTGACATGGTGTGTGGGACGACGGAAGACATCTGACCCCACATCGGCTTAGTCTTAACTACCCCAGGAATACGCACTAAGGAATTATTTAACAAGGACTAGCAAGCCGTCCTTTCTGGCTGACTTTTCCTGTCAAAATAAATGGATCCCCCCCCCCTCCGAAAAGAACTTTTTTTTTTCTTTTTAGAGTGACACCCATCTCCAGATTTGTCTTTCAACATCCATTCATTCATCGAACCATACCGCTGACAGTTGGTGACACCCGTGATGGAGTCTTGAATACGCCTACAGGTCTATCCTTCGATCTTTCATATATACTTCAGCACACACACAGGGGCTGACGATGCCTTTTTGGGGGAAGACCATGAGCACATCCATATACATGTGCTGTTTACACACAGAAAAATAACCGTTCTTCAGGAGTTCTTCATATAGTGCAAGAACCTTTCTCAACCCGTTTTCCTATCCTCGAGAACGAAAGAATGGCTAAGGATCTCCGGCGTCCAACTTTTGAAGAACCTCCTAAGGGTGAAAAATAAGGACAAGCCGAAGGATTTCAAAAAGTTATTTCTAGAACGGCTATTTTTCGGTGTATATATTAACGTGAGTGCGTAACAACGGGACATGGCAGCCGTTGACAGGACAGGATCCACCCGCTTCCACAGCCGTGTAGGACTGTCCGTAACAGTTCTGAAGAGAGAAGGAGGAGAAAGAAAAGACAAGGAAGTAGAATAAAGTTAGAGCGCATGAACATGAGGACCCTTGATCCATACTATTTTATATATTTAACGGTCCTCGACAATGGGGGAGCATTCGTGTTCGCCACTGAAGTGTGTTATTAAAGGGACACTGAAGAGCTAAAATTCATCGCGTGACAGATTTCATTTCATTTCATTTATTTACCTGAACAACAACAACAACAACAAATAAGTAATGATAATGTAGTGGGATGTTCCGCCGCTGAGGCGGCACCCTATCCCATATTGCTTGAGGGGGAGAAGATGGTGAATGATGATGAATGTTCAGAATTCACGCAGGAGCCCTGTTGCTGCTAAGAAGGTGATGAGGGCTTGAAGGGCTCGTAGCTGATGCGCAGGACTTGACCGAAGGCCCAAGCAGTTGAGGAAGGGGGGACTCCTCTGGTACGACGAAAGCGGAGGATGAACCTCCTTGAGTGGAAAACCCATCGGTGAACACAGCAGAGTGAGCTGCGTATATACCGCGTCCATTATTTCTAGCGTCGCTTGCCCCAAAACAAAAAACTGGAACTTCCTTTTTCTTGTTCTAGATCCCGGGGACAGAGGTCGCGATTGCCGGTGTTGGGAGCGTCCACGGAGGTAAGGAGGCAACTACATGCTGCACTGTGAAACGAGGGATGCGTTGATGCGCTTCACGGCCATATACGGAGACTTTGCTGTTTCTTCGCTTATATGGACCTTTCTGACCAGAGGATGACGGTGACGCATGTGATGCCGGATAGTTTCTCTCTGACACAGGACCTCAATCGGGACCACTTTCGCTTCCGCCATCACCATTCGTGTGTCAGTACAGCGAGGTACTCCAAGGCAAACCCGCAGACTGCGTGCCAAGGTACCACGAAGTTTGGAGATCGAGGTCCGGGACGTGCCATAGAGAACAGGTAGACCATAAAGCATTTTGGTCCCCTAACGAGCGCTTGATGCATCATGAGAAGGTCCCTGAAGAGCCTCAGAAGATCAACCTCTCCCTATATTCTGACATCCAACCCAATAAAAAAATTGTTTTTGCTTTTTTTGTTCTCCAGGAGGAACATTGATGTACAAATTGCCACTATTGCTTATGCGCCTATCAAGAATCAGATCATACTATACTATTCTGTGCCTACTTATTCGCTTATGCGCCTACTTATTCCTTTAAAAAATAGCTGTTGACTTTTTTTTTACTGCCAACAGACAGACTCAACAGAAAAAAAAACTTCAGACTCGGCCTTGCTTTCGTGTTGGCATCACTATGTTCACATAGACGTCCTGTAGACAAGTCTCTGCAGAAAGACAACGTTACTCTTATGGCTGTACGCACACTTGCAAAAGAACTCCTGTGCCACTTTGCTGAAAACGTTGGAAACAGTTACTATTGACTTGTGGTCACCAATTTTCTCTTCCTGCTTCCTCTCGAAATGCAGCAGAAGAGAAAAATTATGGCCATACGCAAGTCAACAGAAAGTGTCCACAACGTTCTTTTTTATGAAGAGAATTTTAAAATTTATTCGCTTTCGGGCATTTAAGTGCCCACAGTACTTTAGTGCCCAAAAATAAATAAGAAAGGCGAACGCGACAAGCAGTGAAGGAATCCGGCTGACCCTGCTCCAGAAAAACGACAATCAGTACAGAAAAACGACGATTGTGTCATTCCGTTTCCGTCAAAAACGCTGCTACCTGTACCGCTGTTATTAGCAGCGCCCGTGGCAGTTAGAATCGGGGGCGTGCCTAGCGCATGTTGCAAGTGTTAGCGCAGCTGCGAATACACGGCATCGGGGCACACTTTGCCACAGTCGTCGCCCAACCCGAGCTGAGTGCAGCTATCTTGGATTCTACACCACATTGAATTCTTCAAGTAAGTAGATGAAAAATGAAATGGAATGATGTATACACAAGGGAGAGTTATCGTATACAACTTTTGTGAATCACTTTATGGTTCGGGCTGTTAAGATAAGATCGAGTGTCATTTGCGGTGGAACGCTGGCTGTAAGGAAAGCGAAACAGGTGTGTAAAGTCAGAGTCGTACGATATAGAATACCTGTATAAGTCGTTCAGCTTGCATGTATGCGGGACTTTCGTTGCATGCGGACGAATGTTTTTCACGATTTCAGACCCATGTATAACGTCCACAGGAGCCACACTAAAAGCTTTCCTGGCCCATGCTCTAGATCGCATAAAAGTATATGGGGTCTTGCTTTTTCGGGTTAGATGCATTTCCCGGATTTGGGAGGGATAAAATCGGGTGCTACTGATACATTCGGGCTTTATCGGGTTATTTCTTTTTTTTTTTTGTCCAACAATAAGCTCGCAGCTAAAGTGCATATATTGGTAGAACATGCGTGCCAAGCACAGCATGTTGTAACATAAAATATGCTTCGCATAGTGTATATTCTTGCAGTCAAATAACATTTACGTCCGAAACCCGTGCACATTGCTACTAAATGGTGCACGCGATACGTGTGTATACAACCCGACACGTGATTGGAGTTCGGGGAGAAACTTGGTTTATACCGAATTGATCGTAAATTGGTTCGGGAGGGAATAATCGAGAGGAATCTGGTTAAATCGGGATCAATCCAAAACAGTCAGGCCCTATGTATAAAAGTGGCTAATTCCATGGTCTTCGATCATTATTCCAATGCGGAACATTTAGGGAATATTTCGCGGAGGCACTATTTTCGCGATGTATATTCTATATGCGGTTGCATACCATGGAGCTCATCCGTGTTGGAACGCTGGAAGTCTTCTTCTTCGAAATGATATCGGAAACGTGGAAAATGATGTTCGAATGAGTGTGAAATTCATGTCCAATTAAAAAGTGTGCTAAACTACTATTAAAATGATGCTACAATAAATGGCACGCATTGGTTCAATTCGTGTCAGTGAAACTCGTCCGTTACTAGATACAAAACTCGTTCGTTACGAAGTACCAATTTTTCTATATTTTTCCCATTTCGCGGGACCCCAAATTCGCGGGAAAATGGCAAGGAGTATCGGCTATTCTGTTTAAGTGAGTGGTTTGACATAACCAGTGATAACCAACATAAGTATATTGGCTCCTTTAAAATAAAATAAAAAAGCGCTTTGAATAGGGATACAAAAAGACTTGTTGATACAAACACTGAACTCCAACCAGGACGTTTTTATTTCCAAATCTCTCTCCCTCTCTCATACCACTTGAAGTTATATTTGACAATGGGCGCATTGGCTCCTGTATTGTATAACCGTGAACATGACGCTGCACAACTTTAATTTTAAAGTTTTAATGTTGTTGTGGTTGTTAAAGTGTTGTTACTGTTGGTTTGTGTAAGCTGAAACACAAATCTGCCAGCTGCTTTCTCTATCCCTGCATGTGCTTGGATTACCTACACTGTAAACTGAAAAACACCCTTATGGGTGTAAGTGGCTTGCCCGATAACTCACACCACTTTTTACACCGTATGGTCTGGAACACCCTTTTTAGACGGTGTATTCTGTGTAAAACACCCTTTGAAAGGGTGCTTTTCCTTGAAAATGACGTGTTTTGCACTCTTTATACACCCTTTTGGAGAGTGTTTAAGAATCTTACACCCCCATTAAAGGGTGCAAAAGACGTCATTTTCAAGGAAAAGCACCCTTTCAAAGGGTGTTTTACACAGAATACACCCTCTAAAAAGGGTGTTCCAAGACCATACGGTGTAAAATGTGGTGTGAGTTATAGGACAAGCCATTTACACCCATAAGGGCGTTTTTCAGTTTACAGTGTAATAATGACTTTATTTCGTATCGTTCAGTGCCGCCTGTATAAGATGTTGAGACAGAGCTTATTCATTGATGCAGTTCGGAACGCTGTGGCGTCGTCCTCATTTGGTGCGCGATGGAGCGCTTCGGAGAGGTAATGTCGCAGCCTCCGCCCGTTAACCTTGTCACTCTGGACAATCTATACTGCGCCGATGAGACGGAAGAGCCAAATGAGTTGGTGAGTTGGAACTGATTGTAGTCACAGGATTAATCTGTGCCGGGCGGATATTCTGGCAGAACAGCGGCATGCGAACACAGGTGACGTGCAGGTCTCCTCTACTGAATTCCATGGGGTTGCAGATTGTAGCATAGTAACCTCAAGATTTTCTAAGGTTACCTCAGACGTTTTTTTTTTTTTTTTTTTTTTTTCAGTAGGGTAGTTTGCAAACATTTCGATACGTGAGGCATCGTTCCTTCGCGCTCCTGAACCGCATTGTCATTATCATCATCTGTTCGCAATGGCGCTGTAGAGGAAGACAACATTGTCCGCGTGCGTTGTGGGCGGTTGGCAGGTGGTAGCCAACTGAGCCGCGAAGCAGCTGCAGAAGCCATGGCTGGCAATGCACCGCCCGGAGAAAAGAAATCCGATGCTCGTACACGATCCGAGATCTTGGCGACAGAGGCCACCGCAACGTTTGAAGATGGAAGTGCGCAGGTAAACGCCGACTCAATGGCTACACACTAGTCGGGTAGGAGCAACGCCTGAGCAACGTAATCTGCAAAGCAGTAGACTAGTGTGGTCGACCTCGTGAAGGCAATGACAGTCCGGCAGTTGACCAAAGAAGAGGGAGTTAGATAGCTGTGTGTAGCTGTGTGTACATGTCGCTGCTAATACCTTATACATTTTATGGTCTATGGTTGCGCTATCGTTTAAAGAATAGCCACGCAGTGTGGACACATGTGCAGTAACGTGTCAAAGCAGTCGCCCTAGAAGCCCACGCCAGAGAGGGCGCCGAACGGCAGGCCTTGGCAGATTGGGTAGACAATAAAAGCATGAATGAAGGGGATTTGAATTCACGATCTTTTCTTTGACTTCTGGCGGCAGTAAGGGGGACGGTCACTCAACGTTTACCCTGCCCTGGGTGCAATCTCGCCTGACGGCTCTGCACACCTGTACATGAGTAGCACCGTTATACCGTAACATGACATTAGCATCCCATTCACTGACGCTGGCTGACCTGTACATCATCAGGAGGATTCCAATACATTCCTGAGGAACCGAACGCTGGGCGATGCTCTGCCCCGGGCAGCCAGTGCAGAGAGCCACAGGAATCCACCTAACCCGGCTAAGGTAACCACGACCGCGTATCGCCGCATGGAAATATTAAACATCGTTTGTCTTTATTCAGGTAAAACGCAATCCTTCCGTGGACGCAGTGAGTCCATCCAGGAAGAAGACTGTCGCTATAACAGATGACGCACGCCGGAGAAAGTCGCTATTAATGGTTGTAAGTCTTGCTTCCGAGCACTCTGGGTGCACGTCCCAAGGCACTCGACGTCGGCCTTGTAGGTTTTCCTTGTGGTTCGAATGGGCAATTCGTTCACATGAAAGATGTCTGTCGACACTTTGATGTGGACGAAGCTGTCTAGCTGTACAAAGTTCGTGTAGCTGAACCTGTAGTGATTTCGTTGCAGCTACGGACTAAATCTCGTGTCTTCAGAATCCAACCAAAGTTATGTTACTGAAATCTTCTTGTCTCACTTTACATTCCTTCCAAATATTTTGGCTCTACGTGACGCGAAAGCTAGAGAAAATTAATTTTTATTTTTGAGAACCGTGACGTCATGTTAGGCTCCGACGGAGATCCCGGTTCTCATCTGGCAACGTTGTTGCCCTTCGCGTCTTCCGGGGGGCTCATTTTTTGCACTCCGTTAGCAGAGACCCACGTGACATATCGTCCGACTGCTCCGACCTTCGAGAAAACACAAAAGAGGGAGAAGACGTCTCCCCCATTTTCCCCTCTTTCGATCAGTCACGTGACTTCACGTGACCCTCCCCAGACGGCGGCATCGTTGCTAGGAGACTAGTGCCCTCTCCAGAACATGACGTCCTTGTAATTTGTGGGCTTAATCATTACGTCACCCGCTCCTCGCGTCATCGAAACTTGTGGAGGCTCAGCAGATCTTCGGAAATTGACAGAGATGCATAGCGTTCGTAAATAGGATTGACATTTCGAGTACGGAATCCTTGAGGCACCTTCTTTTCGTGGCCTAAATAAAGTAAAGCTGGTTTCCGAGTCCGGAGTGTCACTTCAAAGAGGTTGTGACATGTTGATATGTGTGGTTCATTACGTTATGTACGCGTCGCACTGTACACCGGAGCACTGAAAAAAAAAAAAAAAAAGGCATCTCCACGCATCGCATAGTCACACTTACGTCACAGGAGCGGGAGCTACAGTCATTCCTATTGGTACTCGTAAACACGTGACCTCTCCCGAGCTGCTTCACTGGCGGAGACGCCTGCAATGGCGTCCGAGCCGGGTGGGTTTCGGTATTCCGCGGTGCCAAATTTCGAAGCCTCTGTTGCCCCATGCTCGTAGAACTATAGGAATGGAGGTTTACATCTGTGCAAATAACTGTTTTCATATTCATCCGGCATAACTTGGGAAGTAGTGTTTGAGACGGAGGCTTGTTCATGACAAGAACAACCAGCAACTATATATTTTAGTGATGGTGATTGGGGAGTTTGACCGCCAGGGGGAGATACTTTACACCACTGCTGGCGGTAATGCGGTGAAATGGAATACTGAGTGGCCTCGGAGTAAGGACCGAAGTTCTACGTACGTATTCATGAAAAAAACAAAAAACAAAAACATGCTGGTTCGCGGCTAATCCTCTTGTGTAGTAACAGTGAATTCGCGTTTGTCATTTCCTCGCAGCTTTCTTTGCCAGATTCTGAGCATTACGACGGTTTCTCTGCGCAGCATAGAGGGTAAAGTTTAGAGGAACCACGTGACGAAGTGTCTGCCCAATCACAAGGCGGCAATAAGGGGGTACTCGTAAATTGACCATGAGTCCACTGAAGAAACCACGTGCGCGTCACCTTGGAATGTTGCCACCTTATCTGGGAGAGAGACCACCGACGTAGCTCCATGGGCAACAGGGGATCTGCGAATACAGCAGACTTACTTGAATAGCTTATTGCGTTCTCTTGGTCAAAGCGTGGCGTATTTCGGCCGCGAAAAAATCGCCTGCTGGTACTTTTTCGATCGGCCACGACCCAACCGGGCACCTGATTGCCCAACTGTATCCGGCATCGTCACATCCGCATCGCGAGGGCCCGTGCGTCGAAGTTAGCAGACGACGTGGGTTAGCAGACGACGAACCGGAACAGGAGTGATCATGGTGCCCCTAGCAGCATCGAAGTTACTCAAAGGCCGTATTTGTCTCATTTTGACGACACGAATTCGCCAGTATATCATTTCGCTTTTTAATATAACTGAGATTTCACAATTGCTTCTAGCACTGCGTACAGCAGCGACTTCCTAGACCTAAACCACCCTTTTGCGAGACTGGTTTGGACATCTGGCAGTGAACTTACTACTAGTCGAAATTTTACGACATATAGAACACTTATTCAACGACCGTTGTCACGACTGCAACTTTGTGACTCCATCGGTGAACGTACCAGGTGGAACGTGAAGTGAAATAGGCGTAATGCAACCCTTCTTTGTCCAGGCTCCCAAGATGGAAGAAGACGAAACTACGCCTGGAACCTCTGGTGGCACTTCGACAGGCGTTATCAGAGTAATGTAATTTGCGAGAGAATAACTTCTATAAGCTGTTATCGCCAGAGGAGCTGTCATAATGTGTACCCTGTGCCCTGCAGAAGAACTCAAATACCACTCATCTTCCGTTCTTTTCCCGTCAGTTCCCGCACAGCTGTCGAGAGTGTTTCAACGATTGCCTCAACAAGCTGCTCGGCATCTGCACAAGCCACAAAAAGCTGACATTTGCCCAAGCGCTACCGCGTTCGTAAGCCAACACACGTTTCTTATAAACTGTTCCTAATGTCACAGTTCTATTGACCGTATACATTAAGTGAATGCAGACCCTGGAGTATGCAACGTGAAATTACACCGCTTGGTCAATTTCTTGCAAAGTTTCCCCTGGGAGTTGTCCAAATAATGACGTATCTCACTTGGCGATTGCAATCGTCGATCGTGCCATTTTGCATAACATCTAGTGTTTAAAGAATGCATGTGGAACAGCGAATATCGCCATGGCGCCTGCTTCAGGTATACGATGACAGGTACAGGGAACGACAACAGTTCAGCATAGCCTGTTGCGAAGCCGCATTACAGGCCGACCGGCACTGCGTGTATATTTGATCTGCAAGACTGTGCGCGCTCCGTATGAATGGGAACGACCGAATGGACAAGTGACGCCCCCCCCCCCCCCCCCACACACACACACCTTCTGGCTACGCCACTGCAATAGAACCATACCATAGAATTAATTTCCATAATGTAAAAAACCCCGAGACTAGGGAACACGAAGGGACAGAAACAAACACGAAGTGTGTCTGTCCCTTCGTGTTCCCTAGTCTCGGGGTTTTTTACATTATGCATCATCTTCACCAGCTCGCTTGCTTCCTAGCCATTTTTTCATTAATTTCCAGTTTTGAGAAGCATGACGTCACAATGTACGCAATCTGCCACGCGTCTGGCAACACTGTGTCTCCAATGTTGCTTTCGCGGGGCCGCGAACGGGAAGGTGCGTGCGCTGCAACGCCACCTAGATACAGAAGGCCTGCGTAATGCGACCTCTCACTCCGACGTACGTAGACATATAAAGTCCGCCAATCGCAGAAACCAGCTAAAATGTCAGACAATGGCCGCGCCGCAGACGGTTTTGAAACCCAGGCTCTCTGTGGCTACCAGTGGCTTCGCATACGGCTGATGGCGGCTCGTTTCCATAGCTACGGCCGCTGAAAGCACGGTCGTGATTGTCCGAGAGCCTTTGTCTCGAGGTGGTCTGGCCGTTGGTTGCTAGGAGACAGACGCCACAGGACTCATGCTGACGTCATCTCCTCTCGGCTATAATCCGAGACTACTATACGTTATGCGAAACATTCTTACTTTTGAATTACTTTCGAAAAGCCGTGGAAATGCGTAATGGTTACTGACGTCATTTTTATTTTGCGAACTCAGTCGTTGAGCGATGGTGTTAATTTACAATACGGAATTAAAACAAGCAGCATTTTTAAGTCGGGAGTGTTACTTATATCTATTCTGTTGAGGTGCTGCAGGAGCTTCCTGTGAAGGATGTTCCGAATGTAAGATTTTCGCCCCACTGGACATCATTTCCCTTATTCTGTCTATCTGAAACAGAACGGTGTTGTTCGTGGGAGCATAGCATGTACTTCTCATCGCCCATGTCAACCTACCTCTGTCAACCTATAGTCATCTGTGACTAACAATTGCTTTCTGCAGGTCATGGAATATTTCTGTAGCTTTCGACAATGTTCTTGTAGGTACCATGGTCCCGTGTACAAAGTAACCGAAACTTCCGAATCTGAAATGTTCGAGCTGTCAAAGCAACCGACGACAGGGGCCACCGTCATCCAGTTGTTTTACATCGACAGCCATTCGGCGTCCAGAGTGTACGCCGGTTTAATGACCTCGACGTAAGTACGAGTCTACTCATCAGAAAGGAAAGAACACATGGGCCGCTCGATTAATTTAACAAACATTTCTTATTAAGTTGGAACAGTGTGTTACAGAGAGAGAGAGAAAAAAAATAGCTGTGTGGTACACCCCCTTCCACAAATACAGGGAAAACGTGTTATTAAATTATAATTATAAATTATTAAAAATATATATAAATTATAAGTTATAAATTATATATATTAATTATACAATTTAAAAACTACGCCACCTAGAATCACGCGATCAACGACATTTGTTCTTACTAGGTTTTCGTCACCCCCTGATGCGAATGTCATCTTCCTTAAGTTTTATTGTCAGTTGTCACGAGCTGAACTCAAGAAATTTTCCAGGTACAGGTCGCTTTTTTAGCCCATCAATGTGAAGCGTGCGCCAAATTCACTCAAGTTCATGATAATTGATACAGATACTGAAAAGCCATCCCATCGGGGGGAAAATCCGAAGATCATTGCGTTTCGGAGCGCCTTCAGCCTAGCGCCCGACCACTTTTCGCGCCCTCGCTCTCAATCCGACGAAAGGTGGTTGCTAATCCAACACAAGGATAGTAGCAAAAGTGAAAGTTCTTGAAATCGGGAGAGGGATGGACATGTTCCCAGCGAAGGGATGCCATAAGCCATGCCTGTCTTGTCTTATTCTGCTATCCCCGTGTGAGCTGGGTTTGCTAATCTCCTTTCGTCGGGATGAGAGCGAGGGCACGCAAAAAGTGGTCGAGCGCTAGGTTGTGGGCGCTCCGAAACGCATGGTTGGGCTATTTTTTTCGACGGGATAGCTCCTCAATATCCGTTCCAATTACCGTGAACTTGACTAAATTAGGCACGGGCTTCACATTGGTGGGCTAAAAGAAGAAGTGGCAAGATCCTAGTATAAGAACAAATGCAGTTGAGCGCGTTGTTCTATAGGTGGCGTAGTTTTTTTATTATAATTCAATGGCACGTATACTCCTCTCTTCCCCTCTCTTATACTCCTCTCTTCTCGGACACCCTGTATACGCACATACACACAGTGTGAGTAAGCCACATTGTGTTTGTTCACACTGCTTCTTCCGTTTCCACCGCGTTGCACACAATCGTCCTCACCCGCTCCTCAGAATAATTCGGTACCACTTTATCGAGTGTCACAGATAATAGTGAGTTTTAGTATACCGTTGATAAAGTTATCGTCTCTATCGCAACCAATCGCACTCGTGCGTGACTCAGAATCTTATCCACTGATTGGTTTCGGTTGATATGGTGAGACGCTAGCTACGTTATTAACGGTCTGCTAAAACTCTCTAATAGAGCTTTAGTGCATCGTACGCTATCGCCTTTGCGTACGTAAGGATAGCGTTGGTGGTTCTTCGCACTGCGCGAAGCTCTCTTTCTGTTATGGGCGTGCGCAGAACCATCAACGCTATTCCTTTACGTAAGGGCGATAGCGTTCGATGCTCTGACACTCACCATTAGGTCCGAGTCCGACTGTACGGGAACTTCACAGCGACGTTATCAACAGTCCACTAATACTCTCTATAGACTTCTACCCGAGAAACGTCGTCATAACGTTGCTATACAGACTGAAACCGCAACAAATCGGAAGAGGAGGGCAGGGTTCCACGAATGGGCACTTGTTCACTGCCGCCTACTGAAAGAAAAGTAGGACCGAAGGTCGCGTCACTTCCAGGGACCATCGTAATCCCCTCAAGACCGTGGCTTTCAGGCGCGAACTTGTTCGACCCTAGCTTCAAGCGTAGTTCAACTCTACCAAA
Organism: Ornithodoros turicata; assembly: GCF_037126465.1. NCBI lineage: Eukaryota > Metazoa > Arthropoda > Arachnida > Ixodida > Argasidae > Ornithodoros > Ornithodoros turicata. The sequence goes on along the minus strand of NC_088210.1, from coordinate 13,692,375 downwards.
TTGGTGGCGCTGTCGAACACTATGACGTCATTTGTTTACAAACAGGGAGAGGTCTATTGAAAGAAAAGTAGGACAGAAGGTCGCGTCCCTTTCAGCGACCGTCGTAATTCCCTCAAGACCCTGGCTTTCACGCGCGACCTTGTTTGGTCCTAGCTTCAAGCGTAGTTTAACTCTGCCAAATTGGTGGCGCTGTCGAACACTATGACGTCACTTGTTTTCAAACAGGCAGAGGTCTATTCCTATAAGGAGATACAATTTCACGCTCCAAACTGTACGAAAAGAAAAATAGACTGTCAAGTTGAAGTAGGAAGCATCACCTTGAGCATGAGGAGAACGAAGTATACCTACTTCAGCCACCAACTCGCTTGTGTACTTTTTCTCCTCAGACTGTCAAGGTTGTGTTATCCTTTTCCCTCATTGTTGTTTCTTTGCTTTCCAGGCGGCTGAGCGATCTCCAAAATGGGCTGACCAATAAAACGTTCGGATTTCGCATGATACGTCGGTAAGGTATCTACACTTGGACGCTATAGATAAACCGATACGGAGTGTTGCTTTTGCGCGTAGGGTGGTCTACGTGGAGGATTCACTCCCAGAAAACTTTGTCAAGGCGTACGACGAATTCATACAAGCACACCCACGTTCCTTTCACCCACATCCAGGTAAAGCTTGATGGACAGTAAGCCCTCGTTATAACGAAATCGCTTTTTGTAAAGTTGGGTTGGGTTGGGTTGGGTTAGGTTAGGTTGAGAAACTATATGCAATCTACTGTATGTACGGATGTGTTTCATACGTCGCAGTTTATGGATTCAGTAAGCAAATTCCCACATTCCTCGTTTGAACTTTTTTTTTCACTGATCACTTTTTTTTTTAAACTGCGATTTTATCAGGCCCTCAGTTGATGGTGGTGCAGAAGAGCGAGCCATCGGCAAAGAAACAGAAAGCGATGTTGTGTGCGTGACCGCCGGCGGCCGGCCCTTTACAAGCTTGTACGTCGTCATGGAAACGAGGAAACAACGCACTTCCTTTCTCCATTAGACGTCATTACAAAACAGGCGAAGAGGTTGAGAGCGACGAAGGGAGCTCTTCGTGATGCAGGATGGCAAACACATAGCGCTCCATGTTTAGTACACATAAGTCAATATTTTCAATGTGATTTCTTCAAATGTTTGAAAACGGCTTCACAGCTCCTTTACTTATCACACATTCAAAACCTCGCGATGCCGTAAGTGCGTGCTTTCGAGCTCAATTATTTGCAGTTGACTCTGCTTAGTGCAGAGGGAGAGTCGGCGGAAACTCCGTATGGCAGACACAGCTTATGTCTTTTCTCTCCCCCCCCCCTTTTTGGTCACATAAATTAAGACTGCAAAGGTGGTGCATCCCATCAAGGTTCGTTTGTTTACTTGTCTGAGGCTACTGTCATCGTTTTTGCGGCAGTTCCGCTTATATCGAATTTTCCCTGGTCTCGTTGACTTCGTTATAACGAGGGTACCTTCGTTCTCAACCCGTAGACAAAGCGCTCCGTAGCAAGCTACCGACTTTCATAACAGCAATTCATTCCAGATATGAGGCCGCAAGAACAGAGGTACATTCTCATGGAGTTTGACTACTGTGGAGAAACCATCCTTCGTGCTCGGGTATGCGAAAGACACAATAAGAGTGCGTGTACCGCGTGGGTGTATGCCATTTCAAATGTGTGCCAGCCAAGGCCGCGCCCAATACATACGTAATTACAGATCAAGCCGTCTCAAGCGATCAGTATAATTGGCCAGGTAGCCTGCAGCTTAGCGGTAGCCGAGCGGGAATTGCAGTTTGAACACAGGGATCTGCACGAGGATAACATTTGGGTTCAGCCGTCCTCAAACAAGAACCAGCACTTCCTCATCGACGGTCGCACCTGCTGCATCAAGTGTGCAGGACTCAAGGTCACCCTATTAGACGACAACTTCAGCAGGATCACCTACAGTGAGTATTTGTGTTGGTACACGACCTCAGACGCAACTCACAAGAGCTTTTGTTTGTCTTTGAAGATAATGAAGTGATTATTCGGATGAAAAGCTACAACGGCCTGTACACGGAGAAGACAGCTATCTACCTCACCATGGAGAAGATAATAAAGTAAGCATTCGCATTTGACAACGTGCGTACAGCCCGAAGCATACTTAACAGTAACGCATTTTGTCAGACGGAGCAGCATTCCGAGCCCGTGCACCTGGTTCACGAGAGACTCGTCTGTTCCAGAAGAGGCATAGTCCAGACAGCCTCTCTTTCCATCCTTCCCAAGCTCCGCTAGAGTGGCTCTGCCCCACAGCTGGTGAAAATGTGTCATTGTTCAGTATGCCTCCAGGTGCACATGCACTTATTGTGTCTAGAAGTTTAGAAACGACTAGCCTAACCTCGAGTAAAACAGCAAGGAAACGATATACATAGGGGTGCTCGAAATTCTGCTTCGTTCACCAAGTACTCTATCAGGAGCCATGTAAAATACTGTCGCTGAATGCGGTCTCACCACTGCGAAGTCTACAAAAAAAAAAAACTGGAAAATGTGCCAGGCGACGTGACATTGGAGGAGCGACCGTGACGTAACGGGAAGATGAGCTCTCATTTGCTACTGGAAATTGTTCGAAATTCTAACACGGGCACAGTCACTGACGTTTATAATACGTGGACTCCGCGTTGCCGGGTTTGCACGACGCCACCACTCCCTACGGAAGTACGAGGTCGTGAGCTTCTGGTGGAGTTATCGTCTGCTCCCCTCAGTGCGACACATGCGTGCTGACCGCATGGCGGAGATGCGAAAACATAAGCTGTTTACAGTAGATGACCAGAATAGAACACCAAATTGAAGAATGCAGCCTCCTCCTTATCATCACCATCCTAACTATAAGCGTGCTCCATGGCTATAGGCAAAGCCGCTGCGAAAGCAAAGCAGACGACACGTATACGCGCCTGGACGTGACGTCGCTCTTTTGCCGACCAATCCGATGAAAACTTAGAAACCGGTAAACGGCTTCGCACCTTTCCTCTGACGAGAGCGCTGTATGTGCGGTGAAAAACGTTGAGTGTAGGTTTTATGTCGAATTCAGGGAACTAATCGAGGCCTGTCTCTCTTTCTAGCGATCGCTGGGACCTCTTCCATCCTCGAACAAACGCTCTGTGGCTGTCGTACTTGTGCGGCCACTTGTCCGACTACCTGACGGTACCCAACCCCACGGGTGAATGGCAGCGAAAGCTCGAGACACTAAGTTCAATGCAAAGGGACCTGCATCGATTCCGTTCGGCCGACGAGTTTGTCTGGAATTACATGAACAAACTTGGACACAGTAAGTCTTTCAACATGTGCCAGTCACTCAGGCAGTCAAAGTGAGCCAGCTTTTGCAAAGAAAGATGTCATGATTGAACACAGGAACAAAATCAGTCTTGGGTAGCAACACTGTAACCGTAATGGTTGCTTTCTTCAGTAACTGGCTACTCTTTAAAGGGGTTGTGAAACGATCTCTCCGGTTTCTGGAGGAATACGTTATGCAAGTAGGTCAGCTCTCTGCGCAGCTCCCCGGTTCCCTCTCTCCCCTATTTTCCGTGGAGCGAGCTGATTGGTCCACCTCCCAAATATGGGGGAAGCAGCTCAAGGGCTAGGCTAACGTAGAGGTGTGCGCAGGTAAGTAAATTCATACCCAAGCCCGCACCGCACCCGCAGATGTGCCAGCCGCAACGTGCGGCGTCTGAGGCGGGTAGGGTGCACCCGCGAACAATTTTTTACATGAACAAAACTTGAAAACATTGCGATTAGCGAACGAGTGGAGATTACAGGCTGACAAAACAGCCTGAAATGTCGACTAGGACTAAACTTTGATGTGAAACCTGCCACGCCGCATAGATACTACCTAGAGACAAAGCTTGATGGCTTGAGCGTCGTGACGTAATAGAGTCCGCCAATCACAGTGTTGCTCTCAGCGGCCGTAGCTATGGAAACCAGCCGCCATCACCCGCATGGGCAGCCACTGATAGCCACAGAAAGCCTGTGTTTCAAAATCGTCTGCGGCGATTGGCTGACATCTTGGCTTGCAGCTGCGATTGGCGGACTTAATAATTTTACGTACGAAAGAGTGAGAGGAGGCATTAAGCAGGACTTGTGTGTCCAAGTAGCGTTGCATAGGCCAGCAAAGGCCTGCTCAGTGCCTTCCCTAACTCCTTAGTCTTCATTGTCTGCTTTAGTATATCGCAAGAGGATGGTGTGATTGGCCAATACCAGTGATGGGCAAAGTACTTCAAGTAAAGTATTTGGTAAGAACACGGAAGACCATAACACAATGAACACTGAAGTGACGGGCCGGATGTGATGCCAGCCGTCATGCGGTGAGCCACTAAGGCTCACAGAAGGATACTTCAAGTACTTCAACAGAAAGTACAGCAAAATGTATCAGGTAAAGTAGAAAGTATTATTCAGCAGCATTACTAATAGTAAAGGTACCCCCAAAAGTACTTTATGTACTACTTAATCTACCACTACAGACTACATCTCGTGTCTTCAGAATCCTACCAAGGTTATGTTACTGAAATCTTCTTGTCTCACTTTACATTCCTGCAAAATATTTTGGCTCTACATGACGCGAAAGCTAGCGAAAATTAAGTTATTTTTGAGACGTCATGTTAAGCTCCGACGGAGCGCCCGGCTCTCATCTGGCAATGTTGTTGCCCTTCGCGTCTTCCGGGGCGCTCACTTTTTGCACTCCGTTAGCGGAGCCCCACGTGAGATACCATCCGACCGCTCCGACCTTCGAGAAAACACAAAGGAGCAAGACATCTCTCGCATTTTCCTCTTTCGATCAGCGTCACGTGACTTCACCACGTGACCCTCCCCAGCCACCGGCCTCGTTGTTAGGAGACGAGTGCCGTCTCCAGAACATGACATTGTTGCAATTTGTGGGCTTATGATTACGTCACCCGCTCCTCACGTCATCAAAACTAAGGCTAAGCAGATCTTCAGAAATTGACAGAAATGCACAGCGTTCGTAAAGAGGAATGAAATTTCACGTATGGAATCCTTGAGACACCTTCTACTCATGGACTAAATAAAATAAACGCTGTTTTCCGGGTCTGGAGTGGCACTTTAAATACCGAGTAATACATCAAGTACAGCCCATCACTGGTCAACACCACAATCACCATCACCGAAACAAAGTTGTGATTTGCGAATCCCTAATGACTACGCCACTGTTGTCTAACCATGCAATCAGGCTTTTTGTGCTCTAGGTGGCATGGCGCATAAGTGGCGGTTTCGATTGCATTCAGTGCTATTACCGTGACAGTATAACAGTACACGGTTCTCGTCGCAGTCCATCCGGGCCATGACTACCACCCTCACAACTGGGAAGCTCCCAAGAAGCAGTCTGTGTCAATGTGCTCTGGACTGTTCAGTTTCCTGAAGAGGAAAGACAAAAAGAAGGACGATCCTGGAGTCGAGCAACACTGACTTTTCTAGTGGACCTTCTTTTAGAAATTGTGCAGTGTTTTAGACGGATGCAACAGCGAGGTGCAGCTGAAGGTTGCCGCCTCGGTTACATGTGTGGTGGTGTTTTTAATACAAAGACAGCGACAGGAGAAAACAGTGTAGATAAAAGCATATTTGGGGTTTCTTCCTCCAAGGCACTCGTCGGAACATTGTTTTTATCAAGTTACTCTGTACATCGATGATTTTAATAAAGCTATTTTTACGAGACTCCAAGATGTTAACGTGATCGGGCTAATGCTGTGTTTATCGGTCGATTCTGAAACTATGAGGGCATTTCATTCCTTGCTGATCACTGACAACGATACTGAAAATACCACATGCTCGAAATACACTGCAACAGCAAACTCTGGGTGCTGAGAGTACGGCGGAAGTCCCCATTTGGAAACATGAGAAAACGTCGGAATGAAACCGGCCAATTAGGAGCGAAACGAGTCGAGCCGAGCCGCTTGAGTGGTGGTCGTCTGCAAGGCTGTCATTGATATTTTTGTGGGAAGTGAATTTACACATATATATCTGTGTGGCGACATGTTGCATGTGACTCAGGACAGGACTAAGGATAATTTCAACCACCTGGGGTTTGCCAGATGCGCCAGTAATCCCTGACCCACTCTAGCCTCCAATGCAGAAGTACCGTTTCTGAAACGTACACACCATAATTTCTTTCTGCAATGCAGTCCAAGTCTCGTTTCAGGCATTAGGTTTACAATGAAACATTTCAATACGAGGAGCAGACATTTCAAGCGTATGAACACAATTTTATTAATATTAAAACTACTGGGCATACACACAGCCCCTTCTAAGTGTATATGCATACATCTTCTCCTAACTGCATTGCAATGTCACGTGACGATGGAGTGATGACAAATAAATAAGGTGTACAAGATGATCGGGTCGTATAATACAGCGCTATCACAGCATTTTCTCTCCACGTCGCCTCTCCCTGTACACACAAAGTGATTGAGGGATGTGTTCGTAACCTCCAGTACTTCCTCCAAAGGGAACAGAAAAGTTGGCACAGCCAGAGGGGGGGTTTCTGGGGTTCAACTGAGCTCGTACATTTAGTGGTGCATTTGCGAAAGAGAGAACAGGTTTAAGATCCCCCTCCCCACAACGTAAAGCTCCCATAAAACACCCCTCCCAGAGATTTTTTCTGGCTCCACCGATGGCTCTACCGTCAGGTACAATGTCCTGCATAGGAGGACTGGCTTTTTTTTTTTTTTTCTTTCTGCTTAACATTCTCGCAGCACCATCGTCTTTTGTGAATTGGGGGTGTTGGTGCCGTAGTGCTGTGGTACACGTTCCAAATTATTCTTCAGCCACATGGACATTCCAATGATCACTGAAACCATCACAAGCACTACTGACAACTTGCCACGCAATCGCGACTTGGCAGCTATTGTGATCACCCTCAGGTGCGGACAAAGCGAGTCTCTGTGACAGAGATCGACAACTGGAACACTTGACCTCCGTTCATGAACGTCATTACACGCTTCAAAGAGGGTTGGCGGCTTTCACCCTCGCCTTCTCGCTACTCGGGCTGTCGGTTCCGGGCTGGTTAAGATGGCTGCGCCTGCAGTGGTCCACACGAAGGGAACAACATGGACAAACGCCAAAATAGCTTACTAGATAGATTAATTGATTAATGTGAATTTGTTTCAAGTAGGCGTCCTGGACCAATGTTTTTTTTTAGTTTGAAGCTTCACTGGGTATTGTGAAAACCTCTGCAAAATGAGAACCTGGATAATGAATAGGGCCGGACTTTTTAGGGTTCTACATGATTATGCCCCTCCCGATTCAAATCACACACACACAAAAAAAGAAACAGGCTTTAACCCAATATATGTACTTCCCCGAAAACTGCTGGACCAGGGGAATCCAAACGCATCGCAACTAGCGCAGAACTTTCGAAACTGTGATGTAAATGCGTAAATATGCTCATGCAGACTGTCAAAACAGATAGACCCTGCTGCACCTTAGATGCATGGGCTAAATATTGATGCTTTGTGTCTACAGGTGTGTCATGCATTATGCCGAGTAAACCAAAGATTTACGCCCGATTCATTCCGATTCAACGAGAATTGGGTTGAATCAGGTTCAGTTAACCCCATTACACCTGAATCGTTGAAGCAAAATATAACCAGATACCTACCACCGATTTTGCTGGAAAATATAACCCCAAAAGGTCAGGCCCTAATCATGAACGTAAAGCGCGGACTGCGCCGACCAGGACTGCGGGCCGATCCAGATTCTGCGCGACTGTGAGTCAGGGGTATTACGTGTCAGGTGGCGCTACGTTCGTCTCTCCCATCTGCATGATTTTTTGTAGACAAAAGTCTTCCATAGTGATGGAAAATGTGTGTGAAGAAACGCTTCCAGAATTTTAATAGTATCATGATTGTTTGTTGTATATGTATTAGGTCAATACAATTTTTGTATGACCATGCATGGTGTTTACACCGTATCGTGTTTCGAGCACGGAAGAGTAAATTGGCGAGTGCAGCTACGTACGTGTCGTAGCTGTAAAAAATATTATACTGCAGCTGCACTACTTCTCATCAAATTCGTCGCGTTCGTTCAGCTTAGCTATTCACAGGAAAATGGGGCTTCCAGCAACACTTTTAAAGGGGGGCAATAAACAGGTACATGAGGCGTACTTTTTTTTAAATGCATCGTGATGCGTTGCCGCGGTGAAAGCTTTCAAAAAATTGTCGTCGTGAAAAAGTAAATAATGGCTCCAACACGACCGAATATTCACTGCACTCGTTCGCCCTCATGCCCAGCCCTGCAATGTCCTGGCGGCAATAGCGACAAATGAAGCAAATGAATTTTATATTTGGAAATTGTGAGCTATGTTCTTTCATTGAGCACAATAATTAGAGAATGTTCGTCAACCTGTTTTGTGCCCCTTTAAAGAGCCCACAACTGCATCAATTACGTTTCAGGTACCTTCATAGAGTCGAGGAGCGTCCAAGCTAATGATAATTGAAGATATCAATGTAGCAGATGCCAATCATCATTCCGTTCAATCGTTATACATTTGAAAGAACACTGCAGTGGCTGCGTAGCAGTTGTCAATCATCATTCAGCCTAATCATCGTTCATTTCAATGATCATCCAAATGCCCGCGAGACAGCAGGATGACACACATTCGAAAATCTCCCTACGGGTGTTGTGTTTCACATTTTTCAATTTGTTACCTTCATAGAGTCGAGGAGCGTCCAAGCCAATGATAATTGAAGATATCCATGTAGCAGATGCCAATCATCATTCCGTTCAATCGTTATACATTTGAAAGAACACCGCAGTGGCTGCGTAGCAACTGTCAATCTTCATTCAGCCGAATCATCATTCACTTCAATGACCATCGAAATGTCCGCGCGACAGCAGGATGACACACATTCGAAAATCTCCCTACGGGTGTTGTGTTTCACATTTTTCAATTTGTCTACCTCTTGATCCAAAATAATTAGCCATCAGGCTAATCATTTCCCTTTGCAGTTCATTTGCCTCCTCCTGGAGGCAAATTCGTTTCTTTGCTAGTGCGATTTCTTTCTTTTCCCTCTTACGTGACCTCCTTAACTCACTTTCAAGAAGTTTCACAACTGTCTCAAATGAAGATTCTCGGGGCCTTTTCCGACGGACTTCACCATGCAGCCGAGGTGTAGTCTGGGTCCTGGCATCTGTAGCAGGATGATTTTCTGGCATGCTGGGGGGCTGTTCAGCGCTGCTACAGGACGTGTCATCTTCTCCGCCGCTTCTCTGAGCAAAACTTCTTTCCGTGGTAGGCTCGTCACACGAGCCAACCGCTTCTCCAGCCTCCTCTCCTTCAATCATGACATCCATCTTCGAAAAAAAAAAAAAAAAAAAATGCAAACGTTAAGAGAGGACCACTTCCGAGCATGCGTATGTCATGGAGGAAGGAATGAGGGGGGCAGCCCCCAAAAAGTGAAGCTAGAATTGAGGTCAGTCGTGTGACATCACTGCTAGCTTCATCGGCTTCAGTTTTACAGCTAAAGGGGCACTAGAACACAAAAACAACTTGCTCTCAAATGAAAGTCAGTGTTTCAATTAGTGTAATTCAAACAAAATTAGTTCACTCAATGCTATCGTTTAGAAAAAAAAAAAAACACAATGAAAACACTGCTCACAGACCCGCAGTTCCGTCCTGTGTTATGTTGAGCATTCACACGGCGCGGAACATTAAGAGTGGTGTACTGCACACTTAGCAGACGACACCGTCTGCGTCTTTTCCTGTCGTCTGCGACAGAATATCTTGCAACTATGTCGCGGGATGTTCCCCGCGGTTAGCAGTGTACGTGAAGACACGTGATAGCGGAAAGCTACGACATTTTTTTGCATCTTCCGCCGGAGTATTCTGGGGAAATATCGTTCGCGTGAGTACACGGTAAGTGTCGTTACTTACATGCAGGCTCTCTTCTACCACACTGGAGCTATTTGATGGCAAGTCGCCGAGAAAGTGTAGTCGAAAATAGGGCCACAACAGTGCAGACCCCGTTGCTTGTGCGTGCTTGCTCTCTTTCCTGAGAAAAAAAGAAAAAGAGTAAAATGAACTCAACGCTCAAAGCCATATAGACCCATTGTGAAGCACTCTGAATGACAAACTTCAATTACAAGCGTCAAACTTTTTCTGTGGCAATTTTTTCACACCGAAGTGTAACTTGTCGAACTTCCTGTGTAGTTAGTCGGCCCTTGATTTCTTTCGTATTTTTGTCTCATTACTGCGTTTGGACCTCTGAGTTGTACTGCTTTCACAAACATTTGAATTCTTGCCAAAATGAATGACTATTGAACTGAGTGGCCACTGGCCACTAGTACAAGGCTGTTTTCAATCACCGTTGACTCTGATCCTCCTCGACTCCATGGAGAGTCGTGGAACACGATCGAGGCAGTCAAGGATCGTCGAAAAGCGCCACTGGCAGCTTTGTGCACAGTGAACAGGCAAGCACTCAATAAATGCATATAGGAAAACTGCAGCAAAGCTGTATGAAAAAGCACTTCACTATAGCGGTTATTACATGTGGCTGGAATTTGCAAATTTACTTTTCTACTCCCAAGGACAAGCACCAACACAGGGTCGAAAAAACGCCCAGTCATGCCAAAAATAAAACTGAAGAAAAACGAGTGAGCAGGTGGTTAAGGAATCTTGGAATCCACAATTCCATCCACGCCATTCCAAAAATGTGTATTAAAGATTACTACAATATCTGACCGCACATAAAGCGAAGTTGCATTTTCACGGTCCCACGTACGGGTGAAAAAGTAACTGTGAGCCCGTGACTAGCGTGATGCAGGGTTGCTGCAGATCTGCTGATGTATGTGCTTGTTTGATATAAGGCACCCACTAAATACAGATGTGTGCCATCCTCCCCTTCGTAATTCAATTCACTGACTACGATTCACTGCTGACAAATACTATGGTGCTAATTCCTACATCTTTTTTTAGACTGGAGGTTGCGGTTTAGGTTAGAGGGGTTAGGGTATACGGCTTTTATATCGTTACGGTTACAAAGTTAAATCAGTTACAAAAATGAAAAGCCACAGAAGCTTGAAAAGGCTAGCAGATGTGGCTCCCACAAACAACCAGAACTCCGACACAACCTTGGGCTGAATACTGAATGAGTGGTTTTTGTCGCGTGGTAAATACTTTCGTGCTTTGATAGGCCACGGGCACGAAAAGTATTCACAATCCCGTCAATCACATGATTTTAATTGGCTATCCCGTCAATCCGATGATTCAAATGCGCTATCCCATCAATCAGGTGATTCAAATTTGCTATCCCATCAATCAGATGATTCAAATTCACTATCCCGTCAATCAGATGATTAAAATGCGCTATCCCATCAATCAGGTGATTCAAACTCGCTATCCCATCAATCAGATGATTCAAATTCGCTATCCCATCAATCAGGTGATTCAAATTCGCTATCCCATCAATCAGATGATTCAAATTCGCTATCCCATCAATCAGGTGATTCAAATTCGCTATCCCATCAATCAGATGATTCAAATTCACTATCCCGTGTGCCTGCGTGTTTGCCGGAAGCTTCTAGAGAACAACGTGCAATATGTCTTTGTTCCGGCGAACTGTACGGGTGAGCTCCAGCCAAGTGATTTAGTGTTTAACAGCATCTTCAAAAAGGAACTGAAATACTGTTTTGTGCGCTGGTGCACAAGCGTCGTCCAAAGCTCTATGGGGAGTCCAGACCCGTCTCAAACAAAGCTGGACTTGCTAGCTAGTATCCGATAGTAGTAGTAAGCTGCTGCATGCTTCGTGGCTCATGGAAGTGTACACTTCGCTCAAGCCACACCTAGCTCTGATTTCAAAGTTGGAATTTATCCCCATAGTATGCAAGTCTGAACAACAATTTGTCAGTGCGATTTAACGTCCATAGAAACTACATGTCAAATATCCTGTAATAAATATAGGTACCTATCTACTGTTGTTCTTACTTGTTTTCACTTGCAAATTTTTTTCTCTGTTCTGAGCGTCATATGGGATGTCATGTTAGTGGGAACTGAAATTTGCGATTTTGGGTGCACAAACAAAAAATAATTCCACGCGAAAAAAAAAACAAAAAAACACTTATACAGCATCCTGCACATTAGAATCACCGTTGAGGTAAACAAAAACAACATCCTCAAAGTTTTATGTTGCCTTGTGTGTGAAGTAAGCCAGGTTTCACTGAACATAGGAGAAGCAGGCAAGCTAGCTGGTGTTGACGTGATTTTAACATTGCCTTGAGTCTGAGGGAAAACGCAGGACAAACATAGGAGGAGACAAACACAGACTCATGAACCAGCAATGAAGCTTTAATACACTAAGTGCAGGAGAGACAGGGTAACACTTTCTTTTCACCCTGTCTCTCTTTGTGTATCTCTCTTTGTGTTCTCTCCTGCGTTTTCCCTCAAACTCGAGGCAGCGTTAACATCAAATCACATCACGTTCCACGCCTCAACTCGTGTGTGTTATGTCATCACAATATTACATCTTCTTACCTGTAGAGCTGAGACAGGTTCTCGATTTTGTGGCGCACCTGCTTTACTGTAACGATGTCTTCACAGCAGGCAGCAGCGTTGAAAAATTCAGTGATGCGAGCATAAACAGGTCCATTGTGTTTTTTGGCACGCAGTTGCAAGAGATTCTCCTCCCAAATGTCTATTAAAACGTCCGTCATCTGCGTTGTCCACAAAAAGCGCTTGTTGGGTTCACCATTCAACGACGAGCTTTCACAAATGGCCACCGTCTTGTCAGTTGAACTGGGATCGCCTGTCCCACTCAGTCGAAGCACTGAAGTGGTTGAAGCAGCATTGCCACAGGCACTTTCAAGAAGTTTCGCAACAAATGAAGGTTCGCCGGGCCCCCTCTGAAAGACATCGCCGTGCAGCCGAGGCTGAGTCTGACTCCTCGCTGCCGTGGCTAGCTCATTTTCCGGCACGCTGGGGGGCCGTCGAGTGCTGCCGCGGGAGATGTCGTCTTCCCCGCTGGTTCCCTGAACAGAGCTCCTCCCCGTGGGAAGATCGTCCCACAGGCCGATCGCTTCCCCGGACTCCTCTCCTTCGATTACGACATCCATCTTCGGGACAAGAATGCGAAACGTTACGACTCCACCACTTCCGAGTACACATCTGCCATATAGGAAGGAATGCGAGGGGGGTGCCCCCCACGTCACAAAAAAGCAAGGAAAGGATAACGGACGTATTTTGGTTACCGTTTACATTTTCGTTACTGCTATTATTTTCGTTTCCGTTATCCGTTTCTGATACCGGCCTTTCAATTTCGTTTCCGTTTCGTCTCTGTTACTGTTTCCTGTAATGGAACGGTTGTTACAGAGCTGCGGGACAGCCAAGTGCCAGCACCCTCTTTTGCCCAAGTGTTGCTTCGGTGTCAAGCGTACACACTACACAATTGATTTTACGTCGTTGGGATGCACACATCTTGCAAGATTAAATAAATATATATACAGTCAACCTCCGATTTATGAACACCCTCGGTTCCCGGAAAAATCGTTCATAAATCGAGGGATTCATAAATCGAAAATTCAGTTAACTGAGTACTATCGAGCAAATACAACAGTATTTCCGAATTGGGATTGTGTTTATAATGCCATATATTGTGTAATTTTGCTTTTGGCCATGCCTTCTGCTGTATCAATCTCACAAAGAACAGACGTTAACGCATTCACACTCTGTTTATTATGCAATACTAATTTGTTTAATTTTGCTTTGGACCATGCCTTCCGCTGTGTCAATCTGGGAAAGAAGAGACGTCACCACATTCGCACTGGACTGGTCTCGGATTTCCTCCGGGATTTTTAACCTCCGTTTATTAATCTCCGGGTGACAGTGACCACCTTATTCATCAACTGAGGTCAGGAACACTCGGTCGCACCTCGTGCGACCCCGGAAAACCCGTTTGTTGTACTTTTTGTACTCACTTTTTGCACTCATTTAGCGGAGCCCCACGCGACATATCCTTCGCCCGCTCCGACCTTCTACCACAATTTGCGCTTTCCCTCTTCCTCTCCTTTTCAAGAAGGCAGACATTGTGGGACGAGCTCTCATTGGACCTCCCCAAACAGTTTGCCCAATCAGCGTTGGAGATAGTTTCATCGCGTCCAATCCCGAGTACTCTCCGTATTGTCACGTTTCTTGCGAAGAACAGGGAGACAGAACCGCAACTTGGAGTCTCGCTGCAAATAAATCGCTAACGACGAATCCAGTTCCTTTTGTGTTGCTATGAAACTACCTGCTTCTTTTATTAGTGAAATTAGAAAAAAATCTTAGAAGAATTTTTTTTGCACTTTAGTGCCCGTTTAACATTGTTACTTACATGCAGGCTGTCTTCTGCCAGGCCGGTGCTATTTGATGGCAAGTTGCCAAGAAAATGTAGGCGGAAATAGGGCCACAACAGTGCAGATCCAGTTGCCAGTGCATGCTTGCTCTCTTTTCTGAAAAAAACAAAAAAAAAAACAAAAAAAAACAAGTGAAACAATAATGAAAACCATATGGAGGTGTGGGGTGTAGCACTCAAAATGGCAAACTTTAAAACAAATGCGAAAAAATTTCGGATCACGCTAGGGGGCGTCGCGGTCGCCAGTCTTCGAGTTCTGTCGTCTGCTAAACCACGTGATTTCAACATTCGGGCCAATGAGGGCACTCACCACCGTTGCAGTGCGGATGTGACGACACCGGATTTAGTTGAGCAATCTGCTGCTCCATCGTTTTGAGATCGAGCAAAAAAAGTGCTAGCTGGCAGATTCCGAGCGTCTCGGAAAGCGCCACGCGAACATGCGACATTGCTTCATTTTGACCAAGCAAACATGACTGCTCGAGATCCGGCAAAGAAAGTTGCCCTTCAGCCTCATCAAGCAGCAGCTTTGCAGCCTTTTGCCTGTATCCCCGCACCAAATTGTACTGGTAAAAATAAATAACTAAAAAATTCAGTACACTAACTACATTTCCACGCTGACAACTACTATGCGGCTAATTTCTACCTATTTTTTAGATTAGAGGTTAGGACTTGGTTAATGCTTTTACATCATTACGGTTACATTGCACCCTTATGCTGAAAAGCACAATACAATATTTCTGACAATGGTCTAGAGCTGGGCTAGTTAGTGTAGGTACGACATGTATTTCTGACTGTTCTTAGAATGCAATTTTTGTTCTGCAAAACCTGAAAAAGCCAGCAGATATGGCTGTCACACACACCCGGATCACCAACTCCTTGAGATGAATGTCCTGCGCAAAGCCGCGCTGCACAGTGAAATCGGCAAACAAAAACGACGACAACCAAACTTGCACGCTGTCTCGTGCGCGAAGCAAGCACCGGTCCAACGCCCGAACACGCATGTGTGCTGTCGTCCCGATATCATGTCTTCTTACCTGTAGAGCTGAGACAGGTTCTCGATTTTGTGGCGCACCTGTTTCACTGTAACGATGTCTTCACAGCAGGCAGTCGCGTTGAAAAGATCAGTGATGCGAGCATAAACGGGTCCATTGTGTTTCTTGGCACGCAGATGCGCGAGATTCTCCTCCCAAATGTCTATTAAAACGTCGGTCATCTGCGATGTCCACAAAAAGCGCTTGTTGGGTTCACCATTCAACGATGGGCTTTCACAAGTGACCGCCATCTTGTCAGTTGAACTGGGATCGCCTGTCTCAGTTGAAGTGGGTGAAGGTTGAATTCGTTGAAGCAGCGTTGGAAAAGAAATGTGTGGAAAATATTCACAAGAAAAATACGGACATTCGGCTAAAAATTGGCCGGTGAAACTAAAGACGCTTCTGTTCAGAATTTACGCCATTTCAGAGCTCGGGCTTTGTTGTCTTTCCCTTGTCTCCCTCCTTGTGAAGACCAACACACTCCGCAGCAAGATATAAGATATGTTGCATCTTGTGCCTTTTGACGCAAGACTGGCATTTAAGTGAAGGCACAGGTGCGACAACTCGAATCCAACACTCATCTGAGAAATATCGAAGCACCTTGCAAAATCTTGGGTTGTTGACTCGTCGTTTGATTAGGAGGCGCTGCGCTCGCCTGCGCCTCACACTTTATGGTGTTGCTTCACTTTCGGTTTCGATTTAGCGGCAAAATTGACGCGTTTGATTGTTTTTCCCCAACCTCAGCCAGATGCAAAATGTAGAATATGGATGCAGATTGTAATGTTTCGCATGCTGGCAGGATGTTGCGTGGGGCCTGTATTGCTTTGCCGCACGGATGGCAGCAGTGGTGTAGCCAGAAAAATACTTTGGGAGGAGTTCTATTGTGACATTTCATAGGGAAGGAAGATTCCCTCTAATTATTTTTACTCTGACAAATCCCCCCTCCCTCGTCAAACAGATCGCTCTTTTTAGTTTGCTTTAGTCACTATGTAAGCTATACGCTTATGTAGTGAGTCTGAGAGTAGTTTGCCTGTACTGTAAAGATCTAGTTCATGCTTTTCTCATGTCGAGGGGAAGTTCCTGCTCGTGTGTGTTCTTTTTTATTTTTTATGAAGCAATACTTTTGTATAGCGTGACGAAAAAGAATAACTTTTTGACTATATGTGACAAAGTGGCTCGCTAGGTTTTTCATTGGCAGTCACATGTGGTCACAAGAAGGGAGAGGTGATCGCTCCCACTTTGATTCACACCTGACAACATCGATTTCCATCTCCTCACCACAGCTCTGTGGTGGATCGAGAAAACCTCGGTTTTAATTAGTTTTCCCCTCTCCCCTCCTCAGTTACGCACTTCGACAAATAGCCCCCCCCCCCTTCCCCCATGCGAGAGTCTGGATCCGCGCACCTGCCACAGCTCCTGGGAGTCATCCACCGTGGGGTAGAGAACGGAGACGGAAAGGTGCGCGCTGTGGCTGGGAGATGCCGGAGCACGCGGCGACGTACGTCATATCCGCTCGGTGAATCCGAAACTATTACGTTTTGCGAGTTCTTGCGAAAATTCGTGAGATCGCGTACTGCTCATTGACGACATATACATGATGCACAATGTAAAACCCCGAGACTAGGGAACACGGAGGGACAGACACAACACGAAGTCTCAGTCTGCCCCTTCGTGTTTCCTAGTCTCGGGGTTTGCCATTATGCATCATCTTCACCAGCTCGCTTGCTTCTTAGCCATTTTTCATTGTCATATACAGGATGTCTTTATTTATTTATTTATTTATTTCCAATACAGATTTTTCAGAAAAAAAACTGTAAGGGCTATAGACATCCTGTTTTCACTTCTATCATCTCTGGGCATGCCGACGTCCTTGGCCATCTGTTGTTCAACCGTCGAATGACTAATTACCTAGAAATCGTTAATTAATTTTTTAATTATCAAAGCTACGAAGTTGTCCCAATGAGAACATTTGTTCGAACGGACTTTTGTTCTGAAAACGGCTACGATATCAGGTGAACGAGAGGAACACGTGTTCTCATTGGGACAACTTCGTAACTGGTACGTTACGACGTACTGGTAACGACGTAACTGGTACGTACGTAACCCCTGGTACGTATCATAAAATCAAACTGCTTTTCCGTGAGAATAACAACTTTATTCAGCTTGAGGTACAGGAACGCACAACACAAGTAGACAGGACTAGGACTAGACCTGTCTACGTGTGTTCCTGTACTACCTGTACCTACCACCACATCAAACTCAAACTCAAAGGAGTGACACATAATATTCCATCAACATCGTTACAGCAGCATGCTTGCGTTTTAATGCAGTTTATATATGTTGGAGGTGAAAAGAATGGCACGCTCGCGTCATCTGCAACGTTGTTCCATCAGTATCTTTATCTTGTTTTTCTGTTCCATGATTTCCTTCCCGTCTACTAAATTAGCAGCTGCAGTTAGCGTAGCGCGTAGCTGCAGAAACAAGGGCACACAGCCTGATTTTGAACTTCGCACCAGTGCCCACAATGTGCAGGTGCGGGCGCGCGAGCAGACGAGCAGACAGCCAGCCAGTAGGCCACGAAAGCTTTCTTCAAGGGCCACGAGATGTCTCTGACGCCGTAGGGCGGGCTGTCTGCGCGGTGCGCGCGGCCTTGTCGTCATAATATATGTTTTGTGTTGCATGAATATGAATAACGATGCAACTCTAATCATCGGAATTGCAACATCATCTTCAGGCAAGGAAGGAAAGGTAACGTATTCGTGACCGATATCTGCAACTTTATCAAAGCTCGCATGTGTGACATGTTTGGGTGCTTGGGCGTTCATTCATGCGCATAGTGATCGTATAAACGATATTCTGTACTCATCCTTCCGTGAAAATGTGTCTCGAAAGCGGGAATTGTGCATCGCACGTGAGGCGTCATGCGTTACATTGAATGAATCGCTGTTTATAACAATGCGGTGGTCGCTAGAAGTCCTTTTCGTGGATCGAGGCGCGACCGCAGGTGCCACACGCACAAGCATCGCGTGCACGCCGAATTGCTGTCGGCTCGGCATCGCATCGCGCTCCCATACCCATACGGAGGCACGGAGGGGCGTCGGTGTGGGGCGAGGGGGGGACAGCCTCGCCCCTTCCCACTCATGCGCAGAGATTGCACAGGGTGCGTCTCTTGGTTTTTATTCCTATTTCATTAATTTTTATGCAGCGAACGTCTCAATGTGCTATCCCTTCAAACTTCTGTTTAATTTTCTATTTCATAATACTTTTGGTCCCACCAGTGGGACCACAAGAGGAGTGGGTACACAAAACACATGTATACACACAAAAAATGCACATACCATGCCAACAAAAAAGAAAGAAAGAAATAGGAAAAAAAAAAAGCAATATATAACGCTATATGACCATTATTTCCTTTGTATTATTGGCTTTCAAGCACACAGTCAACTGCCTGCTGAGATTATTACCACAAACAACTGGAAGATCTGGAAGTGCATGTGACAGCCTTAGGATATATTTATCAATATTTCAGGATCACAAGGACACGTGGTTTTGATAAAGCCTTAGTATTCCCCTGAAGCATAAATGCAGGGTTATTTCCTTCTACACGTTAATCTACTACTCTACTATCCAAGCATTCTGTAAATGTCACATCATAAATGGGGCGTTACTTTGTTGCACAGATGGAACTGTGAAGTAAACCATCGTCGAAATGGAGGCTCTCATTTGCTTTGTGATTGCCATGATGACCTTCCTGCTGCTCTTCGACCAGTACTGCCATGAAGCGAGCCAAGAACGCACGCAAGTTCGCGGTAACGGAGGCGACGAGGAGCCCGTCCCTACACCAAAAACGAATCGTTACTACTCCACCAGTCTATTTGCCATCCTCGGCCTCTCCAGGGAAGAGGTACAGAACTTCGCAGCATTTCGGGACAGGTTTCGATCGTTTGCGGAGGTCAGCACGGCCATGCTGCGAGCAGGTAATAATTTTTTTATTATTATTTTTTTTTTGGGGGGGGGGGGGGGGGGGGGGGGGGTGTTGTTTGAACACCACCTACACTCTTAGAAATGAACTTCACCGCATAGCACGTTCTCAGCCAACCGTCATCTCGAATGATATCGTTATCTGCCATGATTTGTTGAAAACGGGAGGCGTACGCCTCCCGTTTTCAACAAATCAGGGCAGATAACGATATCATTCGAAATGACTGTTGGCTGAGAGCGTGCTATGCGGTGAAGTTCATTTTTAAGAGTGTAGATAGAGAAAGCCTGCACGTTGCGTCCTCTCCCTCCTTCAGTTAAGAGTCAGAATGCGCCTGCTGCTGCGATGCACCGTTCTGCAAATTCAAGAACCTAGCAAATGATTGCAGCTCACCTGGAACCTGCGGACCTAAATATTTAGACAAAAAAGTGTGAGACGCTTTCCAGAAAATCAGTTTTGAGAAAGATTGAGACCGTTTTTTTGCTTTATTTCCAAGTTTTCCCACGAAGTATGCGGGAACGTTCAATCACAACTCGCAGACGACGGTGGTTCTTCTTCCAAGGCCATGGCTGCTGAAAGCACGTTTGTGATTGGCTACGACCGTCGAAGACGCAATCCTGATTGGCCGGCTCTTAATTGTTGCATCACGTCGACGAGCCCGCGGGCTTTCTGTATCTAGGTGGTGTTGGCTGTTTGGTGTCTCATATTAAAATCGGTGAAAAAAAGAAGAAAAACTTTGAAAAGCCGGTAAAAACCCCAGTGCAACGGTACAAACAGGATGAGACATACACACACAGCCTTGCTTGCCCCCCGCAGAATCACGAAGCACATTATGGCCAAAGTAACTAGACAGAACGTTGAAAAGCTTTGGGTTTAAAATTTTGGCGGTTTGGCGTTGTATATTAAAATCATTTAAAAGCTTTAAGAACAGTAAAACCCCGGTGTGATGGTATAAAGAGGATGACACACACACAGCATAGGTAATACTATGCCGCAAAATGGTGGATGTTGCTCAGCTGTTCTTATGAGGTACATGATGCTGGCAGGGCTTTGTGAAGTCAAGGAACTCCTTATGCATTTTATTTGGCATAGCAAGGGACCACCCCCAAGCCTGCTATGACAGCATATGTTAAGATTGTTGCATGAAACAACGACCACATCCTATGGTTTTACACATTGTGACTTAAAAACAGCTGGAGCGTGCATCACGGAATGAACTTCATCTATCAAAGCATCAGAACCACTTTAACTTATGACTCGAAATTGAGCTTTCACGAATAGACTGGGTGGAACTTCCTGACACTTTGTTTCCCTTTCCTGTACATTTTGATCTAATTTACTTGGATACTTTGATGATGTATACTTGCCTCTCCTTCTACAGCATAAAAGAAGAAGCACTATAAAAGAAAAACACACACACATGAAAAAAAAAAAAAAGGAAATGGAGAACTGGAAATTGGCATGACACGGCAGGTTACGTTCTGGTACGGTGTGAACCTGAGTTTGGTAATAATTTGGTAATAATTTGGTAATAACTAAATTGTGGTAAGTGAAACTGAAAATTTGTCCGGTAAATCGTGTTTCTGAGGAAATAGGGCGCCTGTAGCCCCTGCATCATATTCGTATTGGATATTTTTGCAATTTAATTAGAGAAATGACGACAAAGTGTTGGCCGTGTGTTTCGCTTGAATTGTGCATGCCACGTGCCATTTTATGCCACATTTATCTCTTCTTGTGTCATGTGACACTTATACAGTAGGAGAGATACAGATGAGTGGTTTCCTAGAAGGACAGGTGCATTGAAGACACTAAACAGATGTGTTCATCGGAACAGCCTTTTTTTTTTTTTTTCTTCATCACTTATCAACTCTCTTCACGTGACACAGCGCAAAAACGGGCGCCGTTAATTGTCCCGAATTCAAGCAAAACATAAAAGATCGCCGCTGTGTGGAACTCTGGGGTAACACCAGCGACACTACAAGATGTTTCAACAGAGTTGGCAGCCAGTTATATCTAACTGAGCTTTATAGCAAGCAGTTTTGCTTGAGGGGTTTGCTGGAATTTTAGTTCACATAGTGGTACTAAGAATCTTTTTAACGTTGGTGGAAAGAGAAATAGGGGCATTCCACGGTCATCAGACTGGATTGTTTACTTGTGGATTTTCTTGTAAATGTAGTTATGTCTTCTAACTGGCCCTGTAAAACCAAAAAAGGAAAAGCCGGAAACCTGCTGTCCTTTGTTCTGCATACATAATTTCACTCGTTTCCATGTGCACAACGTGCACTGTTTACCTTACAGCAATAAATTATATGAGTTAACATGCTATAAATAAACGAATTATATGAAACAAACAAATGACTGCACTTGATGAAGGTCAGGTGGGCACGACCAGATCTGCGCTTGTACTGCATCACTTTGTGCTGTTTCGAGACTGCTTCGGTGACTCATTTGGTGATGCGATTTGGTAGCTTGTCTGCCCATTGGTCTCAAGGTTGCTGGTTCATATCCAGCTGAGGACACCATGGGGCAGAGGTCACTGAGACCTTTCTGAGGGTCATTAATTGAGCTCGTGGGTGCAATAAGGGGATAAGTTGACTTATCCCCCCTTATTTTTTTTGTTGCTATGTCATCTACATACCAGTATGTACAGCTCCAGTCAACGTTAATAATAACGCTGGGAAAAAAATGTGGTCTCGTCCGCGAGCACGATTGCAGCAACCGTTGTGGTCATGAGGAAACCTTAATTGTACAAAATTATTCTGTTAGTTTAACGCAACGGTTTTGTTCGCCTGGGAAATGAGACTGAATTTTTTTCAAGCGTTACTATTAAGGTTGACTGGAGCTGTACCTGCCAAAGAAAATTTAGGACTGTATTGAAATTTCTTGGACCGCTACGTACAGGAGGGTAAGAAAAGGGAAATGCATGTGTGTCAATGGGACGGACAATCAGATCAGGCCCCTTTTCTCGGTTTGGGATTTTTCGACTTATCCCCTTATTGCACCCGTGGGTTCAATTATGGTGTTCCGTATGGTGAGATTTCAGCGCATGCTAAAGAATAATTATTCCATGAACCAGCCACCATGATATATGGTCAAAGCCACAAAAGTTATCATTTCATTTGTGCTGTCCCGGTTGCTGACAGGTCTACCAGACATTCACGTCATCATTGGCATAGACTTTTCGGCGAGCAACGAGTGGCAGGGTCGCAAGTGTTTTCGCGGAGAGACCCTCCATGCCATCCGCGGAAATTCTATCTACAACCCTTACCAGAAGGTCTTGTCATCCCTGGGTGGTGTGCTGATGCCTCTGCTCCATGGGAATCCGATTCCGGCCTTCGGCTTCGGTGACAGCCGGACGAAAGACACGGACGTGTTCCCCCTGATTGACTCTGGTGCTCCGTGCTTGGACTTCAATGACCTGATGTGTGCGTACTCGCATACTGCACAAAGGGTACGTCATAACTAGAGCGGTTCCGGGTTTTCGGAGTTTATTTCAGGGCGTTACCGGAGGATGTTTTTCGGAGTTTATTGTTTTTTTTTTTTTCAAAAATTTTCTGAGCGTATGATTTACAGCTCAGTTAATACGTATCCGAAATTCGGAGAAAACGTGATGACGCACGCAGAGTTGTGCAGCGAAAACACGGTTCTCATATTTATTGCTTCAACATTATAAAGAGACGCAAGCTTAATGATACATTTCGTGCGACGCACACTGAGGTGTTCCGCAATTCCAAATGCACCCTTTCTGTGTGCAGTGCTCACTGTTATGCGGCAGTACTTACATACGACAACTTCTGCATCGCAATCGCGGGACGACGTGAACTCCTCGAAATTGAGGTATTCCTTGACGTAGTCGCGGGGCAGCTTTTGCTTGCGTCCCATATTGTCCTCAGCACTGCAACTAGTTGCCCTTTCAAGAAGACCACTCCGTACGACCTCGGTTCGATGCTTATTTTAGTGCTTATGTCACATGTAGGAGAAGGAAATCGGGAAACAGACTGGGGGAAAACCCCGGGCGGTGAAACCTCAAGCTGTCGAGATGACCGCCAAAAAAAAACATTAGGTCACGGAAAACAGAAACCATTATTATGTTGCGGTGGGGCCAGTATTCGAGGTCAGAAGAAACCCAGGACACAAAAGGAGGCGAAAACAGTAACCCGGTTATCAGGGAAAACATCTGCAAAACGGAGTTTTTCGCATTAATCCGAATTGCTTAAAATTTTACTGGAGTATGTTTTCGGATTTTTTTTGATAAATCTGAAAAATCCCCCCCCCCCCCTTTGGCTATGCTGTGAGTGGCATTATGTACATGGCTAAACTTTTATACGCATCTGAGACTCAGCAGCTATGTGAACTTCAAAGCAGATCTTTCAACTCTACGTTCTCTAGCCACTGAAGTCCTTACGTTTCCTCATCAGGTACAGCTAAGTGGCCCAACGAGCTACGCACCTGTCATCCAGAAGGCGCAAGACATTGTGTCCAGCAGACGAGAGTTTCACATCCTCCTGATTGTGACGGACGGACAGGTGACAAACGGTGATGCTGCGTCACGTCGAGCCATCATAGCTGCTTCGCACCACCCGCTGTCCATAGTGATTGTGGGAGTTGGAGACGGCCCCTTTGTATCCCTTGAGGAGTACGACAACCTCTTGCCGGAGAGACTGTTCGACAACCTCCAACTCGTGAAGCACATCGAGGCGACGAGGAGCTGTCGAAACCCCGACGCTGCCCTGGCGCTCCACGCTTTGATGGAGATACCGGATCAGTACAGGGCCATTACAAAGTTAGGGCTCCTGAAAGGGCAAGCAACTTGAGGCCCGTAAATTTTCGGCGGTTCACTAGAGGTGGGCAAAGTCACGTCCTACTGGGTTATAACGACCGTGTCGTAATCGTCAACCCTTATGAGGACCTCGTCCACACGATCTGCTAGGGGGCGCTACTCGTCGGCCCGCGAGATCAACATCATGATTGGACAATGGAAATTTGAATTTTGAACGCGCAGAAGCGGACGTACGACTACCGTTGCAGACGACAGCAACAGCTCCTATGAAAACAGATGATGACAGTTGATGTACAACAGATGAACAGTAGAATGATGATGATAATCAACTTTAGAAAGGAGCACCTTCTCTGGGACATCCAACGCTTGTACAAAAATACTAAGGTACGCTGAGGAACAAAGTACTGCAGAAATCGAGGAGGCAATAACCGAGCCGATGAGTAGCGCCACCGCCGGCTTCCAAATGCGGCGCGGGGAAGGGGTGCCCATGACGAGGTCATTATAATTTAGCGGCCTGCTTACTCGTTGCCATGATATAACAATTAAGAGTCAGCCAATGAGGATCGTGTCTTCAACGGCTGTAGCCAATCACGAACGTGCTTTCGGCGGTCGTGGCCATGAAGACGAACCACCGTCGTCTGCGAGCTGTGATTGAATGCCCCCGAGTACTAAATGGGAAAACTTGGAAACAAAGCGCAAAACGGTCCCAAACTTTCTCAAAACTGATTTTCTGGAAGCCGTCTTGCACTTTTTGTCTAAATATTTAGGTTTGCAGGTTCCAGGTGAGCTTCAATCACTTGTGTGTTCTTGAATTCTCAGAACGGCAAATCGGAGTAGTAGACAAATTCTGACTTAATGTGTACACGTTGGCAAAGTATGGCCCTCAATATTTTTCTGGAAAAAAAAATTCCTCATATCACTATTTCTGAAAATTTTCTGCACCTCACCTAAATTTTTTTTTCCTAACAAATTCCTCGCATTACTCTTTCTGGAAACTTTTCCTCTCCTTACCCCAATATTTTTTTTCTGGTAATCCTCCACCCCTCACGTCAATCTTTCTGACTGAAATTTTCCTCGCGCTAGGTTCAATATTTTTTTCTAGAAATTTCGAATTTTTGAGGCGAGGACGTCCTTACCCCCGTTTTTCCCTCGTGAGGATGCCCACCTCTACTGTTCACTGCATTTCTTCAAGCACAGATCATTCTGGAGCAGGAGCCTCCAATGTACACAACATTGTGACCTGTATGGCATTTGCCGTGTGTTGCGCTTCTGGCAGGACTACATTGAATAGAAAAAAACATACAGATGCCACACAAGGTAAATACAAGGGCCCCCAATTCATCTTGATTCACATTTTTCATTTTTTAAAACTTTTATTTCATTTTTATTTTTATTTTTAGTAATTTAACTTCCTCCTCTGAATCAACTGTGCCACGATTGTGCCATTAAGAGCATGTTACGTAGGTATTTTGTGTGGTATGATTTTTAAAGCACTGCCACGAACAAGAATATTTTTGTTCAGTGACCATAACTGCGCAGCAAAGCCTTGTGGGAGACACTTTCCTCCACTTTTACATAGAAACATGTGGGGTATCGCCTTGTCAAAGGTGTTGGGGACCGCTGCTGTGTACAGCCTCAGAATAGCTGCTTATTAATTCAGGTTTTAGTGCAGCTTAACCGAGCAGCTACCTAGCAATATTTAGCACTATTTGGTACACAAACATCACTTTCATTTAGCATACGCAACAGTAGCAATGACAGTACTTCGTACATTTTCTACTTGTACGAAGTGCTCGTTTTCGGAATTTATGTTTATTGTAGTGCTTTAATTTGCTTCAAAGTAATCACTCCCTGCAGTGATGAAACAGTTCCACTACTTCACATATGTGTAAAGTGTTACACAAAAGGCGTACGCCCCCAGTTTTAAAAAATCTGGAGACAATATGTTATTGTCTTGGCTATGGCTATGGCTATGGCTTGTTGGCTATGACCTTGTTTATGTGGTGAAGTATAACTGCAGCTTTCCAGAGAGCCCAACCGGTCCCTTAGTAATACCAGAATGCAGTGCCAGACTGTTGGAGGGCTGCATTTCTAGACTCGGCCCGAGCTCGGCATTCCCGGCCAGTCGATTACAGAGTAGTGGTCTGTAAAAGTTAGCCGTGGCTAACTATTACTGGCGTAGCACAGGCTCGAGCCCAGGCGGACAGTGTCAAACAGGAGCCTGGGCCAGGCAAGCGAAAGGAAGGGGGGTAAGCCTATGCAGCTCTTGGGTAAGCCTATGGGTAAGCCTATGGGTAAGCCTCTGGGTAAGCCTCTGGGTAAGCCTATGCAGCTCTCTAGGCAGCACAACTTGTTGGTATGTACACTCCTTTCAAGGGTACACATCAGGAACATTTTTGGGCAGCAGCAAATGTGTAGTTATGGCATTAAGAATTCAGTTACTTATGCGCACAATGTTCACTTCTCACAGTGCTGCTTGCCTTCCAGTGCCACTGTTTATATTATGTATTATTTTGTTTTGTCACTGCATTTTGCTATACTGTGCAGCTTTTACAAAGGTCCTGTAGTATATAATTTTTATTGCCCTCGTGTCAATCTTTTGAGTGCCAAGAACTTTATACAGCCCTAAGCCTATTGAAAGTTTGAAATACGTACTACGTATGGGTGGAACGCACTTGTAGTACAGCTTTGACATACAGAATTGTGGAAAAGCTACTTATGGCAATAAAAAAGTTACAAGTCACACGTTTTACAAGGAGACATTTTGTTTCTAATCCCACGAACAGAATGAAGCTTTTTTTCAAGTACTTCTGTCGCAGAAAAGCACACAAAAAGTGTTTGTCATTTTGGAGATATTTCAATTAAAATATTGTAATGAGACACCTGTAACAATAGTTTGTCTTCAAAAATAAAGCTCTGCAAACTCAACAACTCTTATACTGCTAATAAAACGTACATAAGCACCAATACATAGTAACTGTTGCAGTGAGAAAAATCAATTCACATGAAATGCAAAAAATGGATGTTGCAATTTTTGAAGGCAAAAGTGTTCTAAATGGAATGAGCACAACATTGAAATGCCACGTGTGGACACGCGTGCTCAATTGCTCGAGGAACATTTGATTGTCTTCGCAGATACACTTCACAAACAGCAAACATCTGCCCTGCACACACAATGCACAGCCCTACAACACACAGGTCTAAAGTTCACACCATAGCTGAAATTTACGTTTACCAAGGGTCGTACGGAGTAACAAGGTGCTTTCAGTTTGTGAATGTTTTCAAGCAGAGCCAGGTATGCAACTGGTTAATGTACCATCGTACATTTCTCAGCACACAGTGTCAAAAATGAGGACGTCCAGCATGCCGGAGAAACCCGTACTTTTCGGCATGCTGAGAAATATCGGGTGTTACGAAGTGCCCCACAGGCAAAAGCTCAAGACTGGAGTGTGCAACTACCACTATGTATGACCACGTTTCCACGACCAGTTTTCTTTCCCGAAGAGTGTTCAGAAATGAAATAAGCTACGTATTTTCATAAATTAGCATTGCCTCTGAAGCTCTGAAGAAGCTCCAGTGACAAAAAACTTCATGGCGACGCACGTCCGAAGGGTAAATCAGGGAGCAGCGCGCCGGCCCAAGTTCGTGTTCCCAAGTTTGTCGGCTTCGCTTACTAGGTGCCTCGCAGACACTCACTCAAGAGTTCACTCAGAGATCAGCTCGAAGTCATTAAAGGGGCACTAAAATTAAAAGAAAAAGGAAGAAATGGCTCTCAAATGAAAGTCAATGTGTTTCAATTAGTACGTATCAAACAAAGTTAGTTGACACAACGCTACCGTTTACAATGAACCCTCGTTATTATGACCATGGTCGTTCCCGAAAATTTTGGTCATAATGCGGAATTGTCATATAAACGGGGGGGATTTGCAAAGGTTTTACTGCATTGTTCCCCAGGAGTATGGTCGTAAAGCGCGTATGTCAGATTATCGGGGGTCATATTAACGAGGGTTCACTGTAGACGAAAAACGCAATGAAAACAGAGCAGTCTTTGGCGGCAACGAATGGGATCCCGAGGAGGCAAAGATTGGCGCCACCCAATGGGACAGCAGGAATCGTGGCCCTGTGGATTTGGAATGGGTCCGATCGTAGTGTTCCGTATGTGCGCGGCATGATGCGCACTGCTGCATTTTTCAACACCGATTCACCGAATCGTAGCCCAAAACAGTCCTCGTGAATGCTCCGCTGACAACATTCACGTCATCTTCACGTCCTTCGGACAGCGATGCCAGTCCGCTTCACAACGCGCACTATGTTTTTCACCGCCGGGACTAAACGTGGACTAAAAACACCGATGTGCGAGCCGAACCGACGTTCACTGCTTAGTGCCGAAGCAAGAAAGAGTCCGGTATAATTTCGATGGCAGCTCCGTAACGGAATCAAAGTTTTGCATTATAATAACGAGGTCGAAATTAACGTAGCGTGTAACGTAGTTTGAAGTGAACTTGTTTTTAAATTTTGGTGCAAGATTTTTCGGAGTTATTTGACAGTGGTCAGCAGAGGAATAAGACTCGCACGTAGTTTCGGAATTGATGGTTACATGGTAAAGGCGATAGTCCCTTTAAGCCCAGACTTGTTCTTGGCGGACACGCTCCCTTTTCCAGCCCGCAGACGTAACGTGGAACAAAGTTTTCAAGACGTGGAATGAAAGCGCATAGCCGAAGTGGCTACAAACTGGTGAGGTCGACCACACCAGATCGGGAAACCGCCACCGTGCTTTGTATCTCACTATCGCGTTCCAGGTAGAAGATGCTTAGAGCCAAGTTGGATTAAGCCGTTGCTTACGACTTGTGAGCTGAGTTGGTCGGGCGGAGATCGGCGTCTTGCGCGGACGACTAGCTGATGTTCGGACGCCGAAGGGGGCAATGGACGACAAAGGTTCAGCTCTCTCAACAGTAGGTACAGAACGTGTAAGTGAATTTTTATATACTTGTAACTATAACTATATAAATGTTTAGTCAGCGACCTTACATGACACAGCATGCCAGGATACACCAGAGCAATGGCCTGTAAGGGTTCGCCGATCTCACAATAGCCAGCGTACCGTGAAACGTGTGCCAATACAGTATTCACGGTGGAATAGGTTGGATATATTTAGGATATCTTCGTAGAGCAGTCTTCTCTCAGACACAATATAGGAATGGCAGTAGTAGTATATATACGAAAAATGGAAATGTTACAAACATAGTGGATGTACGTGTGTATACGTACTCACAGACTGCAGCACACAGTATGTCTGTTAGTAAACAGTGTAGTAGAAAGAGAGGGAGAAAAAAGCAAGGCACAAAATTTTTTGGTGATAATACAATATTTTTTTTTAGTTTCAACATGCGTAAGCAACAGTTTCCGTAAAATTTTGAAGTCTTACTCAAAATACCGTAATCATGAATCAGCTAGCTATCAATCAGACAAGCATCTACGGCAAGCAAGCTGTTGCAAATCTTTCGGTACACTTTGACAGCTCTACCGTGGGTAGTATAGAAATAAATATCAATTTAAAATGAGCAAACACAACTGGAATGGCTTGACAGGCATAAAGTTATCTTCTCTGCGGTACTAACAACAGAGCTTGCGCATAACAACACCGTAACGGTACATACTTATAAGATGCTGCGTGTACCCAACCAAGAAGACAGCACCGGAGGTACTAGACGTACAGCATTGAACAATGGACAACAACGTCACCTCAAAGGAGAAACAAATCTGTTAATGACTGAGGTAAAAAGTGTTCATGATGCAATGATACACCATGATATTTGATATTCCCTGTCCCAATGAACGTAGCGCTATTGCAAGTTCCATCAACTCTTTTCCTGCAGGTTGAGAGAATTCCTCGCAGTTCTGGGAAGGCGTTCTTCTAGTCGGTCTTCCAGATCTTGTTGAAGAGGTCCATGAACGAGTCGTAGATCATGAAAGTAATGGCTACGTCCAAGCACACACGACTGAGCCGTGGAATTGTGCCCTTGTAAAAGCTGCAAAGGAGTATGTCGCTCATTGAGAAAAGCCTCCACGAGGCAGTGCATTGAAGACCTGCAGAACACTCACCAGGTAGAAACATGTGAAACCGCTAATAACAAGAACAACTCCACACAGTCACCGTGAACTGTCGTTAGGTCAAATTTTTTTCAAGCACTAACAGATCTAAGTGTGGCTTCTTGCCAAACACCAGCGGACTGGAATTCACTACCCTCTAAACTTTTTGGAATCTGGAAACTTTGTAAACAGCCCGAGCGTCATTTCTTTCGATTGCTTCCGATAGTCGGATACCTTTTTTTACTGTTGCATAATCATTTCTACTGAGTGACTGTCGAGGACTGTAACACTGCGAAACTAGGAAAAAGAACGTCAAAGACACACCTAACGCATCGCACTTTCAAATGGTTTAATGACACAAAAAAATGGCAAAGCACTTCTATCGTATGTTACTGTCATTCTACTCACTTGGCACCGG
Source organism: Ornithodoros turicata (assembly GCF_037126465.1). NCBI lineage: Eukaryota > Metazoa > Arthropoda > Arachnida > Ixodida > Argasidae > Ornithodoros > Ornithodoros turicata. The sequence goes on along the minus strand of NC_088210.1, from coordinate 13,661,695 downwards.
GGGCGTACACCCTCCACCTATACTTCTGCAACCATGCTCGAAAGGGGGATCATGTTACAACCCTGTTATATGTTACATGTTATACATCTGCTTTGTAATTATTATTAATTAATTAATTAATATTTATTACAGCTTCCATCTACCCTGGAACCGAAATCTTAGAGAGTGTCACATGCTAGCCACAGCTCACAACAAGTGAAATGTTTTTGAATGAATTAACTTTATGATATATTTCTCAAGTGCTCAATCGGGTGAGAATTCTCCTTGGAGGAATCTTTATTTTGTGAGTAATCAAAAAGCCAACAGAAACGTGATTTTTTTTACGTCTTCTGTAGAAAAGTGCTGCAGCAAATGAGCTTTCTGCAGCAATATATGATTTTTAAAAATGTATGGGGAATCCCAAAGAGGCTGAAGGGTGTCGTGGCCCGTTAATTATGCAAGTAAATACGGTCGTCTGCTATTGAGGTTTGTCCCAACATCATATTTGTACTTGAGATAGCAACCACAAGATACTCACGCTGGGAATCCTTCGTGTTTGGCAATCTTGTAGATGCAGTCAAAGGTGTGCTTATACTTGTGTGCATCCAATCCCTATAAAAAAATAAAAAAACAGTAAAAATGAGAATCTACAATGAAGGCGGTGAGGTTCCGCATTTTACCAGACTCCTAACACTGATGTTGATCTGGATGAAATTTTCCAGAACACCAAATCATGGAAAATCTCATAATGATTTATTTCTTGACAGGGCACAACTAGAAAGTGAGTTCTACACGCAAACGCTGGCACTGCCAGACTGTAACAAAACTGTTACAAAACTGTAACGAGTAATGGCAATGCATTAGAAGCTAAACGTAATTCCCTCAACTCTGCTCACAACGAGTAGCACACCGCAATAGTTACCTGCATCCTGGTCTTGACTACGTCGATGGGGGTGTTCCCAAACACAGACGCTGCACCAGCTATGGCACCAAACAAACCAACCACGAGCTTGTTAACAGGTTTCTTGGGGTCACCACCCCGGTACCAGTCCTTCATGGTCTCCATGACAAAGAAGCGGATCGCTTGGTTGCTACCCTGCTTCATTATTGTTGCAGTCAGGCCTTGATACGTCCCCTTGATGCCTGCATGACATCCCAGCAACTTAAAGGGGGGAAACTAAAGTGCAAAAATGTATCCTTCGTGGAATTAGAGGAGTACGGAGGGCCATCCAAAATATTTTCAGCTTTCTTTCATTTTCTGAACGTACAGGGCATTGCATACCTCTAATTCCTAACTGTAAACGTACTACCCGCAGACTTTCTTCTGCATTGCAGCGTAGTAGACTGCGTAAACTCACACACACTACAATGTTTCTCTTTGTTTGTACAACCGATATCTTTTTCCCTTTACCGTAAAGTGCAAGCTCCATTTCTGTTCCGAAGGAACTGTTTCTCTCTGTGTGCACCTTACGCCTCGGTTACGAGAAAGAAATTCGATCCACAAAAAGGCACAAGAAGAGAACCGACCAGGAAAAAAAAAAAATTGCTTCAGCGACGAGTCGCATAGTTGATCTGCCCAAAGTGTTTAGTGAAAACCAAAAGATAAAAATAAATAATTTTTACCTTCTTGACGGATGATCTCGCGTACACCGTGGACAAAGCCCTTGTACCTGGGGTTGGGACTGGCTTGGTCGTTGATAAACTTCACCTTGACGGTCTCCATGGGAGTGACGGCGAGGATAGCCTCGGAGACCCCCGCCCCCAACCCGCACAGCAACCGCATCTGGGGCGACAAGTTCCCCTTCTCGTCCACGCTCCTTTTCTTCAGGGCTTCAAACGCACCGAACCTGAAACCAAGAACCGTACCTGGGTAAATTACTTGTAAAATGTAATTAAATTACATTACTCATTCCATCCAAAATATTTTCAGCTTAAGACATTTTCTGATGAAAGTATATGCGTCAATTTGCCAAACAGCACAGAAGGTTTTGATGCATGCGGGTTTTTTCCAGAAAAAAAAAAGAAAAGAAAACGCAGCCGCACTCGTTCACTCTCGACTCACCCCCTGGGGTGTAAGGAGGATGAGAAGGACGACCTATGACGTCGTAACATCTGCGCCATCGGTCGAGGTCAGCGCCCATGTCAGGTTAGCATGTGGTTAGAATTTAATTAAATTACATTACTCATTAATGTAATGAAATTACATTACAATTACTACGAAAAGGTAATGACATTACTAAGTCATTACTGCGAGCTTAATCACACTCTTCTCTGACCTCAATCACTCTTCTCAAACCTCGCTTTAGAACACCCTTCGTTTCTCAGAAAATCGTTCGTAAATCGAGGTATTCGTAAATCGAGGTCCGAGGTGTGCAGTGCACAAATACCTCACCAAACCACGGGAAATTGATTTGAATAAGTTTTATTTTTGAAAATACTGCGTAATTGTGCTTTGCACCATACTTTCTGCAGGGTCTATCCTGTTTAGAAGAGATGACAGAAGTCTGACACTTGACTCATCCAACCGGTCCTCAAAGTACCGTATCGCGCGTGAACGAGACTGCTTCCAACGGCAAATATCACCCTTGTCCCCGGCTGTCAGGACTGAACACCTTCTCTTGGAACGGCAAGATGGTCCAAACTCACAACCGTTCGGCTGTAAACGCCGGAATTATACTTTCAGGAAATGGTGAATCATGTTAGTGGAACGTAGCGGCGTTGGGACATTGTATGTTTGACCTTGGCAGCATGTACTGAGGAACTTTAATTATCCTCCGGTCCATTGGCCTGTCCTCTGTACATTCATAACGCCCGTTCGTATATCGAGGTCAGAATGGCTTGGCTACTTTGGGTCCGTTCCCTAATAATCCGTTCATAGTTCAGATATCGAGGGTTCGTAAAACGAGGTCAAAATACACGGAAAAAGTTTTGGTTCACTGTGGAGCCGTTCGTAAGTTGAGGGAATTCATATATCGAGGGTTCATAAAACGAGGTCCGACTGTATTTGTCTCTTCTACATGTCAGGGTGCCGCGTATGACGTACGTACGTTTCACAATGTAGAGATGAAGATGACACAATGTATCACGGCAACAGGAAGACTGTCCGGAGGATGGGGCCAGCAAACAATGATTCTCCGATGCCACAAACCGTTAACCTGAACACCCGATTATTTTGTAAAAAGTAATGAGTAATGTCATTAAAATTACCACCCAAATGTAATTAAATTACGTTACCAATGACATAATAATGTCAAAAGTAATGCATTACATTACAAATTACCAGAAAACGTAATTCACTACTGTAATTTCATTACAGTAATGACATTACTACCCAGGTATGTCAAGAACTCGGTTTGTAGTTGCTTAGCTTAGTTTAAAGGAACAGTGAAAGTGCACTCCATAAATTTTCAATTTCCGGCTGTGAGGGGTAGTAGTACACCTACCATGCATTCTTGCTAGGGCCTGGAATTTTAGGCATTTGCCTGTAAATGGCTATAAATGATTAAATGAGGTATTTGCTGGGATGCCTCAATTGTGCCTCATTTCTTTCCTAATTACTGTAAAGCCCCTAATGTTCACGAGCCTTAAATCGTTGCAAATATTAAGGGTACCCAAAAATTTCTGGAAGATGTGACACTTCGAATGCTATACTAGATATTTATCTTCACAGTTGGTTGTACAGGCTACCGACAAGAGTTCGGACTGCTTAACAGCATGAGCACGTGCAATGTCACCATTACCAAATTCGGAGAGGACTATCTCGGGCTCGTCAGGAAGTAAAGCAATTGATCCACAAATTCTAGCATCTAGATTTTGGTAAATTTTTTGCCTGCAAATATGTAGCCGGTTCATGAAAAATGTGGCCCCCCGAAATTAAAGGGCTTGTCAGTATTTTTCGTTTGCCAAGGGCATTTCATTAGCATGGTCATGGAATGCCGAATAAGTCACATCGGTGGGCAAGGAGAGGGGTGCTACTATTCAGTTTTCAGTTCAGACTTGTTGCTTCGTTAGCTGAATGCTGCTAACCAGAGCGTTGAACTGAACCGGGACCGAAAACCAGAATTATTAGCCGTTATTTTTAGCTACAACTGAACCGTAATTACTAGCACCATCTTGCAGCTGAACCGGAACCGAACCGATCTAAAAACTTCGGCTACCGGTTCAGGATACCGGCTCGATTCAGGGTGGTGATGTAGAGATTCAAGCGGTCTGCCTGCCTAGATTGGTGGCACGCTGCTCGGGGAACGGATGAACCGGTTAATCGAACTGATATATGTGAACTCCGGAGATATGAACCGGAATCAAACCTTAATGGCGGAACGTTTCGGTTCAACGCTCTGCTGCTAAACTTTTGAGCGGTGTAACAAATCAAAGGCGTACATAGGCCATGTAGACTTACCTCACGGCCGATTTGGGAACAGAGCCGTAAACAAGTACGCTGAGTCCCCGATACAGTCCCGAGACTCCATGGCCCCTCACTGTTTGCCTGACCACATCCATTATGCCATTGTAGCGTGGCTTGGCCGATCTCTCATCTAACTGTAGCTGTGTCTTGACGTACTCAGTTGGGAAGGTAATACAGATTTCAATTCCTCCAGTGATGCCACCTGGAAGCCATTACGCATTCGTTATAAACGAGATTTTGTTACCGCTTACATAATGTTCACCTAAAAAAAACTAGAACGAAGGACTCCGGATGTGCATTTCTTGAGCTTTGTCTTTGTATGTAACGTGTAAAAAGGCAATGGAATGTGGTCCGCGATCTTTAGCTATATGCATCACTGCATTGCAACAATGGGAATTATGGGGTTATTTGCACAAATTGATCATTGTCTATATGATGCAACAGTTCCTCTGCTTGCTCTTATCCTGTTCGTCATATTATTTCATGCTTTTTCTCAAAGATTGAGAAAAGTAGGTGACAATATATCGCACGATATGTCGTCCTTATTAATCGCATCGTCTGTCACGAAAAACGAACTAAGGTTTTACCAAACTGATTTCGAAGGTTTTTGAAAGCAGAAGGTAAAGTTCTCGTCGTCTGCTTGCATTAGACGAATGCCATTATGACTCGAACATTAGACATCTTCTTTTCTTTTTAATGTATTCAGTACGCAAGCGTTCTATTGAAGTTCAGAAGCGCCTGTCATGGTCTAGACAGGCAAGTTCAAGTGGTAGACATCGTAAGGCAAAGAGATACCGATAACACTTGATAAAGGACCCACGCCAGTTACTCGAGTTTCGAAATTCCGCGTGAGCGTTCGATAATGTCTAGAGCTGCGGGAAAACAAGAACTTGGTGACGTCAAACAGCCGCCGTATTTATTATATATTTTTTTCATCAGTGGGAAAGTCGCCAATCGGAAAACCACCTTGCAAGGTTACGGAGTTTAACGTTCTCACTAAGAGCTACTGACGGGCTTTTACGGCAGTATTGAGGTCACAAGGATCGCGCATTATTGTGTAACTTGTTTACTTCGCTTGAGCAGCAAACATACCTGCAATGATTCCCTTGGTGGTTTTCGTTGAGGGTAGAACAGAAGACGCCGAAAGTGCTGCTCCAGAGGAAGTCATGTTCGGTCTTCCAAATGGATTCCTAAACGTATGCTTGTCCTTGTCCATGACGAAACCTCGAGAAAATCCTAAACAAATAACGATTGCGTAACGTTCAAAAGAATGGATCTGCTATGCCCTCGCCAAAAAATATACACAAACTACTGTTCCATCACAGGTGATCCCATCGTACGATACCTCGCAAGAGCTCCGGGCTGACGAGACAAGCGCAATGCAAGCAGCAATCAATGATTCTGGTTGGCTCGGAAGTTCGGGCGAGCCTCCGGAAGAAACCAATAGCGGCTTAGGAAGAGTTCAATAGCGACACCTGATGGAGGCGACAGGCGTTGTCATGGCCACCGCCACGTACCGGCACGACGGGGCAAATGCAGACGACGTATCAACGCCCTACCGTTCGTAGAGTTCATAGTTCAGTGTCTGTTACCGCAGTTTTCTGCATATCAGTGTCCGCTTTGGGCACGACTTCTGCTAGTTTTCCACGCTGATGTTGAAATAGTTCATGATCAGAATTTCAAGATTGTAAAAATGCGTAAAACGCGTGTGACGAATGCGTTGCAGAACATTCCTTGAAAACAATCCACTCTTATTCATCACTTTGTGGTCTGTCACCAGTGTTGTCAAGTTAGACTTAAAACGTACTGCTCGAGTTACAGAACCAGCTGGGTGTCAATATGGGTTCAAAAGTAACTTTTATTCATATTTGGCGGATATAGAAGAGGAGCATAATGTAAAACCCCGAGACTATAGGGAACACGAACGGACAGACACAACACGTTGTGTCTGTCCTTTCATGTTCCCTAGTCTCGGGGTTTTACATTATGCGTCATCTTCACCAGCTCGCTTGCTTCCTAGCCATTTTTTCATAGAAGAGGAGGTCCGGGTGTCCTGACCCTCTCTCAATTTCTGTATGCGCATAGTGCTTCAATTGACCTTATAGGTGGTGCACATAGCATGATGCCCAACGCTGGACCTCCCACCCTGAAGAAAATCCTGGATCCGCCCCTGATTGTGCCTCTATGGCGGGGGTTCGACTCCTTTTGCAAGGACACTTAAATGGCAAATGATACCCATGAATAAACATACTGATAAAGTTAGCTACAGGAACTTAAAAAAAAAAAAGCACTGAGTACTTTTGCTTTCATATTCGTGCTCTCCCATATCAAAACGGTCAACTGCTATATTGAATAACATATGTTTCTTATTTGTATAAGCAGTATATCAACAAGCAAAAATTTTCCAAATATTATCCACGTGCTCAGTAAGGAATTCTGAGAATATTTTTGTTGGCAAAAGAATGACTATATCAACAAGTAAACAAATAAAGTAAAGAAATGAAAGCAAAGAACGACACGCGGAACATACTGGAACTTATGTTCTACCACGTACATTGTGATGTACTGATTATTTCTTTCTGTTCAATATATGCTTTTCGCAGAATAAACAGTCTTTTCTTGAACAATATGAGCGCGTTTCGACACAAAATAATTTTCAGTTACGATTCAGTGGTCAAACTGGCCGGAATGACACCCACTGGTTCCACTTCAAATGGTACCCTAATGAAACTGATTCCTCTTTCAACTGGTCCTCTTTTTTTGACTGGGAGGAGAAATGACATGGTCGATATTCGCTTTCTGGGACGCGCGGTCAAAACTCAAGTACCTCGGCCACCTCATCCACAGACCTGAAGATCGCAACTATGCATCATGGGTGAAAAGAATCAACTATACAGTGTCCAAATACCAAATAGACCAAATATATACAGGGAACGAGAAGACAGAAAGCGAAAACGAAGCAGAATGGTTGAGGATCATCATAACAAAGGAAATGAACAAGATAGAAGAGGAGAGACGGCAAACTGCAACGGGAAGAAACAGGAGCACGAACCTCTGCAGTGAGAACAAAGATCAACGAGCACCTCGTGGGGGGACAACCCAAGCGGACTTCTTTTTCGAGCCCGAAGGAATCATTATTAACGAGACTGCGTATCCAAGCGCTATTCAACATGGACAGTGCATAATACACCATCTGCAACACTGGGGAGGAAGAGGACCTCTGTCCGTCCACCTTATACTGCTCCCCTCCTGTCCGACGTCAGAACAAGCAAGACCAAAACCAGAACCACTGCATTTCGTATTAGACTTTGGCAGCGGCTATTCGGCACCACTGATGTGTTCGGCACGGAGCAAACAAAGCGCCACCTAGAAACAAAGTAGCAGGAGTCGAGAAGAATTTGATATCACCCTTTCCGCTAAGCAGTTTTTATTTTTTTTCGCCTGTGACATGTTCGCTACAAAAAACTGCCCAGGTTCCGTAAGAGATAAGGCCGACCTGAACCTGAACTTCGCACTTTGCCGAAGCGAACGCCGCCGTTCCCGCCGTCGGTCTTGAAAGTCGCCATTTTGAACCCCACGGTCCACTTCGGTTGTTATCAGGTTGTTATGCCTGGCTGCTCTGTTCCATTGTGTTCAAATCATTCGAGGAATGGCTGGAAGCTTTATCGCTTCCCGGCAGACCCACACAGGCGTCAAATTTGGAAGGCAAACGTCGGGCGAGACAAATGGGAGCCTACGAAGGGCACGTACGTTTGCAGCGTGAGTGTGCTTCGCTCAGTGGTCAAAATGTGCCCCTATACTATGTGTACTACGTCTCACATAGATTTGACAATGCTTGATAACGCTCTTAGGGTGTACGTGCTCTCAGAGAACGTGTCATTGTTCTGCAGGCACACTTTGAAGACAGCTGTTATGAGCAAAACCGAGCAGACGGTTGGAAAAAGCTGAAACCGAACGCCGTACCCACGATCTTCAGCTTTCGCCGCAAGCGTACGTCCACTATTTCCGGTATTGTCACGCGTCTTCGTATTGCATGGTATACAACATGGGGGTTTCCAAAGGAAATTATGTGTGACCGTCAACTCTCACGCAATGCAATGAGGACTATCTGGGAGCAACAGCATTTGCTTTCTGTTGATATGACTAGACAATCAGTACAGGATGTAACTTGAAGTGCGCAAAACCTGGGAACTTGTGTGAAGTACATCCTGGCACACCGTTGCTTATTTTTCTGCAGCTGCGGTGGAGCAGAAGAGGCTGCTGGAAGACAGAAGTGAAATAGAACAGTCTGCTCCTGTTGCTGCGCACGCTGACCAGGACGCATCTGCGGACACCTTATCAGAGGATACGGACATGACTGCCGCTCACAGATGAGCCCTGTTCAATCCTGCATGTCACCTTTACACCAGGAACACAGTGATTCCACAACAGTGACACGCAATCACAGCAGCACGCCTAGAACGTGCTGAGCTGTTGCAACGGCAGGGTGATATAACCACACTGTATGAGAATCTTAAAGGAAATCGCAAGAAATCAAATGTCATTTCAAAACTGAAAGCAAAAGGTGAGGACACTTCAGGCTGACATGCATACCATCCGGAACAACAACGTTATTGTGAGATTATGAATGGGGAGTTTCATTGCCAGGGGCAACACTCTACCTAATTGCTGGTGGTGATGTGTAGAATGAAATAATGAGCTCCTTGAAGAAGAATTTCAAGTTCTTAGAAGAAGAAAAAGTCCGAGCCCTCTGAAAAAGTGACACATGTGGAAACGGCTGGTCTTGAAGCCACAATCAAACAAGCCTGGCAGATTAAGTGTGCTTGTGGAATGTCTTGCATGAGGGTGTCCGAGAACGATGCTACCACGATACACAGCCATTGGTCAAGAAAGTATAGTGGCATGAAGGCATCGCTGGATCTTCCACGTTTATGTTTTCGGGGAGCTCTAGCTAGATGCTGCTTGTTTCACAAGTTTTTACCATCATGACAACCTTCGCAAAAACAATATTGCCCCTGCACATATTATATTTCAATGTACTGACCTTAGAAATAAGTTTAAGGGGCAACTATATCGCATCTTCGTTTTCATGCAGTATCTTTTTCCATCCCCCAATGTGATGTCCGTTGGGAACTTGATGTATATAAATAAGTAATTCTGCACTTCCTGCACTGCTTTTTGAGGACCCTTGTGCATACAGATGACCGGCAGGAGTAATAATTACTTCCTCAGTTTATACCACTAGCAAATGGTGAAACATGATGTGTTACAAGATACAATACTAAATTTGCAGTGCACTAGACAAGTACTTTCAAGTATTTTGCATGGTACCTTATACAGTTATACTGGAAGTACAGTTTCTGTGTGCTGCCTCATACTGTTCCATCAACAATGCCAGCTGGTGCTTCGTGCCTTGCCCATCACTGGCATGAAATGTTTACGGTACAGAAGTAGGTCTTTTCTTTTTTTTTCTCGTGGTTGCATCTTTGATTTCTTTTTACAAAATCAGTGCTGGTGTTGTGGGTGGTTTATGTATTCTTGTGAAGCAAATATCCCATGTTTAATAAGATGAAACCTCTGTTATACAGTCATACGCCCACGAAATGGGCCTGGGGACGCCCTTTCTCCCGGAAAGTACAACAAAGGAGAGTACTTTACCGCGTCGACACGATCACCAGAGGGTGCTCTCATTGATCATTGGTTATTTTTTGCAGAGGTGGTCCATTCCACCTTTCCGATTTTTTTCTTTCAAACATATGTCAAAACCTGATCCTTATGAAGCATATTTGCATGAAAGTAATTGAAAATAGTTTGTAGTTATGTTTTTGATTTAATTGCCGTTTGGATGTGAAAATTTCGACTGCATCGCTTTCTATAAGTTTGATGCTGCGTATCTTGATAATCATTCAATATATTCAGCCAATTGTTTTTCTTGCCTTGTTCCTTTTTTTTATTTTTTATTTTTGACATATACTGTCAATGGTGGGTCGCACTGTGTCCTAGGTTCTGAGGGTTCGAGAGTCTGTCCAGCTAAAAAATCGCAAATTTGCCTCATTTTAAAAAGTTTTCGTTCGGCACCTCACTTATCTTCCATTTGTAATACCTAAAAGCAATTTATATCATTGTGTTCGCCTCGAAATTATCTTTCTTCTCGTATCAAACACGATAAACACGTCGCATGCGCGCTTTCTATCCCCAGAAACAGTGAACACCCACTTTGATGTCGCGGTAGTTTGTATTTAAAAGTTTGTACAGCCTGCACAGTTTCTTGAAACGGACAACTGCCCCATACATGTTTACGGGCATATATGCATTTATAGCCGAGCTGTATTAGGCAGTTTCTTTTTTTTTTTTTGAGGGGCGGGGGCTGCAAAAACAAAACAAAACAGGAGGGGTGTACACCCTCCCTTGGGGTGGGTGCGTAGAAAAAAATCTGCATAACAGTGGTTACGAAGCAGACAACGAGACGTGCGCTACGCGCTTTCTGCTACGGGCCGTTGGTGGCGCGCCCGTCAACAGCTAACTTCAAAGCAGACGACACTGTCTTCTGCATATCGTGGGCAAATTGAAAATGGGTGGTGCATCAAAAAAAATCGTACGACTGGCTGCTACAAATGTAAGTTTGTAAACGGCTTTAGCGCATACTTCTCACAAAGCTTTCGCTCGCTTTTGGTATGAAGTGAAAGACGGCAGTTGAAAAGTCAGTTGCTGGCGGGATTTGAACGCACACCTCCCTGATTGCCTAAGTATTCCTAAGTATTGCCTAGTATTCTAAATGAAGTACCAATAGCTTTCGGCTAAAGTATAGTGAGTAAGATACTAAAGCACTAACAATATTTTTTTGGTACAGTACTCAGGATAAGCACAAGCTTGGTTTTGAGATATCACAAGACGTAACCAGCAAATCTAACCTCGAATTGGTGGCTTAGTGATTGCTTAGCAGCTAACAAACATCTGGCGTGCGTCGTCACGGCGATGACAGAGCCGTTTAGACGATGAAAGCGCGTTTACTGGCGCTTGTCTTCGATCATTGAGGAGAGGAGAAGTTAGCCAAGAACTGGGCTGGCTTGCACACCCTTAAAAAGGAACTTCACCGAATAGCACGCTCCTAGCCAACCATCATCTCGAATGATATCGTTATCTGCCCTGATTTGTTGAAAACAGGAGGCGTGCGTCTTTTTTGTGACAATTATGAGCAGCATAAGTGTCACAAAAAAGGCATACGCCTCCCGTTCTCAACAAATCAGGGCAGATAACGATATCATTTGAGATGATGGTTGGCTAGGAGCATGCTATGCGGTGAAGTTCATTTCTAAGAGTGCACTCCTTGCAGGCGGCTGACGTTGTGCAACGCAGAGACTGCCCCAGCTACCGCTAACACCCCCTAAATATCATGCATCAATTCCCTTACCAAAAGAAAAGAAAGAAAAGCTGCAGGAAAAGCTCAAAAGAAGAAGAGCGACAAAAAGGAAAAGCCAGCAGATACTGGTGTCGCACAGTATACGGCCCGCAATCCGAAGCCACGAAGACTTGCCCGACCATACAGCCTACCCAACTGCCGGGCACAGCATCACTTCGATTGAGCACGGCCAGTTTCGGTTTCGGTTTTGTTTTCAGATCACCATCGTGATTTTTGAACGCCACTTATGAACTCTTTTGCGCATTAACCCTGGAACTATAATGGCTTTTTGCGAAGCGGTTCATCCGTGGGAAAACGTATGAGTCTTGGAAACATTTCACCATGTGCGAATCATAAACTCCAGGTAAAAAAGCGAGAACACTGTAAGTGCTGAAAAGTGTCGTGCGGCTTGTCACACTTATTGTCTATCCAAAGTCTTGACAGCCATACGCGTCACGCGACGTGGTCGCAGGGGAACCCGCGGGGACGAAGACCACGGGACGTGCACTCCAATCATAATGTGGGGAAGGCATCGAGCGATTCACAGAGAAGCGTTTCCTCACCCACACTCTTAAAAATGAACTTCACCACATAGCACGCTCCTAGCCAACCATCATCCCGAATGACAACGTTCTCGCCCCTGATTTGTTGAAAACGGGAGGAGGAGCCTATTTTGTGCCGTGCATAATGGCACAAAATAGGCTCCTCCTCCCGTTTTCAACAAATCAGGGGCGAGAACGTTGTCATTCGGGATGATGGTTGGCTAGGAGCGTGCTATGTGGTGAAGTTCATTTCTAAGAGTGCAGTGGTACACTCTTAAAAATGAACTTCACCTCATAGCACGCTCCTAGCCAACCACCACCTCGAATGATATCGTTATCTGACCCGATTTGTTGAAAACGGGAGGAGTACGCCTTTTTTTGTGACAATTATGAACAGCATAAGTGTCACAAAAAGGCGTACGCCTCCCGTTTTCAACAAATCAGGGCAGATAACGATATCATTTGAGAGTATTGTTGGCTAAGAGCGTGCTATGCGGTGAAGTTCATTTTTAAGAGTGTACGTGTTTGTTGTGTCAGTGCACTGTTAAAACAGAACTTCACCACACAGCACGCTCCTGACCAACCATCATACCGAATGATATCATTCTGTGTCATGATTTGTGCAAAACAGGGGGGAGGCGCCTATCTGGGACAAGATAATCTGTCCCAGATAGGCGCCTCCTCTCATTTTCAACAAATCAATGCACAGAATAATATCATTCGGAATGACGGTTGGCTAGGAGCGTGCTATGCGGTGAAGTTCTGTTTTAACAGTGTGGAATACTAGCTCTCGCGCAAGGTGCGAAGCGCTCTCATAGCGCATAGCACGCGTGACCTGGGCGCTTTCCCGGGTTTGCTTTGGCCAAGTGGGACTCAACAAACTGTTCCAGAAAGTACACACGCCATATTTCCGATATTCGAGAGACGTACGACAGCCTGCGACACACATGAGAGAGACAGAGAGGAACAAACAAGCAAACGAACAAACAAAAAACTCCTACACATGCTGCCTCTGTCGTGTTCCGCTGGCATTGCCCCAAATGAAATCGCTGGGTCAAAGACAATTGCTCCTTGGCGCAAATGTACCGCCAATGGAGAATGGGGGACGTCGAAAAGTTCTGATGGAAAGATCAGAGTATGTTTGTTTGCACATCATCTCGGACCACACTTAGAAGATCAGTGCAACATCTCTACAAGATTGAATCAAACAATATTTCAACGCATGACCCGATTCTGCCAATGGAATGCGCCATTACACTGTGCTTCGACGCGGTGTCGCTGGATGCGGAATGGTCTATCCCTGTCGTGAAAAATCTACAGGAACACAGTTGTTTCTTCATAGTTGCTGAAAAAAAAATTAAAATAAAAGAAGCTGCAGTTTTACGGAATAATTATGTACGAATAAATTAGGATAATGTAGGGGAATGCGAGCTGTACGGCTGCACTCTTAGAAATGAACTTAAACGCATAGCACGCTCCTAGCCAACCATAATCTCGAACGATATCGTTATCTGCCATGATTTGCTGAAAACGGGAGGCGTACTCCTTTTTGTGACACTTATGCTGTTTATAATTGTCACAAAAAAAAGGCGTACGCCTCCAGTTTTCAACAAATCAGGGCAGATAACGATATCGTTCGAGATTATGGTTGGCTAGGAGCGTGCTATGTGGTGAAGTTCATTTTTAAGAGTGTGGTGTGCACTTCAAGTTCCCAATAATTCCTTCAGTCTTATGAGACACGGAAAGACAGTGCACACCTGAAACCAGCAATGAACACTTCTTTCGTTGGTTGGTTTTGAGTATGTCCCCTCAAACTTTAGGAAGTAAAAATAAGTTGGTGTAGATTTGCCCTAATGTTGCCTATTCGTTTTTGCTTCCGAAATGTCGATTTTTTTCTAGAAAAGTGAGAAAAGTCACTTTTTTTTTTTTCTGTCACTCAAAATTTCCGGAAACTTTACCGTGTCGCGCCGTGATATTTCACAAACACATACTTGCACCCAAATAAGGTGCTGCTGTTGATGAGGTTATAAAGATGTACGCCGGGATCTTCTTGCGTGCTACACGATACATCAGAGGTCTTGATATGCACTAAGAACTGGAATAAAAATTGTGATTCGTAGCAGTTCTCTCTCGATAATCTCCACGAGAGCAACAGTGGTAGCTTCCTTCGGTATTCATTTTGCTGTCTTTTAAAATATCTAAGCATAAAATGCACTACTGTTTATTTTTTTATTTTTTTTTACTGTTAGCAAATAGGCCTTCTAAAATCAGTTTGAATGTGTCGGTGCGCGATATGCCCCCGACAGCTCAAAGGAAGCAGTTATAAATATTTCATAGGAAAGTACGTTTTTTTAACTTTTCACCAGACTTTGATATTTTTCATATTCTTTCATCGTTCGCAAATAACTGAAGCTGAAAAGTTCGACGTAGTTTTTGTGCACTCCGCTGGTCGAAGTTATGCGATTTAAACAAGACGTACTGAGGTGTTTCAGTTCCGCCTCATTTGCATTCGACAATGCATATTTCAACGTACACGCTCGTTTCAGGGGTTTTTAAAACTAGAACTGCTTTCAACGAGCATTGTCTCCCATTTCGCAAACCCACTTTTGCCCGAGAGAGCCTGATTTACGAGTCGATTAATGATTTTTGAGGTAATAATATAGTCATCCAGTACTCTTTTCGAGAGTACAGAATGGAGTAGAGGATGTGCTCCTGGTCGTACACTCTTAAAAATGAACTTCACCGCATAGCGTGCTCCTAGCCAACCATTATCTCGAATGATATCGCTCTGTGCCCAGATTTGTTCAAAACGGTAGGCGTACGCCTTTTTTGTGACACTTATGCGGTTCATAATTGTCACAAAAATGGCGTACGCCTCCCGTTTTCAGCAAATCAGAGCAGATAACGATATCATTCAAAATGGTGGTTGGCTAGGAGCGTGCTATGTGGTGAAGTTCATTTTTAAGAGTGTATGTAGTTCAACTGCACAAACGGAATCTGTATTGCTCTAATAGCTTTTTAATAAAAAATATGAACAGAACAATAAGAAAAGACAACCTGCACATTCGTCACACGACAACGTTGTTTGCGCACCTTTGAAATTAATTTTCATCCCTCGTCTCAGAAGGCGAAGCACGCAGCGAAGCTCGAACGTCCGCGCCACTTGAGATCGCGTCGTGTCACTTTCCGCAATTTCCCGAGAGATGGCGCGACGTTCGACGTCAGCGCCGCGCAATCAGCCACTGGCGTTGGCTCAGCCACTCGTGGAGTGAGTGCTCTCGAAACTTGACGAAGGCGCACTTTACGATTGCGCTGCGCGGAGTCACAGCTCCTTTGCCCGCCCGTCCACGTGCTACCATGGCCGATGCCAGCAGACGCAACTTCGTCCTCGGTATCGACATCGGCACGACGAACGTCAAGGCATGTCTCGTACCCGAAGGGGGCAACGCGGCTAGTGCCACGCAGTCGCGGGAGACTCAGGCGACCTTAGCCAGCGAACTTGGACCTCTGGGGAGTGAACAGGACGCGCACAAGATATGCACCGCGGTGCAGTTCTGTCTCTCGCGTCTTCCGAAGGAACACCTCGTCCACGTTACGCGCATAGCGGTGTCGGGCCAGATGCACGGCGTGGTCTTGTGGAAACACGGCGGCGCTTGGAAACAGAACGCGTTCGGACGGTACGACGTCGGCGGGGAGGACGTCAGCCCTCTTTACACGTGGCAGGACGGACGTTGTACGCCGGACTTCTTGCGCGAACTGCCGTGCCCGCAGAGTCATCTACGGTTGAGCACGGGGTTTGGCTGCGCGACGCTCTTCTGGTTGTTGAAGAACAGGCCGGAGGACGTTCGCGAGAAGTACGACAGGGCGGGTACCATACAGGACATGGTGGTGGCCATGGTGTGTGAACTGGAGAGGCCCGTCATGTCGACGCAGATTGCGGCTTCGTGGGGCTACTTCGATACGGTCAGCGGCACGTGGAACAAGGACAGGTAAGGATGGGGGCCCGATTGATTTAGTTTCTGTTTGCGGGATACGGTAATATATGGACGGGCATATAGATGATGATGATCATAGTAGAAAAACATATGGAGATTTGATCCCGCTTACCGCGGGACTAGCTACTCCAGATCTAGTAGAGGACAAGAGAGAGAGAGAGAAAAAAAGGATAAAAAAGACGTATAGAGTGGTTGAATAGCCTTGTTGTATGTGAGCTTGAAACAGCTACTCTTGCTGTTTTGCGGTCCACAGACTATACAGGGTGTCCCAGAAAACGTGTCATTGAATTATAATAAAAAAGAAAAAAAAAAAACTACACCACCTTGAATCATGCGGTCAACGACGTTTGTTCTTACTAGGTTTTTTGCCACCCCCTGATGTGAATGTCGTGTAACGTAAGTTTAATTATGTAAGCTTTTGCGAACTGAAGTCGGAAATTTGCCAAGTAAAGGTCACTTTTTTACCCCACCAATGTGAAGGGCGTGTCTAATTTACTCAAATTAATGATAATTGACAGGGATATTCAGGGGCTATGCGATCAGAAAAAATAGCCGAACATCATGCTCTACGGAGGTAACGCGCGACAAATTTTTCAGCGCAATCCTTGTCAGTCCGACGAAAGGAGGTTGGAAACCCAGCCCACACCTGCAACCTAGAAAGAGATAACACAGGTATGGCTTATCTCGTCCGACTTTCGCTGGGATCGCACTTTCCCTCTCCCAATTTCAGGAACTGTCACTTTTTCTACTATCGCTCTGTGGGCTGGGTTTCGAACCACCTTTCGTCGAGGGATCGCGCTCAAAAAGTCGTCGCGCGTTATGGTTCGGTGCTACGAAAAGCATGATGTTCGGCTAATTTTTCCCATGGGATAGCTCATGACTGTCAATTATCATGAATTTAAGTGAATTCGGCACACCCTTCATATTGGTGGGGTAAAAAAGTGACCTTTACTTGGCAAATTTCCGAGTTCAGATCGCAAATATTTACATAATTAAACTTACGATACATGACATTCACATCAGGAGTTGGCAAAAATCTAGTAAGAACAAATGCCGTTGACCGCATGATTCTAGGTGGCGTAGTTTTTTTTTTTTTTTATTATAATTCACTGACACGTTTTCTGGGACACCCTGTATACAGGAAGGCTTCGTTTCAATATATCTATACGACATGCATAGTATTTCGCATCTTTTGCGTTGCCAGCGTTGTAGGATGTCGGTACGTGTTATCTTCATATGACGTTGTCAGAATACTGTAATGGACCTTGCACGCGCGGCTACACGCAGTCATTGGATGAAGCAGGGAAACATGATAAACAAATTATGGCATTTGGGACATTCAAGAGGATCTACAACAGCGAAACAAGAATCGTTATATATATACGTACTTTTCTGCACCGCTTCCGGTTTGTTGCCAAAACGACATCGGATTTCGCAGCGAGCGCGCTCTGCGCCCATGCACCACTACACTCTTAAAAATGAACTTCACCGCATAGCACGCTCCTAGCCAACCATTATCTCGAATGATATCGTTATCTGCCCTGATTTGTTGAAAACGGGAGGCGTACGCCTTTTTGTGACAATTATGCTGTTCATAATTGTCACAGAAAAGGCGTACGCCTCCCGTTTTCAACAAATCAGGTCAGATAACGATATCATTCGAGATGGTGGTTAGCTAAGAGCGTGCAATGAGGTGAAGTTCATTTTTAAGAGTGCAGGATGACGTACGGCAGTCTTGGGTAAGTTACTTCTCAAAAGTAACTGAGTTACAGTTTATCTGCCAAAATATTAACAAAGTTACAGTTATAGTTACTTTCTTGGTCGAGTAACTAGTTACAGTTACTGAGAGAAAGTAACTTAGGTACATTATAAAAGTATTAATTTAATTTAATTAATTTAATTTAATGTAATTAATTGTAAATAAAAAGTACATTTGGTAAAAATGATGACCACGAGAGGGTGATACAATTGTTTAAAGCATACATTCATTTAGGTTTACTAAAGTGCGATGAAAGTTGTCTTGCACTTAACCAGAAGCAATACAAGTTAATACGCGTTTATCCCACACGGAAAAATACGACATGTGCATGCATGCAACTACCTGGCGCATCGCGGTGAAAAAGAAGAGCACGGTGACACGCACGCGTTTCGTACCGTGTAGAGAGAGAGAGAGAGACATAAGAACAAGGAACTCGCCTCAAGATGCTTTTTCAGGTTTGAAGTTGACGTCCTGTTTGCCGAGTACGTCTTATTCCGTAGCGTGCACTTTGCAATTAAATTATTCTCGTCCTTCCATGATAAAAACTCGACGGTTGCTTCATAGAGCGGCCACGGAAGTTTGCGATAGCAACAAGCGGAGCAGGATTAGCCATTGCACTGGTCGGAGCGCAAGTGAGCTGACCGGAAAGTTTCTCTTTGTTCCCTTGTTCATATCCACAGGAGGCAGGATCCCGTGCAAGGGCAGTGACACTGTTACTCACATATGTGACTCACTCCGACTGTTGAGGGTCACTAACTTCAATTAATTTCTGTTGGCAAAGCTGGAATTCCCTGCTTGGTGAAGAGCCCAAGGCACGGGGCACATACCGATTACGGATAAAAGGAAGGAAGACACTGTTAGGGGGAAGTAAGAGAAGGTAGGATAAAGAAGGAAAAAAAAAAGGAACGACATTTATTCGAGTAACCAGTTACATTTTGCAGTTACACTCACAGCAATAGTAACTAGTTACAGTTAAAAGCTACTTCTCTGGAAATGTAACTAGTTACTGTAACTACACTCTAAAAACAGAACTTCACCGCATACACTCTAAAAACAGAACTTCACCGCATACACTCTTAAAAATGAACTTCACCGCATAGCACGCTCCTAGCAAACCATCATCTCGAATGATATCGTTATCTGCCCTGATTTGTTGAAAACGGGAGGCGTACGACTTTTTTGTGACACTTATGCTGGTCATAATTGTCACAAAAAAGGCGTACGCCTCCCGTTTTCAACAAATCAGGACAGATAACGATATCATTCGGGATGATGGTTTGCTAGGAGCGTGTTATGCGGTGAAGTTCATTTTTAAGAGTGTAGCATGCTGTGCGCCAACCATTGCCGCGATTGACAGGGTTATCGCTTTTGATTCGAGGAGAGAGGGAGGCGTACACCTTTTCTTGGCAATTACCATATACCCAAACTGCCACAAAAAGGCGTACGCCCCCTTTTCTCCTCGAATCGGAAGCGATAACCCTATCATACGTGGCAGTGGTTGGCGCACAGCGTGCAATGCGGTGAAGCTCTGTTTTCAGAGTGTATAGTTACCCCAAAAGTAACTAGTTACAGTTACAAATTAAAAGTAACTTATAGTTACTACATTCTTAAAAATGAACTTCACCGCATAGCACGCTCCCAGCCAACCATCAACTCGAATGATATCGCTATGCGCCCTGATTTGTTTCAAAACGATAGGCGTACGACTTTTTTGTGACACTTATGCTGCTCATAGTTGTCACAAAAATGGCGTACGCCTCCCGTTTTCATCAAATCAGGGCAGATAACGATATCATTCGACATGATGGTTGGCTAGGAGCGTGCTATGCGGTGAAGTTCATTTTTAAGAGTGTGTAATGCATGTACAGGGACGCCGCTGGATACTGTATCACCGTCAGAGGCACCGACCAAACGGCAACTTTATTTCGAGAGATAATGATTGGGGTGTTTCATCGCCAGAGCCGATATTGCTCCCGGTAATTTGGTTGACGAGCCTCTGAGCGAAAACGGAAGTTCTAAGTTGTAAAAAAGAAAAGAAAAGAGAGAAAAGAAAGAGAAAGAAAAAGAGAAAAATGAGTGTTACGCATCGACCATTTTACAACAGTCGTGTCGCAAGCCCACGGCGGTAGCAGAGGTAAAAAAAAAAAAAAAAAAAGAAAGAAAACTTATCTCCACGCGTCTACGCGGGGCTGCATCTTTGTGATGTATACGCCCCTCTGTACAATTTCTTTTGCTCTTTATCATTATTATTTCCGAAGATATTGGGAAAACTGAAGCCCAAGTTCAGACAATATGGTTGGTTGGTTGGTTGGTGGTGGAATAAATAAAAAGGGGAGGAATATGACAATATGTTGTGACCGCACGATGATTAGGTTTACAGCGACGAAGCTATGTGCGTAGTAATGTGCCGAAAGGACGAAAAGGAATAGGAGACTCAGTCAAAAAAACATGATGTCATAAGAGGTTGGAGTCAGAGAAATGTGCCTATAGTCTTGACTAGCAAGCGGGGATTTTGTGAGGCATCAAATAACCATCCTCTCCACGTACCACTTACGGGTATTTTGACATAGACAGACGCGCGTGACTGTCTCTCCTTGCGCACTGTTAGATACATTAGTATAAATACAGTGAACCCTCGTTAATATGACCCCCGATAATATGACATATTCGCTTTATGACCGTTTTTCTTGGGAGCCGTTCCGTGGCCATGTAAATCCATCTCGTTAGTATGACAATCCGTTTATCCGACTATGACCGAGATTTTTGTCACAAGTAGGGTCAAACACAGGTATCTTCTCGTTATTATGACCACGTCGCGTGACCCGCAACGTAGCCCCCAGGGAGCAGGCTGCACACGTACCTCAGGCAGGGGGTGACACGTGTTGAAGTAGGGCGCCAAGGCTTGGGATGACTCCTGATGTTGTCGACCTCGGAATTACTCGGACTGGCAAAGCACTGTAGTGCTTAAAGGGACTATGAAACGATTTTTTTCTTCGTTTCGTTCGAAAGAAGACATTTTTCTGAGTCTAGAACCGAAATTTTACTTTCGTCGCGCGAGCGGATTTCTCGGGAGCGAATTTAAACGGAGCGGCGAAGGGAGGACAGCTGGCGCCGCGCCGTGACGAGCTGCCGCGCGGAGACACAACGGGTAACTTGACGCGACCACGGCCGGCTCAGCAACACGTCATCGTGACGTGTTGCCGAGCCGAGGAATCCCACCAGGAGCATGCGCCGTAGGATCCCGCGTATGCGTTCATCGGGAGTGGAAATCTCCATGGCAGCAGCTTTCGCGCGATCGGCAGATTTCGGCAGTGGCGGCAGCCACAGCGCGAGCTCGCAGCATTACTTGCCATTGTGCAACACCGGTGACGTAACGGGGAACCGAAAAGCGGTCCGTACAGTTACACCATCGGCAGGGAAATATGCGCGGGAGAGGAGGAACGCGGAAGAGACATTTCCAGCGCGCGCTCCTCGCAGAGTGGAGCGATTTCGTCCGGAAAAATTTGTGGCATATTAGTTTCTCTGCGGGAAGAACAGTTTCCATCGAAAAAAAGTATGGGGGTTCGGGAAATTTCATAGTCCCTTTAAAACAGTAGTAACCACGAGACCAGGTCACACTGCTGCTGCTGCTGTTGTGCACCAAGAATGGCCGGAAGGAAGCGGTCTCTGAGGTCAGCGGATTGTGCGTTTCTTGTTAATATGACAATTCGCTTTATGACCAAAATCTCCGAGAACGCTGGTGGTCATATTAATGAGGGTTCACTGTATAGTGTTCGCTTCTGTGCAGTTCGTCTCCCTTCTCTTTGCTTGCACCGCTGAAAGGTTCCACATGATTCGCACTTCAAAAATCAGTCCTCCTAATTACGGCGGTTTCTACGCAAACGTGCGGTTCCACTTGAGAATGCATAGAAAACGGGAGTCGTGGAGTCACGTCGGATACTCCCAAGACTGCCGCTGGCGGCGCTACCGCCGCTCTATAGGTGTCGCACGGTCCCTCTCCGCGATATAATATTCATACGGATGAGAATATGAAGCAGCGCTCAGTTTATAGCCTTCTCTTGCGCTGTTTTCGGCCCTACGTGTGCAGCTTTGGAACCTTTTTACGCAGTGGATCTGTCTCTCTCTCTTTGTCGCTTCCTCATCTCCTTCCGCGACACTACGCATCTCTTCATCGTATGCGGCTGAATGTTGCATTTGCCCCACACTCTTAAAAGAAGGGTGTACTTTAACTCATTTTTTTGCCACATATATAACACCCTTTTGGAGTGTACAATTACGCTCAAAAGGGTGTCTTCTCACTCCCTCAAGGGAGTAGCATAACACCTTTCTCCCTACTGGAGAGTAATAGTACTCCGCGGCAGGGAGAAGGTGTTATGCTACCCCCTTGAGGGAGTGAGGAGACACCCTTTTGAGCGTAATTGAACTCTCCAAAAGGGTGTTGTATATGTGGCAAGGAAAGGAGTTAAAGTACACCCTTTTTTTTAAGAGTGCAGTTATGAGGCAGCGCCTTAATTGGTCGTGCGCAATTGGACCTTTGTGCATCATGCAATGTGCGCGCTGACCTGCACCACCTACTTATGGACTGCCCTGAGAAGCCAGCGGGAGCGCGAGATCTTGCAGCACGAAATGCATGCAATCGACCACCGCGCCCCTATGCCATAGGCAAGGTGCTGTGCCCGTGGTCCAGTATGCACCAAGATGTCCGTCACCTTTGGGATTTCCTGTCATCAACAGGCCTGTCCCAACTGCTTTGATAACTTGAATCTCCCTCTATCATCATCCCTCACCACCTAGAAATGGCATTGCGGCAGCGCACAGCTTGCTGCTCGGCATCAACCCCACCTCTTCATCGTCTCTTTATGTGTGTGTGTGTGCGTGTGTGTGCGTGTGTGTGTGTGCGTGCGGAACTGTCCCAATATATTCGGTTTGGAAGAAAAGTCGATTCGATTCGAAATAAAATAGAAAAAAAAAAAGAATCCCATATTTCGGTTCGGAAGCCGAACGTATAATTATTCACATCGGCGTTTCGTGACAGCAGTGCATTTAGTCAAAATTCCAATATTCGCGCATGTCTAATTCTTACTGTTCCTGAGTCTGCAGCTTCGAACCCGCCAACGACTTGGTGTGGTATACGGTATGGCTTACCGTCGCATTCTCGGATTTAGGGATTCCTAGCGCGTAATAGATCCCTTCAAGGGGCCCGGTATATTTCCACTTCTCGCTCGAGGGATCCTCCTTTTTGACTCTCGCAGCGCCTTCCCGTGTTGTGCCTTCCACCGAAGAGCGCGTTGGACCGCCTTCGAGCTACCCATGAGCAGAGGTGGGCATCCCCACGCGAGGGCAGATGAGGGCAGCCTCATCCTCACCTCACCCTTACCTCACGCACACTGAGGTGAGGTGAGGAATATTTTTCAGAAAAGCTGGATGTGATCTAAGGTGACCAAAGGACAAGGTTGCTTAGGTGATCTCTTTTTCTCGTATTTGTTCTCGACGTCGTCGCCGGCAGTTCAGTGAGTAAATTGAGTATATGAGCATGGGGACAATGGACAAACTCGCAGTCTTGGGAAGTCTGGGGAAATTTTTCATCGAATACGGAGGGGAAATGGAAATGTAAGTTGCCAACACTGGTCGTGTTGCCATTGAGCCTGCATCTTGGGACCGGTGAGCGTCGAAAGGAGTTGTCTTCGGTCGCCCGGAGACATGGAGAAAGCTACGTGCTGGTGGGCGCTCAAGGCGGCTCTGTCTGTTTCTTCATTGCCGCTGATGCCGACATGTCCTTGGAGATCCACTGCAATGCGACAGTGTGCTCTGCAACGGCCGGCTTCTTATAAACCTGCAGGATGTCATAGACAACAGGACTGAGGGATCCGCGTATTCCCAAGTTGGCCACACACTGGAGCGCGGGTGTTGAGTCTGTAAAGACGACCCAGAACTGAGCTGCGCTGGCTTTTAGTGCAATAAGCGCACACACTGGCACATATTCGGTATTGCCACAGGTTGACCCATTGAGCTTTTAGTAACCAGTTAGCGGACCAGCGGCATGGCCGAGTGGGCTAAGGCGTCCCACTCGTTGGTGGTAACCAAGGTCGTGCTGAAGACTGGGAGGTGGTGGGTTCGAATCCTACCACCGGCTGTGCTGTCTGAGGTTTTCCCTGGGTTTTCCGAAGACTTTCCAGACGAATGTCGGCACAGTTCCCCTTGAAGTCGGCCCAGGACGCATACTAATCCCCCTGTCCCCCACTCCTTCCTGCTGTCCTCTCTCCGTCTGTCCTCATCTGTACGCTGCTCATAGCCACAGTTGCTTCGCGGCGCTAACACGCAAGTAATAAAAAAAAGTAAACAGTTAGCAGCAATGAAGTTAGGTGAAAAGACACAAGAGGTCCTTTTTTGGTTGTTTGTTTGTTCTTCTCTTTTTCGTATAGCACAATTTTTTTTCACCCACAAACGCGTTTTGGAGTATCCAGTTCTGACTGGGTCGGGACTAACCTCTCAATATTTTTATTTCTTTTCCAATCCAATCCAATCCAAGGTTATAGTGGCTGAACATGTTGGAGAACGTGTCTGGTGGTCACGGTGGAGAACGGTGGAGGTTTGTGTCTTAATAAAGTAATTTTAAAATGAAGTAATAAGTCAAAACACAAGTAACTGGTAGCCTGTATACGGTTAGGCCACCTGGTGGCATCTAAACAAGGGTCTTCGAAGACAAGATCCCCGAATTCCGGCTACAAATGAATACATGTGCTATTTAAATAACATTCATCGACAATGTAAAGTCATATAGACAAAAATGCGAGATGTAGATGTAAATTCGAAGTGTAGCGGAACACCATCCCGAAAACGACCTTCGCAGCTTCATTATCATTCTCGCTTGAGAGGTACTCGTTAAAAGCAATTCCTGTTTTGCCAGTATGAAAAAACAAACGGCTCAAAATTGCTCGGTTTATGCAACTTCTTCCCCCATGTATACCCAACGTCTAATTTTTACTGATTGTACATTTAGTGAATACCTGATGAAAGAAGGATGAACCAAGCAAGGTAATGAATCTTAATAGTGGGTACTGAAACTTTTTGTCAAGAATCAACCAACGAAGTGGTAAAAAGGCAACCACGACACATTTAGCTACCTAATAGAGGAGTGAAAAACTTTTTACGGAAACAGCTATGAGAGAAGTAGGTTGAGGTGAGATGAAGTGAGGAAGGTATTTTAGAAAGGCGGTTGAGGTGAGGTAAGGAGAGGAAAAGTGTTCTGGGAAAATATTGAGGTGAAGTGAGGTGAGGGGAGGAAGAAATTTCCCTCCAAAATTGAGGTGATGTGACGTGAGGAAAAACATCTGGGACGAAAACTGATGTGGGGGCAAAGATCGTGAGAGCATTTGCCCACCTCTGCCCATGAGTGTTCCGGGCTTCATGCTCACGTGAGCACGAGCTAGTTTGTTTGACGTCACGAGTGTGGACGACCGGGATAAGGGTGATTTGGACTGCTTTGAGATATGGTAAAACGTAATGAGAGTCTCTAGTAAGAGGCTTCCTTGCGCGGCAAAATAAAAACCGAAAGATGCTAAAAGTAACGTCACGAAAACCAAAGCGAAGAGCAAAACAATTGAGTTCGACATAATTGGCTGGGATTGGACCATTTTCACAGTGGCCTATGCGCATGCGTATGACCTTGAGCCGCCGGAGAGGGTTAGCTCCGTCTTCACTAGATGGCGCAGTATGGGGACGACAGCAGTGGGGACCAGTGGGGAGACAGCACGAATGGCGCGACCTTGTTGGCCCCAATACGGACCGGTTTTGGGTCATTTCTGCTATCCATGTGGACTTGTTTTGACGCGCGCCGAGCGTGGTTCGTTGGAGAGCCGCTAGAGGGATACGACGCATATGTGAAAAAGGCCCAAGACATGTCATGAAAAACATGTGACAGTGCCTTAGTCTATGTTTAGACTGTAGCTTTAAGTAATAGGCGATTTCAGATATTGTCCATGTACTCCGCACGGGGGCCCTCCGTCGCCCAAGTCACGCGCTTCGCGCAATGCGTCGTGGGAAATGGTTTACATTCGTGCTCGTCTGCCTGTTGCTCGAAGGTGCGGGAAGTGAAGGAGAGAGAAAACCGAAACCGTTTGCGCTCTTCTTCTCTCTGACTCATGAAAACTAAATCCCAAAGTGAAGCGGGGCTTTCGCAACACTGCGCTCCCTGGTGGGCCATCCATGCAATTTCTGAAATCGTCTATTGCTAAGCGAATTAACTTAGTGATATTCAAATCCCTGGCTTGGGTTTCGTGGCCAGTTTGCCCAGCCGTTCGACAGCCTCCTTTCCCGGCAAGACGTTATCTGCAAACGAAATGGACACATCGTTAGCTTGCAGACGTAAGCTGAACCGGATATCACAGTTTATGAGGAAAGACTGCGCTGTGGATTTTCATGACCTTCCCCTTAAGTCTTCTAGTTTGCACTGTAACTTTGGTACATGTTTGACGAGCGTTCTTATTCGCTTGGCATGAATATAAGAACTCGCTCGGGGCTAGCGTTAGCACTACCTTTGCCGATGCAGTGCTAAACAAAAAGTGACGGGTGCCGCAGTGTATCCAGAGTTCGAGGGAACTCGTTACAAGTAACTCGTTACTGTAACTAAGTTCCTTTTTTTGGTAACTTGCAACTTAACTCGGTACTTTTACGCCGTGGTAACTTTCAAAGGAACTCGTTCCTTTTTCAGGTAACTTTGCCAAAGTAACTTAAGTTTAAAGTTACTTTTAACTCGCTTTTCACTCACGTCCACATATTTTCTTGCTTTCTCTCCGGTTCCTTCATGACATTGTTTGCCATAAAACGTGATATTCAATCAACGACAGTATTTTATTCAGGAAGTAAGAACCGCCGCCATTGAAATGAATCTGAACCATTGTGCGCCCACAGGGAGTAAGATGCAAAGCGTTCGAATAGACCTCTACCAGAGAAACGTCATCATGACATTGGTAGACCGACTGCCGAAACAAATCGGAAGGAGAGGGCGGGGTTCCACGAACTGGCACTTGTTCGCTGCCTCGCACTGAAAGAAAAGTAGGTCAGAGGGTCGCGTCCCTTTAAGGGACCATATTTTAATCCCCTCAAGACCGTGGCTTTCGTGCGCGACCTTGTTCAGCTCCAGCTTCGAGCGTAGTTCAATTCTACCATATTTTGGCGCTGTCGAACACTATGACGTCATTTGTTTCCAAACAGGGAGAGATCTATTGTTGCACATCAACGAAAACGATCTTAGCGTGTTGCACTCCTCCCTTTCATTTTTTATTATTTTTTCTGTCAATAAATCCCCCCCCCCCTCCTCTGCAGGCAACTAAAAGTTTAACTCAACTGCTCACGCGCGCTGCAGCTGCGCAATGCTATTTTGTGTCCGAAGTAAGTTGGAAGTAACTCGTTCTTTTTTTTTTAAGTAACTCAGTAACTGCGTGTTACATTTCAGGCTGAAGAACTTCGTTATTAACTTAGTTACATTTTGCACACGGTAACTTAACTTGTAACGAGTTCTTCTTGACGGGTAACTTCTCAATCTATGACTGTGTATCTAGCATTGCCGCCACAGTGCTAAACAAAAAGTGGTGGGTGCTGCAGTGTATCAGGAAAACGTAGCCGAGGAGCCTGTTGCCTCAGCCCCTACATGCATAATGCATGTCCACTGGGAGCACATGAGCGTGGCCGGCCTGGACGTTCCGATGACTAATGGCGCGTGTAATTTCCTCTTCCGAGACTTCCGCATTATACTAAGCGAGTAGACAGAAAGTTCTGTGCACAGAAAAGAATATCGCTTCGTGTTCGGTGTCCGACCCTGTGGACACCGTAAATAGCCACGTGTACTTATATTCGATAGTATTGCCCACGAACGACAACGGACATTTGCATGACTTTGATTTCGAGGGCGCTACTCGGTCCTTGGGACAACTCATCATTCACAGCGTTTGGCCATCGAAGCTCTTGGACATTTCCTAACGGGTAGAGGACAGGCCTCCAGTCGTTAAGCGTGCCATATATTGTATGTGTCACACAACCTGGACAGGCCCGCATTCATTCTGGTAGCACGTGACCTGCTCGACAACCCATGAATATAGCGTAGCAGGTGATAATGTTTTTGTGACCAACACTTCTCTTTCCAACCTTTCCGACATCGTCGGCAACGAATGAGTGGTCACCTTTTCGTCGTCTGCAACCGAAGCGGACTGGCGTCGTTGTCCGAAGGACGTCAAGATAAATGTTGTAAGTTAAACATTCACGAAAACTGTTGTGGACTACAGTTCAGTGAATCGGTATTGGAAAATGAAGCAGTGCTCATCGCGCCGCGCATATATGCGGAACACTACGATCGAACCCGTTCCAAATCAGACGCCCACGATAGGTATGCGCATGAGCTTCTCCTTCTGTCTGCTTTAATGCCGCCAATCTTTACTTCCCGAGGATCCCGTTCGTTACCTCAAAAGACGGCTCTGGTTTCATTGCGTTTCTCTTCTAAACGGTAGCGCTGTGTGAACTAATTTTGCTTGCATTACACTAATTGAAACACGGACTTTCATTTCAGAGCAAGTTGTTTTTGCATTTTAGTGCCCCCTTAATGGGGCACATTGCAGGCTACGTATCCTATGACTTAATTCTTCTTCTCAAAGCTAGCAATGAATTTTATGATACTTCCACTCAACGCATAGAGAAATAATATTTTGGATGTATACAGCTAGTGTGGGGACGTATGGATTGGATTCGGCAAGATTCTAAAGACACGAGTACGTTCCGTTGCAGGCAATTTAAAGGGGCTGTGCGGGGCACTTCACCTCAAATTACTTGAAATAAATGTGAATGTCAATGTATCGAATGAGTGAGTGAGTGAGGACGGAAAAATAAAAGGATAAAATTGGCACCACCAACGTGGAAGGCGGCTATTCCATACCACGTGAACAACTCTGAACACATGAACCACTCGGAGAGCAAACACTGAGATACGAAGAGTCACACGAAATCACAGCAGTAAAAAAGAAGAAGAAGAAAAAAGAAGAAGCTGTATTGATGTCAATCTGCATTTCAGTTTGAAAAGCAACAAAGGGATAAGGGACGCATAGAAAAGCGACTCCGCCAATACTGAAACTCGTTCATTTTTGAAGTCACCGCCAGTGAAGCACCGCGGGAGAGATCACGTGCTTACGGGAACCAATAGGACCGGTTGACACTCTCGCTCCTCCGACGTTAGAGCTAGGCGTTGGGGGTGACCCGGGTTCGAATCCCTGCAAACCCGGATTGTGTCTCGGCCTATGCCCTGACGATCATTTCGGAACACAGCAAGGGCCACACTGGCGTTACACCCGTGAGTGCAGGTCGTTCTATATATAGCGACCATCGGAATGCGACGCACGTTGCAGCCCCCCATGTGTAACATGCACATTCGAACCTGTGTATATATAAGCTCTTCCGCACTGCAACAGCCAGTGAAATTCGCTGTTTATATAATTAGGTATAATGTTCTCGTGAGTTTCGTGGAAGCGCTTCTTGTACAGGATACGTCATCAAGACTGAGATGGCGTTTGTACGTTTGACGATAGATACACCTCTCGAACGCTATGTGTTTTGGAAGCACTCGCAAGGATGCCATCTGAAGTGGGCTCACTTGGAGAGGCTATGTATACGCAGGAGCGGTGTAGGTGATAATTGTATTGCGGGCAATAACGCGCATAAAAATGAGTCCTGTACGCGAGATCACGAACGATAAGAAAATGGCGAGACGGAGGATGTTTAATGTCGACTCGATTCCAGACTGCCGGGGGCTTTCCCAGTTTAGTGGCCGACGAAGTTTTCGAAGGTTAGTGGCTTGTGCCCGACTCGCGAAAAATTGGGGTCACTATAGATGGACTTTTTTTTCACGGAGCCGTTTATCAGGAGAGTGTGGCCATTCTGTGCGATCTTTTGTCGAACGGAGATGGGGAGCCGCCGCGACGTCAGAGCTCCGCCCACTTGGCAGGAATAATAACAATAATTTATTGTTGACAAGGTGCCCACAAACAACCCGAAGGTCTGGGAACGTCGAAAATGAAAGGCTAGCCGCGGTGGCACGGGCAAATTTCGAGGCTGTGCCTCTTCTCCAAAATGGCGGTATGGGAGATTTCAAGGCCATAGCTCTGATCCAAAATGGTGCCACTGGCCTTGGCGCCGCCCGTCGTGTGACGTCAAATGACGCAGTTTGAGAGAGGCTCCTCCTAATGGCCAAACTCTCCCAATAAACGCTCTGCCCTGCTTTTTGCAGAGCCATTTATATGGAGAGTTTGGCCATTAGGAGGAGCCTAACTTGAAGCGCGTCATGCGTCGTCAGGGCTAAGCCACCTCCCTCCTCGGTGCCGTATTGTTGTCCCGTTGTCAGCCGGTCGCCGACGCCATATTGATGCTGATCGTTGTTTACGATGCAAGGAGGGAAAACACGTGCGTACATTGTCCTTCGAAAGCCCTTCGTCCTTGAACTCTTTCAGTTTGGCAACAAAGCCCCCCCCTTATCACAGCCGGCTGTGGGGCATAAGCCGGTTATTCCTGTAGATCGCATTCATTGCGACAACAAAGCTGACGGACAGCATCAATATGGCGCGCATCAGATGGCTGATAAGCAGATTCCGCTTGGATTCAGGCTTTATGGGTGACGCAACGACGACTCTGACGTCAAAATAGGCTCCACCCACAAGGCGGCAAAAGATCAAAGAATGGCCAAACTCTCCCTATAAATGGCTCTGGCTTTTTGCATACTCGTCGTATCCTAGCGGCTGTCCAGCGAACCACGCTCGGAGCGCGTCAGAACAAATGCACAACAAATTGGACACACTTCTTCTCTTAGAGCAAACGTGAGAGAGGGGGGTAAGGGAAAGGGTCGCCGCCGCTTATAACAGCGGAGGAGGAGGAGGCGCGCGTGGATTGGCCCTGAATAGTAGAAATACTGTCGTTCTACCAGCTTGGGTGGGAAAGTCTACCTCTTTTTCTTAAAGTGTAGGAGCACGCTGTGGCACGTGATATTCCCATCCATCTGCACCAGACAGTCTTACGGAAGTTACGGAAAGGCCACAGCCGGAAAGATTCCCTTCTGTCATCGTTTTTTTAGATCGTACGTTTAGGGGCAACCGTAAGCAAGGGCACGATTTGTACTGGATATGAGGCAATGAGACGCGCCTACATCGTGACATATCATACGAAAAATGTAGACCGAATTATTTGTGAGAAAGAAAAAAGTTTTTAAGATCACACGGACCAAGATTACACAGGGTGTGTCACGTAACATGAATAATAATAATAATAATAATAATAATAATAAAGTCATATTGTCTGAACACTGTGTGTCAACGCTGCTACACTCTTAGAAATGAACTTCACCACATAGCACGCTCCTAGCCAACCATCATCCCGAATGACAACGTTCTCGTCCCTGATTTGTTGAAAACGAGAGGAGGAGCCTATTTTGTGGCCCTTATGCATGGCACAAAATAGGCTCCTCCTCCCGTTTTCAACAAATCTAGGGCGAGAACGTTGTCATTCGGGATGATGGTTGGCTAGGAGCGTGCTATGTGGTGAAGTTCATTTTTAAGAGTGTATTGTTGCGTACTAGTTACCTGTCTCAAATGCCTTAAGTGCGCCCCTGCGCATGAGAGGAGGCAGTGAGAGGGAAGAGGGAGGGTGGCCCAGTAGCCAATGGGGCTTCCCGAGTGGAGTAACCGGGAAATTAAATATGAGCAGAACGCTCGATGACTTGCAGAGCACGTGATGTCTGCTCGTTAATCCGCGGCCCACTCCAACGGTCTTCTTTACGAACGTTGAGCGTCGCCACCTTTCAGTTTCTAAAAAGGGTTCAAAATTATTTGGGGCGTTAAGTATGAAAAACTGAGAGGTGACGACTTCCCAAGAGCACAGCATCTTGGCCCAATAGTGAACCAATATTGGCAATACTGGCCCAATCTTGGCCCAATATTGGACCCAGTTATCCTTTAAGAATTCGCAGAAACAGGCGGCGCTATCGAAGGGCTTCTTTTCAGTGAACATCCCCGAGACATCGGCCGAGAACGGAGCAGTGAGCCCCTCATTTGCATACGTTAATTAATTAAATAAAACTCCTAACATTTCAATTTTACTTGGGACGCTTTTGGAACCTTTGTTTCATCGATCGAACCCTTCAGCGAAAATGGTTCTGCAAAAACGCCCGCGTCGGCATAGGGTAATTAATTGGTTTCGGCTTACACATTTCTTGCGCGGAGCAGCGTATACCAATGCGCTCTTTGGCTCAGCTGCCCGTCTGCCAATTACGTGTTCATCCGCTTAGTTCACATGCGGGTGACGGTTAGAGGTGTGCGCCGCCGCGCCGAAGCGCCGCCGCCGGAGGTCGGGGCCTCGCCGTCGCCGCCGTACCAAAACTGTCGGCGCGCCGCGCCGCCGCCGCCGATGTTGAAAAATCGGCGCGGCTGTGTAATGTGCCCATTTTGATCCACTTTCTATAAACGAATATCTCCCATACCTAATATTTTGTTTGTTTTTCTTTCATCTTAGGTTCCAGGCTTCATTTGTGGTGTTTTTAGCAGTGACAATTTCATCTCCTGATATGCTGTTTTTATGCTTTAGAGTTTCGTTTCATAGTCAACCCTGGAATCACACAACTCCAGGAAAACTTGTCATTCAATTCTTGCAGGTTGTTTGCCGGTCATCCACCAGCACCATAGCACTGGTCATGATCTATATACAGGGTGTTTTGTTTTTTATTCGTCACAGAATTTTTGTTTAAAAAATAGCGGGACGAAATACATGCCGCTTTTGAGTTGGTCATGCGAATATTATCTCGAAGAAAGTATGTAACTATAAGATCATTAATTACCTCAAATTCATTAATTCTTTAATTAAGGAATTTCGCGTAAAAACGGGATAGCAGAACGGAAGATACTCATCGTTGAAAGCCATTTCATGTTTAAGAAATTCTTAAACGCGCACGTGTGTTGAAATATCTGACGCTGAATGTCGCTATGCAAATGAGCCGGAACAAGAAGTACGCCATTTCCGAGCGCAGAAATGACGCGACTTTCGCCTTATCTGGGTTGGAAAGCGGTCTATCTGACCAACAGATTAGCGCCTACACCAATCAGCTCGATCGCTCTAAAGCACTTGGTCCTCTCACGTGGATTGCCCGTCGCTCTTTCTGCGCTCGAAAAGTGCGTAGCAAATAGTGCATTCTGTGTGTGCCGGCGAAAAGCACACAGTCAGAGAGGGTGTTTTCAATCGCGGAATTGCGGTGCTTATAATGCGCGCGAAGCATGGCAGATTCAACCCACTCGTTCTGGCCAAGTTTATACTGTAAAACCCTTTAATTTCGCGAGACCTTAATTTTCGCAAATTTTGCGAATCGAGAAAATCCGAGGAACTCGTGGAGTGCGCGAAATTAAGTTGTTGCGAATATATCCCTACTCGATTCGCGAAAATTTAGGGCTGCGAAATTAAATGATTTTACAGTATTTATTCATGATAACTACAGCCTCTGCAAAAATACTGTTCAATGACGTGGTGGGCGTTATGTCTTTAGGGGCTTATGTCATATCGTTTGCTAACGTTCGCATATTTATATGGTTTCCCAAAAAGAGCCACTGGATCAGTAGACAGAGCTTTCACGCGTCGCCGTCGTGTGAACATTCGATCAGCATTCGCTATAACTGTTACGTGTAGTTGCCATTAAAGGGACGGCTCGTCGTTCTGATTATCTAGCTATGTTGTTTTCTCCAGCGCTTGACGCGCACTTAACGCGCCCAGTCGAAGTTCTTGGGCGACGACCTTCTTGAAGTGCTTTACTTCTCCTAACGTTCCTCTGTGTGTTCGCTTTTCTTTCATAATACTATCCAGCGCTGACGCACTTGTTTTGTGCAAGGTACAGTAAATACTGCCACCGGCGCGTTGACTATGATGGAGAAAATACCCCCGCTCTGAGGTGTTCGTGCGTCCCCGTTGGAGAAGAGAACATACTGACAGCCCACGGGATGCACGCCGATATGACAGCATCGGCGTGACGCCGCTGACGCCGCCGCCGCCGGGCCTTCAACGTGCTCTACGCCGCCGCCGAAAAAAATGCCCACGGCGCACACCTCTAGTGACGGTACGTAAGGAACAGACTGAAGGGGCGCTTCTGTGTATTAGTCATCATCACGATAAAGGCACCCTACGCGGCTGTTCCTTATCTTCTTGAAGTGGAACAGAAGTCACTTTTAAAACCCTGTTTTCTTCCTATAAAACTTTTAAGTAGGCAAGTAAGATGCACCATGCGAAGTAATTCACACCACAGAGTCATAATTATCGCAGAAATTGAATTTGAAGTACGCCACAAACAAGCGACTGCGAGCAACGGCGGTAGAGAGCAGCACCGGCCTGTGACCTGCCTGCGACCTCGCGCTGACGTTACAGGGATCACGCTCGCTGATTGGTCCAGAGAAATGTTGTCTGCTATACCTGGCTGTTGGAGGTTCTGAAAAAGCATTATTGCTCCTGGCTCGGTCATGATTCGGCCGCTCCTTTAAATCCCAATTCTCCGCGAGAACTGGCAAAATCAGAGCCGGCAAAGCTGGTTTACAGCGAAAAAGGGACAAGGCGCTGACCCCCACTGACCGGCGAACGAGAACGAGTTACGGTCATCGGCGACGTGGTATCATACCTACCTTCCCCGCTCTTCACACTGGAGGGTTAAAAAAAGTGACCTTTACTTGGCAAATTTTCGAGTTCAGTTAGCAAATATGTACATAATTACACTTACGATACATGACATTCACATCAGGAGGTGGCAAAAACATAATATGAACAAATGCCGTTGACCGCATGATTCTAAGCAGCCTAGTTTTCTGTTTTTGTTTTGTTATAATTCAGTGACACGTTTACCGGGGCACCCTGTATATTGGCACAGCATGGGAAACATTTATTTCACCCTTTTCCCATGCTGTGTCACTTCATATGTTCATGGTGTCCTGGAGATTAGTAAACTTTGCTGGTTGGAGTCGCGCGTTCGTGTCATCTCTGACTGATTGGTTTTTAAAGGAAAAAGAAGCCTCAGGGATGCTCACTGAAAAGAAAACTTCCCTGTGGTTCCACCTGTTTCCGAATTATTCGGTCGGGAGACTTTCGTGAAACACCCGGTATAGACGACACAATCGTCGAATAAAAGAATGCAATAAACTAGACCATAATGACAATGCGCACTGGGTCATCATTAATAAAAAGTAAAAAGAGGAGAGGACCTATAACTAGGGTTCCGCATTTTCGGTTCTAATAGAAAAAACACCGAATAAACAAGGACATTCCAGGACATGACAGAGATACTTTGTTGCACATACTAACAAGTTGTTGATGCCGATCGGAAAACCATACAGAAACACCATGGTTGTGAAGCATGTCCGTCTATAGTTTTTCGTTAGCCGTAGAACGCCACCGCAGCGAATGCCGCGAATATCGGAGCGAACAACGCCGCGAATGACGCAGCGAACAACGCCGCGTTGAATGAGCGTCGTGCTGTAATTACATTGTGATTTCTATTCGCCGGTAACTGTCGGGTAAACCATGTACAGTAAACCCTCGATTTATGAACACCCTCGGTTCCCCGAAAAATCGTTCATAAATCGAGGGATTCATAAATCGAAAATTCAGTTAACTGAGTACTATCGAGCAAATGGAACAGTATTTCCGAGTTGGGATTGTGTTTATAATGTCATATATTGTGTAATTTTGCTTTTGACCATGCCTTCTGCTGTATCAGTCTCACAAAAAACAGACGTTAACGCATTCGCAGTCTGTTTATTATGCAATACTAAATTGTTTAATTTTGCTTTGGACCATGCCTTCCGCTGTGTCAATCTTGGAAAGAAGAGATGTCACCACATTCGCACTGGACTGGTCTCGGATTTCGTTCAGGATTTTTAACCTCCGTTTATTAATCTCCGGGTCACAGCGACCAGCTTATTCATCAACTGAGGTCGGGAACACTTGGTCGCACCTTGTGCGACCGTGGAAAACCCGTTTGTTGTTTGGATTTCGAGGGGTTAAGAACCGAGGGTGCAATACCTGGAAAACGTTTTGTCCGTTCAGGCGTCATTCATAAGACCACGGAATTATCCCTTTGAAGGTTTCTGTTGACCTCGGAACGATCCGTTCATAAATTGAGGGCAAAAACGCTGGGCAACTCCTAGTTGGTTCCCAGAAATCCCGTTCATTATTCGAATATCGAAGTTCATAAAACGAGGGAAAAATGAATGGAAAAAGTTTGGTTCCCAGTGCTCGTGTTCATAAAACGAGGGAATTCATAAATCTAAGGTTCATAAATCGAGGGTTGACTGTATACGCCAAAGAAAAAATCGAAAAACGCCGACCTCGTGAAAATCAATAAACACCGGAGAATATTCGTCGAATATCATCATATCCATCATCATCTCTCATCACGTACAAGTGGCACTGGGGCAGCGCCCAGCCTGCTGGCCGGCATCAGCCCCATCTCATCATCGTATCTCTATTTGTGTGTGTGTGTGTGTCGTCGAATCCGCCCAAGAACAAAAATAGAAAACGCGGAACCCTATAACGTATCTCCGAAGGATTTCGGACGAAAACAGAGCTAGGGGAAACGAGATGTCATTTGTCACAACATATTGCATTCGTCTGATAAGAAAGTTTGAATCCCATCGAGAACAAACGGGGTCAATGCAACCATCTAACCGAACAGGTGCTACAGTCCGCCGCTATGACGCCAGGTTCTGATATATGGCTGTCAGATCGATCCTTTCATCCAACGTCATCGAGTGTATATCAGTGCTATATATACGGCAGCTGCTAACAATGGAACACATTATTTCCCCCGCGATGACAGCATTATTTGGTCGCGTTCAACAATCCTGTCGTGTCGTGGCAACGTAAATTTTGATTTTATTTTTCATTTGTTTTGTTTTATATTTATTTTTTGTTCTCCAGCGGAAGGACGAGCGCCGCACCGATAACTTTATTTTCTTTTTGTTTCTTTCGCTTCTTAAAAAAAGTAACTGTTCTGAAACTAACCGACTCTGACGCGTTAACTGTAGCTGTAACTAGCTATACACTTCGAAAAATAAAGTAACTTAACTCAGTTACTACTTTCACGAGCTAACTTAACTATAACTTCGTTAATTGTCCTCCAACGCGTTCCTTGGAATTTCCGCTTCAATACAATAAGAATACAGTACAACGTCGACTTATTCGAGAAATCATACAAGCAATCTACTAAGAGACCGCTAGGATATATCTCGTAATTCTGTGGGAATTCTGTCCTGTAAGATGTAAGATCGTCCTGCCCCTTCGAAGTATAACAGAAAGACAATATTCTCCTGCCTGAAAAGACGTCACATTTCTTACCCACGGCATTGCAACAACGTGGAAGGGGGAACGAGCCCTTTCGCCCAGAATAATCTCGCGCGTTTTGCAATCGGAAAAGATGATGATTTCCCGGAAGCTCCCCGTTGAAGGCTTCTTTCCTTCACAAACAGCGCGCGCGTTTTTGCTTTTTCACGGCATCTCCTCTCTGCCGGTACGAGGCTGCCCAGAGACATTAGAAGCAGATGCTTTTTTCGGTGCAAATAGAGAGAGAGAGAGAGAGAAAAGTGCTCGTCAGGAGATTCAGCGAGATTGTGGTCTCTGCCGAGACTGATGTTTATAAAGGTCCGCTACGCTCCATGTACGTTATGTCCATCGCTGATTACCAGTTTTCTTCCGTGTTTACCAGCCATGCAATGTCCATACCCGCTAAGTAAAAGGAACGTGGGAGTCGTGGTCAAAAGGAAGCCAATCGTGTGACGCAGGCAACGTGTCCCAGAGTTTGGGGAGGAGACGAGGGGACGAACATACAAAGGTACGACGCAGGACAGGACTCAAAGACTGAGTATAGAAGCTAAGAAAAAGACTGGGTCTATCATCACCGCATGCTAAGATATAGATAAGCAAACGAGCCGAAGTGAGTAAAGGAACAGGAACGCTCCGGGTGGCACCTTATAAAATGTGAGCGCCAAATGCGGTATATTCAGCCTCATCGCCATTATCATCAGTGAACAGTGTCGCCGCAACAGTACATAGGCGTGCGCCACACGCTCATGTAGTTCTTCGTCAGTCACTGTAGCTCGCGATAGTCACTTATGCTGTTCTAATTGTCACAGAAATGGCGTACGCCCCCCGTTTTCAACAAATCAGGACAGATAACGATATCACTCGAGACGATGGTTGGCTAGGAACGTGCTATGCGGTGAAGTTCATTTTTAAGAGTGTAGGATGATCGCTTTCCACGCCGAGACTACACTCTTAAAAATGAACTTCACCGCATAGCACGCTCCTAGCAAACCATCATCTCGAATGATATCGTTATCTGGTCTGATTTGTTGAAAACGGGAGGCGTCCGCCTTTTTTGTGACAATTATGACCAGCATAAGTGTCACAAAAAAGGCGTACGCCTCCCGTTTTCAACAAATCAGGTCAGATAAGGATATCATTCGAAATTGTGGTTGGCTAGGAGCGTGCTATGAGGTGAAGTTCATTTTTAAGACTGTAGGAGGTGACACGGGTCCGAATTCTGTCACGAATGTCGGCAGTTCCCCCTGAAGTCGGCCCAGGACGCGTACTAACCACCCTGTCCCCCACTCCTTCCTGCTGTCCTCTCTCCATCTGACCACATCTGTACGCTGCTCACAACCGCATCGCAGCGCTAACACGGAATTTAAAAAAAAGAAAGAAAGAGTTATTAGACTTAAGAAACTGGAATAGGTACTACTTGGTACAAGCGTACCCACTTTCTCCGCAATTTGTGTTGGGGTTCCTCCGTAAAATCTGCAGAGGGTGCAAGTCACCGTTCTTCCAGCAATTTTCGCTACACATTCTTCCACGAACTTCCCCGTGATGTTCATTTTGAATGGCACACCTAAACTTTGTTCCGATCCCCGCTTTCCTTCCAGCTCTGCACCTGACGCGAGACTCTGCAACATAGTGCGAAGACAATATAATAAGAACAATGAAAACGCGCCATGCTTTCCACTCTCCCTCACTCGCGAATGTCTGGAACAACAAAGGAAGTGGAACCATTGCGCATGCTCCAACCTGCTTTTGTGCCGGGCAGGTCTTCTGCGACACAACGGCGATATAAGAACAGCTTTTGGTTTTATGAGCGCACTTTTCAGTCTTCTGCGCGGCGTCACTTTGCAGACGACGCTAGTTGCTTCTGTAGATAAGTGTCGTCTGCTTACTGGCGCCGCGCAGAAGACTGAAAGGCGCGCATGCAAAATCAAAAGAGTTATTTTTATATTGCCCTGTGCCGCGGGTCTGCGGTCGCAACAGTTAGGTTTGAGCATGCGCAGTGGTTCCAATGTCTGTCGCTTCCGTGCATTACAATTCCACCCGCTCCAGCAACACTGGTTCGCCAAGTGACGCGAGGCAGACCAAGCATTGCACAGAACGATACCGTTATCACTAGTGGTTCGTGTAAAGCGTGGGGCATACGTTTTTTTTTTGTGTGACAAATAACGTAACAACAACTTTATTTTGACTTTGGAGAGTGGGGAGTGGGGAATAAAATAACGAGCCCCTTCACAATAACGATCGAAGTGCGATGGTGTCCAGAAGGGTCAAAAGAGCTTTGAGCGCAGATCGTTGCTGGGCTGGATTGGGTCAGGATTGGATTGGATGCCTTAATATTAGTGCGTGGGTGTCACGGCAGTATAGTGGCGATATGCTAAGGAAAAGTGTCACGGTCTTGGTGATGGTGATGATAACAGATCGCAATATATGTGTCACGGTGCTGGTGGTGACGGCATTCACTGCTTGCCGTAGTCGACCAACTCATGCGCTCAACGTCACGACTATCGCAGGGAGGGGGGGATCCTTCATTCTAGGCCGGCTTCACAGGAAACTGCGCCGACATTGTCTGGGGAAACCCGAGGGAACCCACACGGGCATAGCTGGCACTCGGATACGAACCCTGGTAACGTGGTGGTGGTGGTGATGGTGACCGTGGTGAACTCGCTGTTGTTGGCCTTACAGCTGTGGGCACCGTCACGACTGTAGATGAATCCGATGATGAGGTGATGATGGGGTGGTGATGACAAGATGAGGGAGTCAAGTAGCCAAGCTCGGTGTCTTTTTTTTTTTCTTTTTTGCATCGTCCGATTGAAAGTCCCATTTAGTTCTGAGTCGAACCGGAGTCAACACTTGGAGGTGGTGGTGGTGGTGCTGGTGCTCCTGAAAGGGCTCGCCGTTGTTGGCCTCATAAAGGTGGGCAACGTCACGACTGACACCCTTGGAGTATGTGCGTCCTGGGCCGACTTCTAAGGGAACTGTACCGACATATGTCTGAAAGCGTCTGAGGAAAACCCAGGCTCGGGTAACGGTGGTGGTGGAGGTGATGGCGAAAGGGCTTGCCGGTGTCGGCCTCACGTATGTGGGCAACGTCACGACTGACGCTCTGGGGGAGTGTGCGTCCTGGGCCGACTTCTAAGGGAACTGTGCCGACATATGCCTGATAGTGTCTGAGGAAAACCCAGGAACAACCCCAGACAGCACAGCCGGAACCGGGATTCGAACCCGGGTACCTCCCGGGTTCGGGGTCAGGGTCGGGTCACACAAAGGTGTATGCTTCCCGTTCAACCAATCAGCGAAGAGAACAGTCATTCGGGATTATGGTTGGCTAGGAGCGTTATGCGGAAGTGTTTCAGTGTTTAAGGTGCGCGGGGCTTAGTGACTGTATAAGGTTGTTGGCTTCCAACGCCTACTGGAACGTGACCTGGGCTCGAGTCCGAGCACTGGGTTTTGTGCACAGGGCTGTCGGGGTGTTTCCTCTGCATTTTCTTAATAAAACGTAAAGACAAATGTCGCCACAGTTCCCTGCGAAGTCGGACCAGGTGGTACGATCTCTCCTGGACAACGTGCCTCCATATACAGGCAAGCAGGAAGCTGGGCCATAACACGCTACCAAACAATTCCATCCAAGCTGCCGCGGAAAAGGACGTGGGCTCTGATTGTTTATAGACTGCTCGAATGCACGCCATGTTGCTTCAGGGTGAAATGACGTATGAAAACGGCGTCGGAGAAATGGCAACAACGCACGGCAAGAATTCCCGTAGTCAATGACAACGAAACGCTATTGCGAAGTTTATTGAAGACGACGCTCTTTAGATACGCGTTCGATTGTTAGCGAATGAAGCCCAGTATCACCCGACCCTCCTGATAATGGACTCTGACGTCGAATGGTGTTTTTACGATGGACATGCTTGCCTGGCACAAACGTTGACTGGTTGAGTCGATCTGAAGTGAGGGGGGGGGGTATGTTTATTAAGAAAAAAGAAACCCAAGCAGCACAATGTACCGAAAGTCGAGTGCAATAGGGGTGGACGGTATGTGTCTTATCAATGTTCTTTAGCTTCACCAGTTCGTTCAAGGTCTTCCACCTACCCGTCCACCCCTATTGCACTCGACTTTCAGTACATTGTGCAGTGCTGCTTGGGAAGGAAAGGTATCTGAAGCGGCTTTCTTCGCTTCCCAGCGGAGATGTGCTCGTTTTGCATCCGGAGCGGGTTCCCGTGTCCGCATGCTTCTTCTTCTTTTAACTGGATGTTTGCTGGAGCTATGTGGTGACTTCATATGTCGCCTGCAGCTCCATTTCTTATAGGTTGTGTAGGTGATATCCACAGAAAAGTCTTTAGCATGTGTCACCCTTGAGTGAATGACGGCGTGTCACTTTTGCTTTGGGTCTCGTGTTTTTGAGTCCAGGTGCCTGCGATGTATTTATTAGTGCCGTTATTGAAGCCATCTGGTAAGCCGGGGGCGCATTTCTACACTCTTAGAAATGAACTTCACCGCATAGCACGCTCCTAGCCAACCATAATCTCGAAGGATATCGTTATCTGCCATGACTTGCTGAAAACGGGAGGCGTACGCCTTTTTTGTGACACTTATGCTGTTCGTAATTGTCACAAAAAAGGCGTACGCCTCCCATTTTCAACAAATCAGGGCAGATAACGATATTATTCGAGATCATGGTTGGCTAGGAGCGTGCTATGTGGTGAAGTTCATTTTTAAGAGCGTAGAGTGTCGCACCGAAGAAAAAGTACGCCGTCCGCATGTTCGTAGTCTTTATCCCATCGGAACGAACAACTCCACATTATTTGTTTTCTATTTTATTTTTCTAATCTACTCTAGCGCAGTTATTACCGCCGAAGAAAAAGGGCGTATAGTATTCGTGTGACGTAGTTGAAGGATGCTAAACGTACACTCTTAGAGATGAACTTCACCACATAGCACGCTCCTAGCCAACCATCATCCCGAATGACAACGTTCTCGCTCCTGATTTGCTGAAAACGGGAGGAGGAGCCTATTTTGTGGCCATCATGCACGGCACAAAATAGGCTCCTCCTCCCGTTTTCTCCAAATCAGGGGCGAGAACGTTGTCATTCGGGATGATGGTTGGCTAGGAGCGTGCTATGTGATGAAGTTCATTTTTAAGTGTGCAGGCAACGTCACCACCACCACCATCGACGACGATGGCAAACAAATAAACACCACCTTCGGTCGCGAGCCCAACCTCATCCTCTGTGATCTCCGAAGAGGGCTTTCTTCAACTCCACTGCGCCTTTCAGCACCTGTAGACAGGTGGACTTGGACTGCTCATGTCTGGAGTCGAACAGCTTCCGAAAAAAGAAAGCGTGTCTTTAGCACTTGGCAGGGGCAGTTGAATGCTTTCACGATGCTTTCTCACGCGTGCAAGGCAGAGCGCACTCTTTCCGTCGTTGTATCTCGTATGTGTAGTTGTCTGAAAGGGGAGCGCGTTGTAAAACGGAATCGCCTCACCGGAAGCTCCGTGTACCGTGGAAGACCCTCATTATCCCGAAACGATAAAGTTCAAACGGTCAGGAGGATCGAGGTTTATTGACGAGCATTCGTACAAAATCTGCACTCGATTCTGCAGGAAATCATCGTGCATCTGACGTTCATTAACGTGCATCCGAATGTTTGTTAAACGGATTCTGACCAGAAAGCTTGTCTATAAACCTCGATGCTCCTAACCGTTTGAATTGTACACTGATTAACTACGTCGTGGGCTTGACGTCGTTATTTTTATTGTATTTTTACTGAAACAAAGTAGAATTTAAGTTTTAAGGGAAGACGCAAAATATCTAACCTAGATGTTTGTCCCGATTTGTTGGAGGCTGCAAGTTTTGCGCGAAATTAGCCGCTACTACACTCTTAAAAATGAACTTCACCACATAGCACGCTCCTAGCCAACCATCATCTCAAATGATATCGTTATCTGCCCTGATTTGTTGAAAACGGGGGGCGTACGCCTTTTCTGTGACACTTATGCTGTTCATAATTGTCACAAAAAAGGCGTACGCCCCCCGTTTTCAACAAATCAGGGCAGATAACGATATCATTTGAGATGATGGTTGGCTAGGAGCGTGCTATGTGGTGAAGTTCATTTTTAAGAGTGTACTACTTGGTGAATGGCCAACAGGACATTGACATGTTTCACGCTCGGTGATCTCCTTCCTTCTAGGACTTTTGTGGAAGTAACATCCTTTTTGACTCCTTGGTAGCCAGACCTCGCTACCATAAGCGTATACTGGAGTTGCCGACCCAATGTAGAGTTGGGCCAACATCTCCATATTTCTCTTTTTCTTTCTTTTTTCCAACCAACCGATCACTTAAAGGAGTACAGAGGGCCATCCAAAAAAATTTCAGATTAAGACATCTGATGAAAGTGTGTGTGTCATTATACCGAATAGCGCGAAAGGTTTTGATGTGTGCAATTTGTTTCCCAGAAAAAAACTCACATAAACATAGCTCCGCGCCTTCACCCTTAACTCGCCACTCAAGCTATAACGAGGATGAGGAGGTATGATGGCACGTCACCGATGACGGCATAAGGAGACTCGTTCTGGTTTGCCGGTCAGTGGGGGTCAGCGCATTGTCCCTTTGCCGCCGTAAACCTGTTTTGCCAGTTTTCCCGGAGAATTGGGGATAGAAAGAGCGGCCGAAGCATTACCGAGGGGCAAGGAGAAAGGCTTTATCAGAACCCCGAACAGCCGAGTAGCAGACGACAGCGGAGTAGCAGACAACATTTCTCTAGGCCAATCAGCGAGCGTTCTCCTTATAGCGTCAGCGCGAGGTTCCAGGCAGATCACAGGCTGGTACTGCTCTTCACCACCGTTGCGCACGGTCGCTTTTTGCGGCGTATTTTAAATTCAATTTCCGCGATAATTATGACTCTGTGGTGTAAATTACTTCGCATGGTGCATCTTACTGGCAAACTTAACAGTTTTATAGGAAGAAAACTGGGTGTTAAAAATGACTTCTGTGCTACTTTAATTGTCACGCAATATTTCATACAGTCCCGTCGGTATTATGGTAGCCACAACTCAGGTGGCGAATTTGCCCATTCATCATGCGCCAAAAAACTCGCATCATCATCATCATCATGCTCATAGGCGCCCCTCTGTGTACAAACACTTGACGTCACGAGAAGACCGGTTCGATGTCATATTTTGCGGTAGCTTGTAAGAAG
The DNA here is from genome assembly GCF_037126465.1 of Ornithodoros turicata. Lineage (NCBI taxonomy): Eukaryota > Metazoa > Arthropoda > Arachnida > Ixodida > Argasidae > Ornithodoros > Ornithodoros turicata. Next base: position 13,617,050 of record NC_088210.1, on the reverse strand, counting down.
CGGGAAAAACGCGTCGGATGATAGGCCGAAAAGGGCTGGTAAGGCTGATAGGTCCCCACCAGCAGCCTTTGCGCGGCAGCGAAACATAATCGATGACGTAGGGGCTCAGGTCGTTGATATTCGCTGGGGTTGTTTCTGTGACTATACCGTTTCTTTTTCTGGTTCCTCATCCTCACTTCCGTCACTTTTTCTCCGAATTTCGGTTATTAACCGAGCTGCTAAAATAAACGACCGAAAACTCAGAAACGAAACGAAACGAAAACCGACTGCCTGTATGGTGTTGAAAATAACCGGTCCCGGGTCATTCTTGAAGCTGCTACAATAGACCTCTCCTGGTTTGTGAACAAATCAAGTCATTGTGTTAGACAGCGCCGCCAATTTGGTAGAGTTGAACTATACGCTAGGCGAAGCTAGGGGTGAACAAAGTCGCCCCCGAAAGCCACGGTCCTGAGGGGATTATACGATGGCGTCTGAAAGGGACGCGACCTTCCGTCCTACTTTTCTTTCAATAGGAAGTAGTGACCAAGTGCCCATTCGTGGGACATACAGTCCTCCCCTTCCGATTTGTTTCGGTTTCAGTCTGTTTATACCAATGTCGTGATGACGTTTCACGGGTAGAGGTCTATATGCCAGCCCTCGTTGTCCCTAACCCCCTCTCTGTCAAATCCTTTCCCCAACCTTGGTTTTGTTACTGCTAGAGTCACTAAATAAGCTACGCGTCAGAGTATCGACACTGAGGCAAAAGGGCGCCATGTTGTTTCCGTTTGACCTCCAGCGCCATCCATGGAGCGCTCTTCGAAGTGTTATCCTTTTCCACTGCCGAACTTCATCTTCATCTCTTTCTGTTGCTAAAGCAGAGGTGGGGTTGGAGGTCAACGGAAACAACGTGGCGGCTCGAACTCGCCCTTTTGCCTTAGAGTCACTAAATAAGCTACGCTTCAGAGTAGCGACACTGAACCGCCATGTTGTTTCGGATGACCTCCAGCCCCACCTCTATTTTGGCAGTAGAAATAGATGAAGGTGAAGTTCAGCAGTGGAAGAAGACGACACTTCGAAGAGCGCTAAATGGATGGCGCTGGAGGTCATCCGAAACAACATGGCGGCACAGTGTCGCTACTCTGAAGCGTAGCTTATTTAGTGACTCTATTTTGCCTCAGTGGCGATACTCTGAAGTGTAGCTTATTTAGTGACTCTAGTTACTGCTAATGAACTGTTCATTTGCTGGTTCGCGAGCCTCCTGTGTACTTCGTTCTCCTCATGCTCAAGGGGATGCTTCCTACTCCAACATTACATCAGCTCGCTTGTGTTCTTGTCCTCTCTTCAAAAACTCAGAATTCTTGACTCTGAGAAACAGCTTCTGAACATGTGTCAAAAGATAAACTCCGAAGACCCAGAACCCCAGTGATAATGCTTTTCATTCCTTTGTTTTTTTAATTTAATATGCGGCGCTTTTTTAGGGAAAAATCCACGTGGCCTTTGTTTATGTTCTCCACAAATAAGAACAGTGTCATTCGTATAGTTGCGCGCGCGTAGCCCCCTCCTATATATATATATATATATATATATATATATTTCACGTTGGCACCTAGGACGAGACCACGCTTCGACTTACAAGACCGAATATTTGAGGTATCGAAGTATATAGAATCGGTGAAATACGTAGCAAGCAAAATGAAGTGAAAATCTCCTCGTTTTGACGAGTGAAATACTATTTTTGATATATTTATGGCAATTTACAACTTAGCTCGAATAAAATAAGTATTGCTTCTCCAAAAACACCATTTCTCGGCGACGAAATGTCGCTGGTCAAATGGACCAGGAAGTCGCGCCATGACCAGACGCGACAGCGACAAATTCTGCAGCGCGTCGCGTGTCGCTTGTTATGGGGTCCTGTTCACCTCGAGTTCCTGTAATCTCGCGGGATTTGGCGACGCGCGAAAAACAACCGTGATTTCGAGAGTCGCGATATCCCGAATCCCAACATCGCATCACCGCGATCTGTCTAATCCGGGTACCAGCTGTGCTGCCTGGATGTTTTCCCCCGGGGCTTTACTCAGATGCTCCTAAGGCAAATATCTCCCCCCCTCCATCTCCGAGCAGCAGCCCGGTAAACATCGATAGCACCCCCCCCCCCTCCTCCGGTGACCTCGTAACAGTAACGACACAGCGCAGAAGCTGTTGAAACTTCACTTTACTACTGCCCGTACACGCTCGTAATTAGGCGGTGGCTAATCACTAGGTCTTTAATGTTCCGCTTGGATCGTAAAAGCTGTATAGAATAGCGCAGTTCGTGAAAGCTCAGCAGCTCAGCGCAGAAGGCTTTTAAAGGGAGGGTCCGCAACGGTTGTGCCCAAAATTAAGTGAAGGTTTGTTTCAGCAAAGACCACACCCCAGATGCTGACAACAGCCTCCGTTTCGTATAAACGTGCGCGTATAATTTATAAACAGCGAAAACGATAAAGCGAAACCGAAACTATGAGACTATCTATGAACTAACTATGAACTAACTATGAACTATCCCGCTTCTGATACAGCTGGCGTCGTATATTGGTATAGGTAACGATTAATTTTATAAATCGTTCATCCTCGTTACTATCACCGTTGATTATATAAAGTTCCGCTATTGTTGTAACAGCGTAACAACTCTCACAATATATCTCCTGAGGGGAGTGAGTGACCTCGTGATCGATAATGTGAAGGACAGCTCGTCATGAATGAGTGCGTTTGCGATCGATGTCCAGGACAGCAAGACATCGTGAATGAATGTCGTGACTGGTCAGGGCCTCATGAGTGGATATCCAGTGTGAAGGGCAAGATATCATACGTGAGAGCCAAAGCGTCATGAGTGAATGCGTTCAGGATATATGCTTGGGAGAGCAAGACCTCGCGCGTGGATCTCCGTGCCACTGGTCAGGGCCTCATGAGTGTAAGTCCGGTGTGAAGGGCAAGCTTCGCGTGCCTTCACAGCCGACCTCGTGAAGGACGTCGCATCATGAATGAGTGGCCTGATGAGCAGGGTTGTTAAAGTTACTTTTCAAACGGTAACTAAGTTACAGTTACAGATATTCAGCATCAAATGTAATTAAGTTACAGTTAGAGTTACTGACAGGAAAAAAAATACTGAGATACGGTTACAAAAATCCTTAAAAATGTATCCAAGTACGGGTGGAGTTACTTTTTGCAATAAACCTCTACCCGAGAAACGTCATAATGACGTTGGTAGACACTCCGAAACCAAAACAGATCGGAAGGGGAGAGCTGGGTTCTACGAATTGGCAATTGTTCGCTGCTTCCTTGTGAAAGAAAAGTAGGACCGAAGGTCCCGTCCTTTTCAGAGATCATCGTAATCCCCTCAAGACCGTGGTTTTCGGACGCGACCTTGTTCGCCTCTAGCTGTGAACGCAGTTCAACTCTACCAAACTGGTGGCGCTGTCGAACATTACGACGTCACTTGTTTACAGACAGGTAGAGGTCTATTCTGTACACAGACCATGGCTGCGTTCCAATACCTCGCGCCCGCGAAGCCGCCTGACTAGGCAGCTGAGTTTGCTTTGCTTGTCACTTTGCTTTTGCCCTTTGCTTGTCACTATTGGAACAGGCTTGCCTCGCCGAGGCGCCTGTGACGCCATCTCGTTGCTCACGCAAGAAATGCGTACGGCGCAAGCGCAGCAGGTACTCGCGTTTCCCGCTGTCAGCCATCCAGGCTGTCAGATGGTCAGTCGTATAACTAGACTGCATCGATGCGCACTAGGCGGTAGCCGACTGAATAACGGACTTTTCGAGATTTGGAACGAGGCTTAACATGACGGCACTTCCGGTTAGACCGCTAGGCAGTCGACTAACCGGGGTATTGGAACGCAGCCCATATCTTTCGCCTTTGGCTCATGATATGTCACTCTGGAGCCACAGAGACATCCCTTCTTGGGTAATCGTGCGTAATTGCAGGCAAAACAATGAAAGGAACGCCTAAACTGGGGGTAACTGAGACAGGGACAGGGGAGATACTTAGAAACTTCGTCTTCGGCTCACAGCGGAGACATTTCAGCTCAGGATTCCCGTTCTCCTTCGTTCCGATGAACTTGATGTCAACGTGATGTCATGCAGCCATTGCTGGCGGGCCAAGGGTGACACCAACGCAGACAAGTAGGAGCGTCTATCACCGTTGGAGAGGATAATGGGCACGGCTCTGGAGATACGGTGGGCCCCAGCAGCCGCCAAATCTGCCTCTTCGTTGCCCTGAATGCCGGTGTGACCGGGGACCCACTGTAGGGTCACCCGGTGTCCCTGTTCGCCGAGAACCTTGAGCGCCGTCAGGATGCTAACAACCACCGTTCGTAAAGAAACCATGCTTTTATGGAAAAGTATGTAGTTGTGCTCATGAGCGGGGCAGGCTACTCCAGTTCTCGAAACGAAAGGCGAAAGTCACACGGAATATATTTCCTGACCGGAAACATGTTTTAGTCAGTCACAATCACTCAAATTGGTTACACGATAATTCTCCGATTGGTATCAAAAGGAGACATATATGACTATGAAGGTTGTAAAGGATAAAGGAATAAATCGAATTTTTTTACCGCTTTGTCCCTCATCTCCATAGAACTTCATCAAGCTCCGTGAAGTGCCGGTTTCATATGCGCACACGTTACGACAATTCAACACTTCATGTTGCGAATTGCCCTCTCCGAAGACACCCTTTCCCATGTGCGGGGCGACAGTAATGGTAGGGACCAGGTGGTTCAACGCTCCCATGAGATGAGTGGTTTGAGAAGTCGACGGTGGACGACACGTTCGGTTCGCAGAATCGATATGATTTCTATAAAAAGGTACGTACCCGTTGGAAAATAATCGATTCCTTCCTAAGACGGCACACTGAGCGAGCATATATATATACGTGGACAGTTTCCAGATTGAGGAAATGAGATTCCGTCCTGGCAGTTCGCACTGCCCGTCTGAGTCGCTTGATTGAATCTCGAGTGAAGAATTCCTTCCGGCGTCATCTTACTTAACTTGCGCTAACGGGGGCAGCCGCAGGGGGTGATGACTCGCGCGCCCCTAAGGGAGGTTCCGTTGCTATAGTCTTTCCAGAATATATGAGTTCAAAAAAATCCCAGTGCTCCTTGCGCGCGCATTGCATCCTGGGCGGGCGGGAACGAAGAATGGTCCGTCACACTTCGCTTTCGCTGACCTTGACACGTCGTGTACACTGGACCGGCAGGGAAGAAATTTGATCAGTTTCGTGGCCGTCCGTTTCTTCCGTATTAGTAAACTCCCACAGTTCAAAGCGACGCTAAGCACTCTGGCTTTTTCTGAACTCGTCTATTGCAGTTCACTTGGATGGGCCACGGTGAATTGAAAACACAAACACTAAAAAAAATAAGGAAAAAAAAAACGCTGTGGATCAGTTGATACCGTGTTCGCCTGCACAACTCAAGGTCGCGGGTTCGATTCCCCGCGGTACGGTAGCGACTCGTCGGTGGCATGGTGGAAGTTGCTTAGACACGCCGTCGTCCTCGAGTGTCGCCAGTATTCAAGGTTAATCGAATGAGCGATGCTGACCTCATTCCGTGACGTAGAGAACACGTAGCAGTGGTGAGATGACACATCGCCGCTGCTCGCTATAGGCTCATATTACGTCATGGCGTTGCCTGACTATGTCAAGCCGAAAGATCGGGCCGGGCCTCCAGTGTCATGCCGCGCCGCTGATGGCTTTTGAGGGCGCTTTTTGTAAACTAAACAGGGCAGTGACGAGATATCTTTCAGATAAAATATTTTGCACCGGGTTCCTTATCGACTGCGTGATGAATGAAGCAGAGTTTTCCGAGCAATCCTAACACCCCTGCCACTCGGGCAGTCTTCGACGATCATTGATACCAACGGCTATTGAATCATACGTGTGGCGACACCAACCGTATAACGCATCAACCTGTCAGGGAGCATTGGCTACAATACTCTTTGACAGGTTGACACTCATGGTGGCGTTGCGCGTGCGTTCAATGCAGTGCCGTGTATAATAAGGGGAGTTTGGCCATTAGGAGGAGCCTAAAACGAGGCTCGACCTGTCAATCGAACTTGAGCGCATTTCATTGGTTGGTGTTTTCTATGGGGACCGCTATGACACCAAAATTTCTCCAACATGAAGATGTCAGTGCTTGGAACAGCGAAGCGGGGACTTCGTGACAAAATATTTTCACAAACTACTTCAGTTTCATTCATCAATTTTTTATATGTCTGCAAAATCAGCCCCAACTTTCAGTCCGCCATGCGTTTCGTCGCTGGCGTTAAGCCTAGCGCATGATCCCAAGAATGTAGCAGGGAAGATGCCACTGATGAGTAAAAATGTGCATGTTTTTGTTGATTTTTATATATAGGATCTACATTCTTATGTCCAATTCTCATTCCGTTTGCTTATGTTACTTGACTGAAAGTTCATACCTGAGCAACCAGGGAAAGTTAACGGAATCTTTTTTCGTTTCCGTACCGCCTCCGTTACTGGCCCTTATTTGTTTTTGTTTCGATTTCGGTTACCACCATTGTTGCTTTCGTTTCCGTTACGTTTCGGTTTCGGTTTTCGGTGTCGCCCACCTCCAGCTTTTTCTTTTCTTTTCTTTCCTTTAAAAAAAAAAAGGCATTGAGACCGTGACAAAACTTAATCCCTCTACGTTCTGAAGTCTGTTTTGAGGACTCCAGGGATATACATGCATACAAGAAACAACGTTTATTCAAAATACACATAGAGGTACGTGATTTCCTGTGAACAGCTAATATAAACATGATTTCCAGGAATGTCACTCACGCTTGCAGCTTCCAGGTCACCATAAGCGTATAAGAACTAAGCTTCTTGTATTTACTGTATGCTACTTACTTATATGCTCCAGTTTGATAGTTCATTTAATTTTTAGTTCTTCAGTTAATTTTAGTTTGCTTCATTGAGGTTTATTTCATAAATTTATATCTACATGATGCGGTGAAGAATTGCAATGATTCGGGTCCTGCGGTACCCGAATTATTGCCGTAAATTATTGTCGTTTCCGTTTCTGTTTCAGTTATTCTAACTGTGCGATATCCGTTTCTGTTTCAGTTATTCTAACTGTGCGATATCCGTTTCTGTTTCAGTTATTCTAACTGTGCGATATCCGTTTCTGTTTCAGTTATTCTAACTGTGCGATATCCGTTTCTGTTTCTGTTACCGTTACCTGCTATATTTCCGGTATAATACCCGTTTCCGTTTCTGTTACCGTTCCCCGCCGGCAACCGTCTGCGTACGAAGAAGCAGTTTCTGCAGTTCTGCGTCTTCCCGACATGCCTCTCTCCATGCAGATGAGATGACGTTGATAAAAGTGGCAGCAAAATTCATAGTCTTGGTATGTTTCTGGGGGTGATCCGTTTCAATCCAAACCAATCCAGTTTCCCCATCATGGTGGCGCCGAGTGAATAAGGGCGAAGTATAACTCCGGGTAGCCTGTAATAATACGGTACTGTCTTTCGACTGGTGATTGGCCAGACACTTCAAAAAGTGGTGGGGCTTCAGGTATAGGCAGGTCCCATTAATGGTAGGTAACTGGGAGGTACCCGGGTTCGAATCCCGGTGCCGGCTGTGCTGTCTGGGGTTTTTCCTGGGTTTTCTTCAGACGCTTTCAGACATATGTCGGCACAGTTCCCTTAGAAGTCGGCCCAGGACGCACATTCCCCCAGGGCGTGAGTCGTACGTGACGTTGCCCACATACGTGAGGCTGACAACGGCAAGCCCTATCACCACCACCACCACCACCCATTAATGGCCAGGCTCCCCTTTTTTTTATACACGGCTCTGGTTCAATGGGCATTCGTTTCAATGATTGTTGAAGACTGCACCGTACGACACTGGTATTATACCACTGACAAACGGGCTACCTAGAACTCCCTTGCAGTGGGAGTACTTTACTGCTTTGAAGGATGCCTTGCTGAAAGGAGTTCCCGCCGGTGTCACACGAGTAACGCTATCTGAAATGCGGCTATAGAGTACTGCACTCATGAGCCTTCCCGAGGTCTTTATAAACTGCAATTATTAAATAAGCTGCAAGATGGCTTTCTAACTTAATAACGAAAACGTTCAAGAATGGTTGTGTTCCAGGCTATTCTTTAGCCTCGTTCTCGAAGAATGGTTCTCGAGGCTACGTCTTTTCCCCCGTAAAGGAGATAAGCATTCTCCTTTTCTGCAAAGGCCCGCTCGCGAAAGGGAGTATCTCCTCGGTGTGTGGTGGGCAGCAAACGGCGTTCGGAAGGGTGTCCTTTTGTGGAAAGGCCTTTGGGTTGCCCGTGGTGTTCTGGCGCCATTGCTATCCTTTTCTTATCATTACAACGCTTATTTTTGCATATTATTTCAATTTTGTGTAACTCCGACGCACCAGTCTATTGAGGAATTTATCGTGTGCGTAGCGATAATGAAGGTGCGCGCAAAGAAGACAAAAAAAAAAAAATCGAGAAGGAAAGAAACAAGGGGACGATTACGAAATATGAGGCGAAGTGTCGTAAAAGAATGAATAAAAGGCGAGATAGAACCAGAACATGTGGAATATGGATCAATAGAGAGAAACACGGGCAACGTCCTTCACAGAGGATGGCGTCGGATATCGCGCACATTATCCTGCGCACGATCATGTAGCGCAATTACCGGGCAGAGACTCCGTTATCAGGTTCTTCCGGGGAGTCGTCTGGAGGAAGAAATTTCACTTTTATAGATAGCTGTTCTTCTACCATAACGGCACGTTGTAATGACACGAGCTCTGTGGCATGTCACTGTCTTGAGCGATCGACGAAGGCATTTCGAAGATTGATGAGGTTGCTCGGGTAAGTCATCAAGTGACTGCGTGCGAGGAAGTATTCGTGAGTTTTAATACGTCGTACGCTATCGAGTCTGCGTGCGCAAGGGATAGCGTTGGTGGTTCTACGCACGCGCAGACCATAAAGAGAGCTTTGCGCATTGCGCAGAACCATCACGCTATCTCTTGCGTGTGTGCAAAGGCGACAGCGTACGTTATACTAAAGCTCACTATAAGTGCGTTTTAGTACATATCGTACGCTGTCGACTTTGCGTACATAGGGGATAGCCTTGGTGATTCTGCGCATGCGCAAATCATAAAAAACCAAGGTCGTGTTGAAGACTGGGAGGTGGTGGGTTCGAATCCTACCATCGGATGTGCTGTTTCAGGTTTTCCCTGGGTTTTCCCGATGACTTTCCAGACGAATGTTGGCACAGTTCCTCCCTGAAGTCGGCCCAGGACGCATACTAATCCTGCTATTCCTCACTCCTTCCTGCTGTCCTCTCTCCATTAGTCCACATCTGTACGCCTCTCATAGCCACAGTTGCTTCGCGGCGCTAACACGCCATTAGAAAATAAAAGCAGAGAGCTTCGCACAGCGTGCAGACTCACCACGCTATCGCTTACGTGCGCAAGGGCGATAGCGTACGACGCAGTAAAACTAAACGCTAAAAAAGAAAATGTGCCTGGAAATGTACGTACCAACAAGTCCAAATATTGATGTTTTAGTAACAGAATTTGTCAGGTGATTATATAAGCTTCGGGCTATGTTTTATGCTCCATCCTGTCCCGATCCAACAACTTCTTCAACGGATTGAGAAAAAAAGAGGGAAGTTTTTGAACTGTCCTGGTTACCGCAATGGACGGGTGTCCTTCAGTGACGACGGGTGAGGAGAATTCAAAGGAACAAGTATACAGTAAAAACATATAAAGTTACAGCTCCTCCAAGCAGCCCCTCCTGATCTCGGACAGCGGCAGCGTGAGCACTCAGCTCAAGTAAGACGTTCGACTTCATCCTCTCTACAGTTGCCATTTGGCTCCGTGTGCTTCCCCATTTATTCGGGGAATGTTGGGAGATAAAGAAGTTGACACTAATGACTGGGTCATCAGTGCTGCCCAACTTTCACAAGCAACCGAAAAGCTCATGTGAGATACTCATCAAGAAGCTTCCCAGCAATTAAAGGAGGGAACAGGTACATTGCTGCGGGAGGTGAACATACTGAAAAGTGGAACGTAATTGTATTTTGATTGCCTTTTCAATAAAATTTACATATAAGCAGATATTCGCTTATATTTGTACCACACTCGTATCCATATTTATGTGTCCGTGTACTGACGGATATCGATGCGTACATCGCAAGCAAGAGGGAGGTGCTCTTACCCTTATCGTGTCATTCTTTAGCGAATCAACTCATTCGATTTCACTGACTCTGCTTACTACGCATACTAATCCTGCTATTCCTCACTCCTTCCTGCTGTCATCTCTCCATTAGTCCACATCTGTACGCCGCTCTTAGCCACAGTTGCCTCGCGGTGCTAACACGCCGTTAGAAAATAAAAGCAGAGAGCTTCGCACAGCGTGCAGACTCACCACGCTATCGCTTACGTGCGCAAGGGCGATAGCGTACGACGCACTAAAACTAAACGCTAAAAAAGGAAATGTGCCTGGAGATGTGCGTACCAGGAAGCAAGGAAAATGTACGTACCAACAAGTCCAAATAGCTATTGATGTTTTAGTAACAGAATTTGTCGGGTGATGATATAAGCTTCGGACTATGTTTTATGCTCCATCCTGTCCCGATCCAACAACTTCTTCAACGGATTGAGAAAAAAAAAAAAAAAATAGGGAAGTTTCTGAACTGTCCTGGTTACCGCAATGGACGGGTGTCCTTCAGTGACGACGGGTAGGATGAGCTTTAGGATGAGGAGGTAGGATGAGCTCTTTATGAGCTTGACATGGAAAGGTACTCATTGCCTTTAGAGCAGCTAGCAGCTCTCGATCCCCCCTTCCCCCCCAAGGTTCCAACTCACTAAACTCCACAATAGGGTAGACGTGAATGTGATTTAAGGTGATCACACGCCCGGGACCCAATCCGCGTTCTTTGGTTTTGAGGACGCACGCTGTTCTTCGAAGGTAGCGTGGGTACCCAAAATGAACATGCGTCGCCCTCGTGCTATGCGATATCTTTTGAGAGATCAAGCGACAATGGAAAGAAGGAAGACAAGAAACAGACATCTTTTGGTGTGGCAAAAATTGCGTTTTTGAGCAAAACGAGTATTTTTCGAATGAAACGGATAATATTGTACACTGAATAAATAATGTGCACTATACCACTTGCGTTTTGGGTCGCCCTATTTTAAAACCGTCTCTCGCGTTGCCTTCGTTGTCATCTGCCGTGACTCCGCGTTTATGGGGTATACGCTAAATTGCACCTTCTATCCCCCCCCCCCCCGAAAAAAAAAGAAAAACTGCAGAATACAGGGCTTCAGAGTAGGGTACCCAAGCGAACGTGGTCCCGAAAGAAATAAGAGGTCGTCGCTGCGCATGCGCAGAACTCAACAGTGTTTTGCGCAATGCGCTGTGACTTTTGTTTTTTGTTTCGTTTTTTCTTTTTTATTTTTTTGCGGAGCCCCGCGAACGCTGGGGTATACCCTGTTTTAGAAACTCGCTAATCGGTCACATCCGTCACGTCTCAACAGACGCGGCGAAAGCCCTTGTGACAGAAATCATTTCTCCGGTGGCTGTTTGCGAAGTGGAAACGATTAGTTGTTCGTCGCTTTCGTGACAACCATTCTTTTCCTCCTGCACGCTTGATGGATGGCCTCCGATTCGTGAATGGACTCGTACCTGAACGGTATGGTCGATACGTAGTTTTCTTGGAAGGTAGGTGAGGAGCGTTATTTGTAAGGTAGGTTGTAGGTAAGTAAGGTTGTTATTTGGTAGGTAGGGGAGGAGCGGCATTCTTTTTCATATCGCCTGATAAGGAGACACCGTAATAATTGCGCGTGACCGTTAATTCGCTTCCCTCTGTTATACCCTTGTCACACGGGCAGTCTTCAACGATCATTGAAACCAATGACCATTGAAAATATGTGTAGTGACACCAAGTGTATGACGTGTCAGCTTCCCAAAGAGTATTGGATTCATGTTCCCCGACAGGTTGACACGTTACACACTTGGTGGCGCTACACACACTTTCAATGACGATTGGTTTCAATGACCATTGAAGCCTGCCTGTGTGGCAGGGGTATAACACGGGCAGCCTTCGACGACCGTTGAAACCAAACTGCGTTAACACGCGTACCGCCGGCAAGCGTCTAATGTGGCAACTTTGGAGAGGGGCATTGAATCCAATGCTGCTTGACAGGTTGACACGATACGCGTTTGCTGGCGCTACGCGCTGTTTTTCAAGGCACTTCGTTTCAACGGTTCGTTTATGAGATAGAGAAACAATATTTTTGGAAGAATACAGTGCGATTACAATGCGATTATACAATGTGGATTGCTACCCTTGTCACACGGGCAGTCCTCAACAACCATTGCAATCCAATGACCATTGAAAACGCACGTAGCGCCACCCAGCGTGTAACGCGTCAACTTCTCCAAGAGCTGGATCCAATGTTTCCTGACATGTTGACACATTACACGCTAGGTGGTGCCACCAGCATTTTCAGTGGTCATTGATCTCAATGGTCCTTGAAGACTGCCCGTGTGACAAGGGCAGCAATCCACATTGTATAATTGCATTGTATTCTTCCAAAATATTGTTTCTCTATCTAATAAAATTAATTTCAAGTCTCGTGAAGTATGACGTCATAGGCTGAACAATCTGCCATGCGTCTGGCAAGATACCCAATCTGGCTACACAACTGGGTTCAATGGTATGCTACACGTAATGCGTATTCCCCGATTGATTGACAGAATGCAAAGATTGTCGTCCGATATTCGCGACTCCAGCGGACTATAGGTGGCGCACGCCGAACCTGGACTCGAGGGTTGCCACCTCCACCACAAGGTGGCTACGGCTTCGCTGGAGTCGTGAATAGCCTGCTGACTTGCTGTGCTAAAGATCCCGGGTTCGATCCCTATACCGTGCGGCACGTGCAGCATATCGCTACAGGAATAAAATAATAATAATAATAATAATAATGTAGTAATAAAATTTAGACTCATTTAATTTACGTATAAATCTCCTAATTAGAGGAAGAAAAAGAGCAAGGAAGAAGACAACGGCAGCATATTAATGGCAGGGACTCGAAATTTCCTCAATAAAACTGTGCCAAGAATATTCGGCACGCTAAAAGGTCCAGGTTCAGCCTTATCGACTGGGCTGCCTCACGTTACCCATTCATGGATGCGATCCCACTACCGCAGGACGCGGGAACCTTTGCCTGCTGCGTTTCCGCCCTGGGCCGGTTCGCCCCTCCTTAGACAACCTGGGGGCCCAGGACTCCTCCGGGGCCTCCATGTTGACGTCCTTCTTAGTGCGGACACCCAGTCAACATGGGCAGGCGTGAGACACTGACCCCAGCCTCAGGCTGTCCTCTAGACCCGGCCTCCAGGTAGCTGGATTACAGGAGCGCGCCACTGCTCCCAGCCGTGAATCTACCTGCTATCTTGGGTATTTGAGGGACATATCTCTTAGCGCCCTCTGCAAACATACAGGGAGATAGTATTGATAGCGTCCTCGATAAACTTGCACCGGAATTGCCCCGAGACCACCGTGGTGCGGCGTGGCGCTCTACACTGGCGGTGCCCTGGGCGGAGGCATTATCGAATATGGAACTATGAAACTGCATAATGAAACTGCACCGCACTGGTGGATCTGGTGGATTCTAGCGTGCGTCGCCTTAGAGATCTTTGCTCGCTGTGCCTCATAAGCTGCGCGACCCGTAGCGAGCGGCACCTGGCGAGCGGCACCGATCGAATGTCATGCACGACCTACTACTATACTGTAGAGACCTGGACATCCGCAAAGCTCCCAGCACCGGGGTAGTAGTTCTGGCAATCGCCGCTTGGCTATGGGATTTGTCACTCGCTAGCACTATTCGTTACCACGTGACTTGCCGGAACCGCGGCAATGTATGGTGGGCTGTGTTGACAACGACGAAGCGGTACGGGAGAGGGTAGCGCGTGCTTAGCAACAGCCTGTGTAGCCCTGTGTAGCAGACGAACGACGGTGGCAAGGATGATAGTGTCATTCCCTCTCCCCAACAATGCTATGTGGCGCTTGCAGCGGTCACCTGCGTAACTATCCCATGACACGGCTCTCCCGTAGGCGATTGCCAGTGGTCCAGGTCTCTTATGGCTCGATGGCTGACTGCTGCTGCTTGCCCGGCTACACCTGGCAACATGTCGCTTCCGCCTTCCACCGTGCTTCCGGCAATCGCGATGCTTCTTGAAATTGCACTCTGGCGCTCGGCCGGTTTTCTCGGTTGAAGGTTCGGGGCAACTCAGTGCTGCATTGAATGGGTGCACTCCTTTAATCGATGACGTTCACTGCCCACCAGTGCAGTTTATCGAGGATGGCAAGGGGCACCAGGTCGCACCGGAGCGCCGTATGTCGGAGATTTCCAGAATTTCGGTCGAGATTCGCACCCTGCAGCACGCGCAGCTTGTATTTACACAGATAATAGTGCTCGCCTTAGTATAATTCTTCTCCCAATTATTTTACAAGAAGAAGAGGAGGAGAAAAAAGATGAAGAAGACAGCGGAAGCGTAATATTGGCACCGACTCGAAATTTCCTTATTTATATTATTCGCATATGGGACTCAAAAAGACCCACTTCTATAACCTGCATCAATAATTATTCGGCAAAATGTGCTAAAAGGTCTAGGTTCAGCCTTGTTGGTTGGGCTGCCTCTCGTTACCCATTCATGGATGCGATCCCACTACCGCAGGACGCGGGAACTTTTGCCTGCTGCGTTTCCGCCCTGGGCCGGTTCGCCCCTCCTTAGGCAACCTGGGAGCCCTGGACTCCTCCGTGGCCTCCATGTTGACGTCCTTCTTAGTGCGGACACCCAGTCAACATGGGCAGGCGAGAGACACTGACCCCAGCCTCAGGCTGTCCTCCAGACCCGGCCTCCAGGTAGCTGGATTACAGGAGCGCGCCACTGCTCCCGGCCGTGAATCCACCTGCTATCTTGGGTATTTGAGGGACATATCTCTTAGCGCCCTCTGCAAACACACAGGAAGATAGTATTGATAGCGTCCTCGATAAACTTGCACCGGAATTGCCCCGAAACCACCGTGGTGCGGCGTGGCGCTCTACACTGGCGGTGCCCTGTGCGGAGGCATTCTCGAATATGGAACAATGAAACTGCATAATGAAACTGCACCGCACTGGTGGATCTGGTGGATTCTAGCGTGCGGCGCCTAGAGACCTTTGCTCGTTGTGCCTCATAAGCTGCGCGACCCGTAGCGAGCGGCACCTGGCGAGCGGCACCGATCGAATGTCATGCACGACCTACTACTATACTGTAGAGACCTGGACATCCGCAAAGCTCCCAGCACCGGGGTGGTAGTTCTGGCAATCGCCGCTTGGCTATCGGATTTGTCGCTAGCTAGCACTATTCGTTACCACGTGACTTGCCGGAACCGCGGCAATGTATGGTGGGCTGTGTTGAGAAGGACGAAGCGGTACGGGAGAGGGTAGCGCGCGCTTAGCAACAGCCTGTGTAACCCTGTGTAGCAGACGAACGACGGTGGCAAGGATGATAGTGTCATTCCCTCTCTCCAATAATGCTATGTGGCGCTTGCAGCGGTCACTAGCGTAACTATCCCATGACACGGCTCTCCAATAGGCGATTGCCAGTCGTCCAGGGCTGCGTTCGAATACCTCGCGCCCGCGAAGCTGCCTGACTAGGCAGCTGACTAGGCAGCTGAATAGACCCCTTTGCTTGTCAATATTGGAACAGACTTGCCTAGCCGAGGCGCCTGTGGCGCCATCTTGTTGCTCACGCAAGAAATGCGTACGGCGCAAGCGCAGCAGGACTCTAATGCGCTAAGTTTGTAGGACATCGTGCATAATAAACTGTCACCTTCACAACTAAACATGTCTTCCAACTCTCTACGCAGTTTTAAAAAAACATACCACTATGTGCAACTTTACATTTAAAGCCATCAGAAACAGCGGGCACGCTGGTACCGTCAACGCGCGTCTCCATCCCGGCTGTCAGATGGTCAGGCGTATAACTAGACTGCATCGATGCGCACTAGGCGGTAGCCGACTGAATAGCGGACTTGGCGAGATTTGGAACGAGACATAACATGGCGGCACTTCCGGTTAGACCGCTAGGCAATCGACTAACCGGGGTATTGGAACGCAGCCCAGGTCTCTTATGGCTCGATGGCTGACTGCTGCTGCTTGCCCGGCTACACCTGGCGACATGTCGCTTCCGCCTTCAGCCGTGCTTCCGGCAATCGCGATGCTTCTTGGGATTGCACTCTGACGCAATCGCTCGGCCGGTTTTCCCGGTGAAGGTTCGAGGCAACTCAGTGCTCCATTGAATGGGTGCACTCCTTTAATCGATGAAGTTTCACTGCCCACCAGTGCAGTTTATCGAAGATGGCAAGGGGCACCTGGTTGCACCGGAGCGCCGTAGACCATTTTAGAAAAGCAAGCGCCACCTGTGGTACGCAAGGGCTCATGGGAACTTAGAGCGCCTTCAAGCATTACGATACGGCCAGAGGCGGAGGCAGAAGAAGAAGAACAACATTCCCGGTGTGCGCAGCCACAGCGTCAGCCGATATGAAGCATATCCGAAGCAGACGACGGAGCAGTGTCCCTCAAAGTTCCCATGCTGCCTTGCGCCACGCGCTTGATGGCGCGCGCATCTTTTTAAAATCGTCCATTTCGGTCGAGATTCGCACCCTGCAGCACGCGCAGCTTGTATTTTACTCGCCTTAGTATAATTCTTCTCTCAATTATTTTACAAGAAGAAGAGGAGGAGAAAAAAAGATGAAGAAGACAGCGGAAGCATAATATTGGCACCGACTCGAAATTTCCTTATTATTATTATTCGCATATGGGACTCAAAAAGACCCACTTCTATAACCTGCATCAATAATTATATGGCAAAATGTGCTAAAAGGTCTAGGTTCGGCCTTGTTGGTTGGGCTGCCTCTCGTTACCCATTCATGGTTGCGATCCCACTACCGCAGGACGCGGGAACTTTTGCCTGCTGCGTTTCCGCCCTGGGCCGGTTCGCCCCGCCTTAGGCAACCTGGGGGCTCAGGACTCCTCCTGTGCCTCCATGTTGGCGACCTTCTTAGTGCGGACACCCAGTCAACATGGGCAGGCGAGAGACACTGATCCCAGCCTCAAGCTGTCCTCTAGACCCGGCCTCCAGGTAGCTGGATTACAGGAGCGCGCCACAACTCCCGGCCGTGAATTCATCAGCTATCTTGGGTATTTAAGGGATATATTTCGCACTTAATGTTTACATAGATATATAATACGTATGTAGACCACACATACACATATGTGCCAGTTATGCAGGCGCTGCATTCAAGATATGCGTCTGTTTTGCTCATAGATTGAGAAGTTATCCGTCAAAAAGAACGTCTGAAAAATGTACCTAAGTTAATAACGAAGTTCTTCAGCATAAAATGTAACTCGTAGTTACTGAGTTACTTAAAAAAAAGAACGAGTTACTTCCAAGTTACTTCGGATACAAAATAGCATTACGCAGGTGCAGCGCGCGCGTGAGCAGTTGAGTTAGACCCTGAGTTGCCTGCGGAGGAGCGCAACACACGTAGATCCATAACTTAAAAACCCTAGACTTGGGGACAAAAAAAACGACAAACACAGTCCGTGTTTGTCGTTTTTTTGTCCCCAAGTCTCGGGTTTTTAAGTTATGGATCTATGCCACCAGCTCGCTTGCTACCTCTCTATCCACACGTAGACCGTTCCCGTTTTTGTCCAGTAATAGACCTCTCCCTGTTTGGAAACAAAAGACGTCATACTGTTCGACAGCGCCAAAAATTTGGTTGAATTGAACTACGTTCGAAGCAAGAGGTAAAGAAGGTCGCGCCCGAAAGCCATGGTCTTGGGGGGATCACGGTGTTCCTACTTTCCTTTCATTGGGAGGCAGCGAACAAGTGCCCGTTCGTGGAACCCAGCCCTCTCCTCCCGATTTGTTTGGGTTTCAGTCCCGTCTACCAACGTCATGATGACGTTTCTTTGATAGAGGTCTATTCGAGCGCTTTGCATCATTTCAATGACAGCGGTTCTTGTTTCCTGAACCAGAGTGTCGAACCGAAACGTTTATCGGTTCGGTTCGGGTTGAGCTCCAGAAGGCAACTATGATGGTTCAAACCGGTTCTTTCCAAACGGTTCGGTTCACGAACCGGTTCAGGGGCCACGGGAGCGAATGAAGCAGAACAGGCAGGTTAAAGCAAACTTCCGTTTGTGTGGTACAGTGCTTGAAGTGTACAGGAAGACGTCAGTGGTCGTTCAGGATTTTGAAAGACTGTGCAATATCAAAGACAAGGTAGTAGTGGTTGCAAGAGGAGCATAGCCATGAATTACCGCCTTGGGTTGACTGTCCCTGTACGTAGCTCATGTCGCGGGGGTTAACTGACTCACCGGGTTGTTCGCAGAATCTCGCCAGGAACAGGCGCCAGGAACATCTCGCCAGTGAACCAAGCCAGCTACCTTGGCCTGAGTCATTTAAGTGATAGAAATAATTCATCACCAGTCGGAGTCGCGAATACACGTTAATCACCAAAACGACGCTTCATGGTAGTTGGATTGCAATGGTGCGATCCTGAGCACGGCGTCTCTATGTAAAAGGCGCGTTATTGTGACAGCACTGACAGCCGCCGTGCTACCATGGCGCGTTAGAGTGAAGTGTCTGTGGAACAAAGACAAAGCAAGTACAAACAGAGGGTTCGACTAATTTTCGACCCATTGCCGACTTTTAAATACGATGTCAATACGGTTGTTTTTGCTTCTTTTATTTCAAATCCACAAAGAAACCCAGCTTGGCACGTTCTTTTCATTCTGACCAGCATCAGCGTGGCTGGCGCTTTACTTTCTAATACCCTAGTCACGCGGCAAACTTAATGCGTTAAACGTCTCCTAACGTCTCCGTCGTCTCCTAACGTCTCCACCTCCTAACCAACCATCATCTCGAATGACACCGTTCTCTCCCCTAATTTGTTGAAAACAGTAGGCGTACGCCTTTTGTGTTACAGTTATGTCCTGCATAATTGAGACAGAAAAGGTTGTGACAAAAACTTGTGACAAAAAAGATATATATACAGGGTATGTGCAGAAAAACGTGACCCACATTTTTACATGTAACTCGTTGTCTACTTACCCGAGGAACATCCGGTGGCGCACGATGGCGCATTTATGCGTGCGAAGTCTGCAGAAAAATTGTGGAAGCCATACTCAGCTAAAAAAAATTAACGGGGCAACGAAAACGTCGGCCTCCGTGCATCAGAATAGGGCAACATGGTGGACGTAGGAGAGTTGTGTACCGCTATGGGAGCTATCGTTGCATAAATCGAAACGATGTCCCACATGGATACTCATCGGCAGTACCCCTAGCGGTGCCTGCACATAACTTTCCTGAGACCAAAATGCACTACCATTCATAGTGACGACCACCCTATTCTAATGCACGGGAGCCCATATTTTCGCGCTCTGTTTATTTTTTTACGCTCAGTATGGCTTCCAGGAAGTTTGTTAGTTAGGTAGACAACAAGCTAACTGCCTAAATGCGGGTCATGTTTTTCTGCACACACCCTGTAGATTCAGGTGTATGTCTTAGACATTAGTAGTCCTACAAGTTTTCAGTTACTATCTTTGTTGTTGTTACTTCGTGACTCGAGAAAATCCAGATCATTGTTGCAGGGCACGACTTTTTCGGCAAGCAAAAGGAAGTCTACGAAGCTAATAAATGAAGAAAAAAGAGGAAAAATTGTTGTTACGTTCATGCACAACATGCAAAGTTCCGCACTTAGTTCCGCAAACTTAATTCCGTGTGAACCGTTATTCGAACCGGTAACCGGTATTTTTTTACCGGTTTAGTTCCGGTTCAGCTCCAAGATGGCGCCGACTCTTTTGGTTCGGTTCAGTCCCGGTTCGGCCAAAAATAAAGGTTAATGACGGTTTTCGGTTCGGGTTCAGGTTCGGTTCGACTCTCTGTCCTGAACACTATCACGTTCTACGGCAAACAATACCATGAAGGAAGCGGAGAAAAAGCAAGAAAATACATGGATGTGAGTCAAAAGCGAGTTAAAAGTAACTTGGAAGTTAACTTAAGTTACTTTGTCAAAGTTACATGAAAAAGAAACCAATTCCTCTGCAAGTTACAAAGGCGCAAAAGTACCGAATTAAGTTACACGTTAAAAAAAAGAAAAAGAGAACTTGCGTACAGAGAACTTGCGTAAAAGAGAATAACGTAACGAGTTCCTTGTAACGATTTAGCTCGAACTCTGGCTTTGCACAATTCTTCTCCTTGACTGTTTAGAAAGTAATTCCGCTCGTTCATTTGCGCCCATCCGCCGGCTGTCGCAACTCCTGTTGACAGCACTGGAGCAGTAACTTCCCCAGAAATCGACCTTCAGGGGGTTCTCAGCTTCCGGGAGCGGGGGAGGTAAATGTTTATCAGTAGATATTTGGGAAGTAGAGCTGTATTGGGCAATCTCAGAAATTTTAGGTGGGCGTTGCAAAATCCGTGGGGGAGGGAGGACAATCCCTACACTGGAGTCGTTTGGACGGCGAAGTTGTGCCGTAAAACTGAGCTGTCGATGACGAAATATGGATAACTGCGTTCTTTGCTCGATGCATATTCGGAACTACGCTGAAGGTCATTGCGTCTTGGCGTAGTCATAGCAACGTAGAAGCGTAGACGAATCAAAACAATGAACAATGTCGACGTCACAAAGGTATGCTTGAGAATGAAAGACGTACGAAGCACCCAAAGTTTAGAGATTTATTACTAGCTTTCAGGCAGAGACTGCCCTTCTTCAGGTACATTGCGCACAATGTTACAAAACAATATATAGCACCAACATGGGTGAGGGCAGAAATGAAAAGGGTGAGGGAGTACATAGTGATGAACAGCCTGACACATTTCACGGCACAAAAACATTCAAACAGAGATAGAGAGTAACAGCCGGGAAAGAAAAGCAAGGAGGACAAAATACGCGTGGCATTGAGACCAGTTGGGGAGACTAAGACTAAAAAAGGAAGAAGAAGAAGGAGCAAAATGGGGAGTAATTGCAGCTTCTTGTCCCCTAGGGTGCAATTACTCCCCTAATCCCGAAATTTACTCCCGAGGACAGCAAATAGTCACCGAACTTCGTAAATGACCTCCTGAATGCACTAGTCTACGTCAATATGTGCTCTTCGTGAATTTGATAGAATAAGGCTGTATAACTTAGATAAGTTAAGCAAGCTTCCACCCATAGAGAGGAAGAAAATCTAGCGGTTATTTCTTGCGGAACTGTGCTCTATTCGCGACTCCAATAAACTACAGGTGGCGCCCCGAAATTCCAAGATGGCGGACGAGTCCAGGTATCCATGAGGTCTCCCGAGCAAGGCGAGCGTAGGGACTTCGTTGTAGGCCGAATTAGGATAATTTCAGTTTTTAATATGCGCAAATTCACATGCTTCATGAAAAGGAATTCATTTTGTCTGCTGGTCATCTCATACTGTGCAGCTCAACTGAGAGAAGCAGGCAAAAGGTTTCCGTCGTCGGAAGGTGTTCAGAAACGCCGGGTGTGGAGGGAACGGGAGAAGGCATTTTGGAATCTAAGAAGGCAAGGCAAGGATTGTTTGCTTAAGCAGGGTGACATATCGTGTGTTACGGAAGGAGGAATTGCTAGTATGCAAGTAATACCACTCTTGAGTTTGTCCTCCGACAGTCCGGTAATACATGAGCGTTGCAAGCGAACAACAGCTCCGTTGTTCGTTGGACCTGTAGTGTCTCTAAGAATTTAGACAGCTTTTGTAGAAACTTTGAGACACAAGTAATCATAAAAGAATTGTAATCCTGCATTTCGGCTCACATGGGCATTTGGAAAAGCTCGCGAGAAGACTTCCTTGTTTGGTGTGGTCGTGTGGTGGCGACAAAACGTGCTCATATGCTCTAACCTTGATGTCTGCACTGTAACTGTATGTCAAAGCCCCAAAGGTATACGTGAACAATACATATTTTGAAAACCCTTGGCGCGCACGCACATATCTGACACCTTGTCTTAGCACGCATACACGTGCAATTATTTAACGTGCCATATGCTGAGTGACGAACATCTGAGCGCTGCAAACGAGGTGCTTTCGCAAAGTGAAGTATTCTTTTTCTGCACTGCTCTTGGTGTTCACGTACAACTTTGTGTGATATTTTGTCTGTTTATACGAATCCCACAGACCATCAAGGATGGATGCTTGTCTACGCCGCAATTGTACAGCGACATTGTTTACTTTTGCGTGAGGTCCGAAAATGCCTACATGTCAGCGCGACAAAGAAATGCCGGTTCCTTGTTCCGTATTACTAAGATGAACATTAAGATAAAACCGTGGTGACAGAGTTGATCAGGAAACTCGTGCGATGGGTCAACAGATGAGACTTCCGTTCCGTTCTCCTTGATTAAAAGAAAACACGGGGTTTCTCCAACAGGCTGAGAAGAAAGTAGTAGTGCAACATCTGCCCTCTTTTCGATTTTGATACATTCTGTGTTCTGTCCATAAGCGACGGAAACATGTACAGCTTCCCTGCCCCGACGTGCTGTCGGACCTAGATTCGCAGCTTTTCTAAATTGCCACCAGGTGGCCACGGCTTCGCCGGAGTCGCGAATATGCATATACTAAAAGTCACTAATAGTAATAATGTAATGTAACAAATTTTAGACCGATTTAATCTACGTATAAATCTACTAATTAGAGGAGAAAAAAAGAGGAAGAAGAGAACGGCAGCGTAGTAATGGCAGGGTCTCGAAATTTCCTTATTGATGCCCCACGTGGGATTTGAAGATTACCACTTCTTCTTTAACCTTCACCACTAAAAGGTCTAGGTTCAGCCTTATTGACTGGGCTGCCTCACGTTACCCATTCACGGGTGCGATCCCACTACCGCAGGACGCGGGAACTTTTGCCTGCTGCGTTTCCGCCCTGGGCCGGTTCGCCCCGCCTTAGACAACCTGGGGGCCCGGGACTCCTCCAGGACCTCCATGTTGACGTCCTTCTTAGTGCGGACACCCAGTCAACATGGGCAGGCGAGAGACACTGACCCCAGCCTCAGGCTGTCCTCTAGACCCGGCCTCCAGGTAGCTGGATTACAGGAGCGCGCCACTGCTCCCGGCCGTAAACCCACCTCCTATTTTGGGTATTTATGGGACGTATTTTGTAGCTCCCTCTTCAGGGTATTGAGGCACCCTAGGTAAACATTGCTTCCAGCGCCATGTGGCGGAGATATCCGCAATTAGCAACAGTCCTTCCCTGCAGCAAGCGCAGCATCTCGCTACACAAATAATGTAATAAAATTTAGGCTGATTCACCTTAGTATAATTCTACTCCCAATTATTTTACAAGAAGAAGAAGTAGAGCAGGAGTGGAAGAAGGCAGCGGCACCATAATGTTGGCACCGACTGGAAATTTCCCTATTGGTGTTCCCATATAGGATTTAAATAATTATTCGTCAAAATGTGCTAAAAGGTCTAGGATCAGCCTTGTTGGTTGGGCTGCCTCTCGTTACCCATTCACGGTTGCGATCCCACTACCGCAGGACGCGGGAACTTTTGCCTGCGGCGTTTCCGCCCTGGGCCGGTTCGCCCCTCCGTAGACAACCTGGGGGCCCAGGACTCCTCCGGGGCCTCCATGTTGACGTCCTTCTTAGTGCGGACACCCAGTCAACATGGGCAGGCGAGAGACACTGACCCCAGCCTCAGGCTGTCCTCTAGACCCGGCCTCCAGGTAGCTGGATTACAGGAGCGCGCCACTGCTCCCGGCCGTGAATCCATCTCCTATCTTGGGTATTTAGGGGACGTATTTTGTAGCTCCCTCTTCAGGGTATTGAGGCACCCTAGGTAAACATTGCTTCCAGCGCCATGTGGCGGAGATATCCGCAATTAGCAACAGTCCTTCCCTGCGGCAAGCGCAGCATCTCGCTACACAAATAATGGTGCAATGTAATAAAATTTAGGCTGATTCACCTTAGTATAATTCTACTCCCAATTATTTTACAAGAAGAAGAAGTAAGCAGGAGTGGAAGAAGGCAGCGGCAGCATAATGTTGGCACCGACTGGAAATTTCCCTATTGGTGTTCCCATAGAGGATTTAAATAATTATTCGTGAAAATGTGCTAAAAGGTCTAGGTTCAGCCTTGTTGGTTGGGCTGCCTCACGTTACCCATTCATGGATGCGATCCCACTACCGCAGGACGCGGGAACTTTTGCCTGCTGCGTTTCCGCCCTGGGCCGGTTCGCCCCTCCTTAGACAACCTGGGGGCCCGGGACTCATCCAGGGCCTCCATGTTGACGTCCTTCTTAGTGCGGACACCCAGTCAACATGGGCAGGCGAGAGACATTGACCCCAGCCTCAGGCTGTCCTCTAGACCCGGCCTCCAGGTAGCTGGATTACAGGAGCGCGCCACAGCTCCCGGCCGTGAACCCATCAGCTGTCTTGGGTATTTCAGGAATATATTTCGCACTTACTGTTTCCCACTATGCTGAAGGTCATTGCGTCTTGGCGTAGTCATGGCAACGTAGGTTGCCATACTGTTACCACGATCCGTGGTAATAGTCTATGTCTATGTCTAATCAATGGATCGTGCTATTACGTATGATCCTCTTGGTCTAGCCCCGACGCAATGTGTTGTGTTGCATTCTAAAAAAAAAAGAAAAAAAAAAGAGCGAAATGGGGAGTATTTGCAGCTTCTTGTCCCCTAGAGTGCAATTACTCCCCTAATCCCGAAATTTACTCCCCACGACTGCAAATAATCACCAAAGTCCAAACTTGGTAAATGGTCTCCTGAATGCAATAGTCTACGAAAAATGTGCTCTTCGTGAATTTGATGGAATAAGGCTATATAACTTAGATAAGTTAAGCAAGTTTTCACCCATACAGAGGAAGAAATATCTAGCGGTTATTTCTTGCGAAGCTGTGCCCTATATGCATGTCGCAAAATTTTATATCATTCGATATATCACGGTTGACGGTTTGATTCAAAGTGCTGCCATTCGTGCACATGAATTATGTACGTACCTGGGATTCTTCTCTACGCACTCTCCACTCTGTGACATTCATTTAGTCCAGTGCATTTAATCCTTAAACGGACTAATTTTGTGGCAACGCATTTAGTCACCAAAAGGGAGTCAACTGACAGATTTTTCCTAAGGGTGATGAGTAGGTGTTTCGGAATGGCGCCTGTTTCTCGATCATGTACCTTGTATATGTATTGAATTAACTCGTACGTACGTGCTTATGCACGCAGGTTATGCGAGGCTGACTTTCCGGTGTCTCTCCTGCCTGACGTCGTGCAAGCTGGTGAACTGGCCGGACGGCTGAAAAGCGCCTGGTATGGAATCCCCGTCGAGACGCCCGTCTATGCAGCCCTGGGGGACATGCAGAGCTCCGTCATGTCCACCATGCTGGAGGACAGGGATGCAGGTCAGTCCCTATAATGCACGTTTGGTGCAACGTTCTCTCTGTTGTACCGCAGAACCGGAATGCCTTGATATTGTTTGGGAAACGTATTTGGGGCGGTGGTGGTGTTCGGGCTCGGAAGCAGCCACAAAAGAAAGAGCAAAAGATTTGCAATGCCACTTAGTTTCCCTGAGAGGTTACTGACAAAAATGTTATCGAGCGAATTATGTTCGTTATTTAAACCGTGTATTCACGCGAGTGACATTTCCCCAGAAGCGGAAGATGCGAAGAACGTCATAGCTTTCTGCTGTCACGCGAGCGCGTCGTGTTTTCACGTATATACACTGCTAACCATGATGCCACAGCCATCTTGTGCCACAGCCGCAAGATATTCCTTTGCAGACGACAGGAAAAGACGCTGACGGCGTCGTCTGCTAAGTGTCGTCTGCTAAACTCGCAGTACGCCACTCTCGGTATTCCCCACCATGTGAACGCTCGACACAACACGGAACGGAACTTCGTCTCTGTAAGCAGTGTTTTCGCTGTTTCTTTCGCTAGAATCTTCCGTGAGTATGTCGCGCGTGTGAATAAACGGAAACTTGCACGAAATAATGCGGTATTTGCGAAATAATGCACGAAATAATGCCATTTTTGACTCGTAGCGTTGCTGTTAAAGGTGCGGCGAAAATGGCAAAAATTTCTCCTCTTCAAAAGACTAGAAGAGCGTATAAGTTAGGCACATACATATTTGAAGGACGCAGCAAGGCACAAGAACAGGACGGAACACTGTCTTCGTGCAGTCTGCCCTTGTGGTTTCTGACGTTCTCGAAATATGCAGTCAGTTGGTTGCGGAAACCGCAATTTGCGCTTTCCGTTTTCCCGCCTTCTCCCAGGAGGCACGGCACGGCGGTACAAGTTGGACGTTCAGTGCCCCGCGTTGTCCCGCCTTCCTTTTAATTAAAGGTCTGTGTTAGCACCACGAAGCAACTGCAGCTATGTATGGCGTACAGCGGGAGGGGGTGGTGGTAGCACGCGTCCTGGGCCGGGACTACAAGGGGAACCATGTCAACATTCGTATAGAAGCTCAAAACAGCGGCATATGCTGGGGTATAGTTGGTGCATATTAACCGTATACCATTCAGTGCTCCACCAAAACATGGACTTCAAGACAAGAGAGACAGGACATTGTCTATCGGTCCATGTTCTTCTTTTTTTTTTTTTTTTTTTTTTTGCGCTGATGACTACGGTTCGCCTGGAAAGTCAGCCGGAAAACGTAGGGAAAGCCTTCGACAGCAGGTGGCAGGATTATCGCGCCTCGTGAGGAGGAGAAGAAGAAGGAAAGCGCAAATTGCAGTTTCGTTCGCGATTAAATCATGAACGACGACACGGATGCTTTTGGGTAATGGCATCTTCTATTACGCGAGAAGTTTTCGCACTGTAGCGCCCCTTTAAGCAACTGATAAGCCTTGGTCACCACAGACTCCCGAGACAAATATGTGAATGACAGTTGCGGCTGCGTGCTCAGTCATGTCAGAGACGCACGATCTCCGATTCGTTTTCTCCTATGCGGTATTTTATTGAAAGAAATACGAGTTTTTATTCATCTATTCATTCCATTCATTAGGCATTTATTAATACCGAGAACATTTGGGTCGGCGCCCGCCGCCTCCCATCGCTGCTGCGCCCGGGGTTCTCTGGCGGGCTCCGGCTCCTCCACGGTGCTGAGCCCCTCCCCCCCTCCCCCCTTTCAATTCTGATCATATTTTAGTTCCATATATGCCGACATTCTGGCAAAATTTTGATATTTCAACTTTGCAAATTTACAAAATTCTGGTTGTTGTTGTGGAAGCCGATATCGCTTGAGGTCCAGGTAGAACCTCTCAAGCACTTTCCAACGACACCTCGATCCTTGGCGAATCTAGCTTCACGCGTTCGCGAGATAGACTGCCCGCAAGGTACGCGTACCCCCTATATTTCCGTCTCTCTCGCACGCGCCCGCCAGCGACTGCGTCAGCCGCCGTAATGACCTTGTTAGCTAGAATCTTGCACGTATAAGCCATATGGATTTAGCCGGTTTGTTGCTATCGGTTTATTACTCACCGATCGACTTATCGCGTCATGAAATTTGGCATAATTTGGTTGAATCGGAAATTTTGACCTGGCTACCAAACCGAACTTACAGACATTTTCACGTCAAAGAGAGAGAGAGAGAGAGAGAGAGATGAAAGCGAAGCGGTTCACTTTTTCATAGTAGCGCATTTTGTAGCGCACTACAGCTTTCAGAATATTCAGGAGCAGCCGCTATAACCGCTGTATTCGCGGCGAGACCCTCACTAGGAACGCCACTGTGCCGCCTCTTGGTGGGGATCTTCGTTTCGGTTTCGTTTTTGTTACTTACAGTAAAAACTGTCATATTGGAATGAAAATGCGATTTTCTTGGAACACATATGTCGTTTTCGTCGTGAATCACCAGGAAATATCAATGCTGGACAGCCTCTTACACGTGCAATGCCTTGATACGCAATGCAATGTGCGAATACTGCCCGGGAATACCCCCACGACACGGTTCGTTCAGTGAACACCAGAGGGCGACTCCCAAACTTCTCGGCGCGAATATGTACCGCATTGCCCCCCCCCCCCCCCGGACCACTCATGATTGCAATGTGTTTACGTTATCATGAGGTACGTCGTAGGTATTTATTCGAGAAGGAACGAAGAAAAAAAATGACAAGGAACACATCTCATCCCAGGAAAACGAAGGGTGGAAAAGGGAGAACAGAAACAATCACCAACCATTCCGATCCCTGCACATTTCTCACCGTCCCGATACACCTCTTCTCTTTCCCAACGTTATTGCACAGTGTATGAAAGACAAATAGACACCAAAAAAGTAGATTACTTTCGGAGGCCTCGGTAAAGCCGCGTTTTCATCACATTCTTCATCCAGCAACAGCAATTTCTCTTGTTTGACGTCAGCAGTCCAATATTACTCATTTCGTGGTCTATGGATGCCCCATGGGCAGAAAAAAAAAATGGCGGTATTGTGTTGGACACTGAGATTGTAGTCGTCTGTTGAGACATACTGTTCCGTAATAACAGGATTCCCAAGTAGACAGTGGGACTCAGTTCACTGTTGTTTGCTTGTCTCGTTCTTTCACAGCTGTTGTTTAGATTGCGTTCGACGCCATCAATTTCGTGCTCGCTGTTTTTCAGCTGTTGCTTATGTCGTTGATCCATAGTGGCTAGGCTGTGCGAAATCACTCAAGAACGGCGATTTTAACGAACAAGGAGCCTGATCGATCGTGCTAGGAGCGCTGCCTCCCAAGCAGCACAAATATTGGTCCAATATTGTACCAATATTGGCAATAGCGGCCCAGTATTTGTCTAATATTGGACCAATAATAGACCAGTATTGCCGATATTAGGCCAATATTGGGCCAAGATGCCGTGCTGCTTGGGCGGTTTCTAGAGTCATATCTGATCTGATGTCATGCGTAATTATCACCTTCACGAGGGTTCATTCTATGGTCTATATTATGTTGTTTTGTACGTGTATATTACATGTTCATGAAAAAAAAAAAAGTCGTATACTCCTTTCTCTTTCTCATCACATCTACGCGATACCGGTATCATTGTCAGCAGTGCTCGGTCCTGAGCCTGTTGTGTCGCGAACTTCTGTTTTTGGAGCGTATATACGTCGGAGCTGCAACAAGCCGGGCTTCAATCGCTTCATCGTCGTTACGGTCGTAACAAGATAACGAGTGGTGGGAAATTCAAAAAGGTGGGCACGTGACACATTGCGCGTGACGTGTACCCCGGCCTTCACGTATCGCGGGAAGAGCGACGTGCACGTGTTTTATCACGTGCCTGCCTTTTTAAATTTCCCGCGCGCCTTTTTCAATTTCCCGCCACTCGTTAGCTTGTAACGACCATAGCGATGATGAAGCGATTAAGCCCCCAGCACTCTATGGAAAAACGTCACCATGTAACATGGCTAAGGTCGACCACTGCGCAGAGCGCTATCGTTATCACTCTTGATTTGAGGAGTGTTAATGTTAACGCTCAGAAGGTGCAATGATATGTTTTGTTCTTCACCTAATATGTATTCCCCAATTGATTGGCACCAGGGTTGCGGAATGGGATGACCCATTCCGTTCCACTTCCATTCCGAGGAATGGGGATTTGTGATAATTTCATTCCTTTCAATTCCTCGGAATGAAAAGGTATGGCCAATTCCCACTCCTGGAATGGCTTGGCAGCGCCATTCCATTCCTTTAATTCTATCAATAAAAGAAAAGGGACCGGTATAGCCGTGCTGGGTAGCCCAACAGCGCTATAAGAGGAGATTCACATTACCCATCACGAAAAAAGCAAAAAGACAAGGTTATTTCGCCCTTGACCGTGTCACACCCAGACCAGTCCATTCCAATTTCATTCCGCCTGCGAAAAAAAAAAAAAGTGCCTAATTCCATTTCATTCCTAGGACAGTTTGCGCCATTCCATTCCAATTCCATTCCGGGCTCTGATAAATCTGGAATGATTCCGGAATCATTCCAACCCCGGAGTGGCAACTCCGCAACCCTGATTGGCACAACGCGCCAACCGATAGCGTGCTTGCTTGCTGAGCTCAAGATCGCGGGTTCAATCCCGGCAGGGGACGGTACGCATTGTGTGGGAGGTAAACATAGGGTGCCTCAATACTAGCTCCCTCTGCACACAGAGGGAGCTAGTGTGAGCACTTTATAAGCACTCTTTATGAGCACTAAATCTTAGATTTGGTAGGTGATGCTCGCACTTGAGAGGGAGTTACGAGAGTTTTGTCCAGCGATTTCCAGCTGTGTTTGCACGGTCCGTTGAAATGGCGCAGGTGGCCCGATGAACGCCTTTTTAAAGTAATTATTTTGCATGCGTTTGAGGAAAATTTAATATAACGTGGTATCAGCATGCAAGTATGAATAAGACTATGTACAGTTCAGGATATGTAAACTCTGCGCCGGCGAAGTAGAACGGCAAAAAATTTCAGTCAAATATTTCCAGCAAACCTCACAACTACGGAGAGCACAAGCCAGTACGAATTAGACTATATGCAGTTCAGGACATGCAACATCTCCGCCAGAGAAATGTAACAGCAAACTGTCAGCCGAGTATTGAAAAAAAAAAAGGAAAAAAGAAAAAGGGTGTAGTACAACAGCAAGACATCCGTCCTAGTATGCGCAACAAAACTGCAGCAGAAAGGTACAGTACGCACAGCAAACGAACGATTTTCCAACAAAACACCTTATGAGGTAAAATATGTACAGTTATGGAGAAGCTTGGGCCACGATGACACGTCCATCAACTGGGCAGACATGATAACAGCGCACATAGAACACGGACGAAGTAAAGAGGACAGGACAGTTCGCTGCGCAGTATGTACGATTTTATCATGTCTCCCCAGTGTATGAACCGACTGCCCCTCAAACCGCACTGTACGTCCATCAACGACACGAACAGAGGGATGCGAACGCCACAGCCGCTCGAAGATGACCTGCCCCAGCGCAAACGAGTCCGGCTGCTGGATGTCGACAGGTTAATGCGCAACCGTCGCATCAACAGGAATAACGGCGTGTTACGTCGTCGGTGCGCCACGGCCTGACAGCGTGCCGTTCACAGTATTGCCGCCCCGTAGGCTGTGACAAGAACACTGAGGCGGTGTCCTGACCACCGGCGATCGAAGGTCAGGGGGCAGGAGATGAACAATTCAGAACAAGTCCCCAAAAGATCCTTGCGGTGTGGCACCCATAGGGTACATGGCTGTACCCTATGTATGTACGTTAGCTGCTACGTTACAATAGTACCGGCAACTGTCCTGGAACACAATGCTCGAAGTGGAGAGGTGGTCACGCGTGGGCTGAATCCCCCATGCGAAGGACCATAACGTGTCGTACAGAGGTCCAGCGAGCCATGGTCGTATTACTGAGGACCATGATATGGTCCTTCGCCGACGCTACAGGTCCGCTCGCACCCGCTTGAAGTCCGCGTCGAATCGCTGCTTCAACAAGTGCGTTAGGAGACGACGTCACAATGTGGGCGGGAAGAATTTGGGACAGTTTTCGATTATACGCATGAATAGCAGCGTAGAAGTGTAGTGGGGACGCGGCTGCAGGTGCCAGCGGATTATGGGCATGTGGTGTAAGATCCGCCATCAGTGGATCCATCCAGTACATGAGCAGCACCTAAGCTGGTGCCGACTCGCCGTTGAGTATACTTGATGTAGTCTTCAGTGCAGTGCTTCTGTTCATGAGGCCGACATCGGGCAATGCTACCCCACCCTGAGACATAGGAAGAGAGAGAAGGGCACGGGTGGGCTACAGGCCTACGTCGTTTTCGCCAAAAGAAAGAGGTGATAGCGGTGTAGACCCGCGCTACAATGTGGAGCGGTACAATCCGCCATTTCATAAAATGTTAACGGAGCACGTGCAGGACGGTGGCGCATCCTATCGGGACTTTGGCGAACCACTTTGGTTGTGATTCGCCGTCTGCCATCGCCATCACGTATATGCGCGTGGTATCGAATTGCACATTTTTTTTCGGCAAGAGGCAACATTTTGTGAATCTATGGAGCAGAAGACTTTTTGATAAAGATGGTACGTGCATGTTCGTTCAGCAATTGCAAAGCAAAGTTCCCAACAAGGGAAAATAACTTTCTCTCCCTTTCTTTCTTCGTTTACGTGCAAACGACTAAATCCACCGAATACAGTGGCCTCTAGCCACTGTACCACTGAAGAAAGAAGTCCAGTATTTGCTCGCTGCTCGGGCAGACACGGAGGAAGGAAAGAGAGGAGGAGCCCTATTGCGCTGAGAAGTGAAGCCGATATTGGGGGCCATTCCAGTGACATCACCGCTCCTTTTCCGGTTTGGGATACACACATATCTATAGGAGCCCCCGGAGCCCCCAACGCATAAATTCGGAGTACTTGGAAGGGTGTGGTGGTTGCGCGCCGAAGTGGCCCCCAAAGTGGCGTGTGCAGCGGACCTCATTTGGGCTATTCAGGTAACGTTACCCCCGCATGGCTCCAAAGAAGCTACACCTCATCTCCTACCCTTACGTCACTTGCCCCCACGCCTCTCTCTTTCTGTCGAAGAGTCGTTGGGGCGCCTCGCGGAGACAGCACGCACATGCTTCTAGTTCACGCCGTGATTGACAACCACTCTATTTCGCTAGTTAGCCGCGCGGTGGCGCCAGCTCTTTCTGAAAAGGCGGATTTGAACATGGCCCAGGCTCAGGTTCCATAGTCGTCCGCAGAACACACTGCGTACAAGGTATGCGCTCCTTGGTAGGTGGTAGCTCGTGCGGATCTGCTGCTTCACATTTAAGACAGAATTCCTGCAGTGCTACAGTTCAGTTGTCCTGTGTGGGACAGTTGTTATCAAATACAATACCGAGGATCTTGACAGTTCTGCCATCAAGTAACGTTGAAGGCCACATAAAAACATACATTCTAGAGTTACCTCTCTCAGCAGGTGTTCATTGATTCGCGTTTTTTGTGCCCCTTCTGAGATGGCGACGCGCCGGCGTCACAGCTCGGTCGCCTCTTCCACTCCGAAAGTTTTAGTAATATTAGTAATATAACATCCATGGTTGTACCATGCGGCACGCGCAGCGTGTCGCTGCACAAATAATAGTGCAATGTAATAAAATTTAGGCTGATTCACCTTAGTACAATTCCACTCCCAATTATTATACAAGAAGTAAAAGAAGTGGAGAAAAAAGAGGAAGAAGACAGCGGCAGCATAATATTGGCACCGGCTAAAAATTTCCTTATTGATATTCACACAAGAGATTAAAAAAATGACACTTCTTTAATAGGCATCAATAATTATTTCTCAAAATGTGCTAAAAGGTCTAGGTTCAGCCTTGTTGGTTGGGCTGCCTCACGTTACCCATTCACGGGTGCGATCCCACTACCGCAGGACGCGGGAACTTTTGCCTGCTGCGTTTCCGCCCTGGGCCTGTTCGCCCCTCCTTAGGCAACCTGGGGGTCCTGGACTGCTCCGGGACCTCCATGTTGGCGTCCTTCTTAGTGCGGACACCCAGTCAACATGGGCAGGCGAGAGACACTCTTCCCAGCCTCAGGCTGTCCTCTAGACCCGGCCTCCAGGTAGCTGGATTACAGGAGCGCGCCACTGCTCCCGGCCGTGAATCGATCAGGCATCTTGGGTATTTGGGTGACATATTTCGTAGCTCCCTCTGCACCCTAGGTAAACATTCGGTAAACATTGCTTCCAGCGCCGTGTGTCGGAGATTTCCGCAATTTCGGTGGAAATTAGCACCCTGCAACACGCGCAGCATGTCGTTACATAGATTGTAGTAATAATAGCGTAATGTATTAACATCTAGCCTGACTCGCCTTAGTATAATTCTACTCCCAATTATTTTACAAGAAGAAGCAGAGGAGGAGGAAAAAGAGTAAGAAAAGAGAGGCAGCATAATATTGGCACCGATTCGAAATTTCCTTATTGATATTCACATATGAGATAAAAAGATCTCAATATGCATAAATAATTATTTATCAAAATGTGCTAAAAGGTTGAGCCCGATCCCAGCCTCAAGCTGTCCTCTAGACCCGGCCTCCAGGCAGCTGGATTACAGGAGCGCGCCACAGCTCCCGGCCGTGAATCGACCGGATATTTGGGTGACATAAGTATTTCGTACATAATGTTTGCACAGAGTTGCTTATGTTACAGTTGACTTATGTTACTTATCGTGGAGTCCACTATACTTCCGTTGTTGATCCGTACTTGCTTGGCTGTGCGAAGTTGCTCAAGAACAGCGGTTTTACCGACGGGGAGACGAAGTTGTTGCGGGGAGATTGATCTGTGACATATTTCACTGGCATATGATGGTTTTAACAGGCTGATTGGATGACGATCGTGTCAGAAGCGCTGCATGCCTCTGCCTAGAGTACACATCTGAGGTTACGCGTAACCATCACCGTCACGCGAGCTCATTCTATGGTCTATATTTTGTTCTTGGGTACATGTATATATTACGTGTTAATGGTAAAGATGGCGTATCTCCTTGCTGTCTCCTCATATCTGAGCAATAACTGTATCATTATCAGCAGTCGTCGGCCCTGAGCTTGTTTCTTCGCGAACTTCTGTTTGTAAAGCGTATACAGACATTGAGGTTGCAACGGTCATACATCGGTAATTCCACCCACGAAAACCTTACGACAGTCGGAGTGTATGGGTTCAAATCCAACTGCTCGTGCCTTTTTTTTTTCAACAGTCATTATGCAAACCGAAGTCAATTTATTTCGCAAGAAGATTACCAGTATCTACAAAAAAGGCCTGTTGATATGTTTATATGGTGTTAGTAAAAATAAATAAATAAATAAATAAAGGAGAAAATAATTCTCAAGTACATCTGTAGGATTTGAACCCATGCCAGGTAGTACAGCAGGAACGAAATCGCTTGACGCACGCGTGGGTCACGTGACAATGCTCCTCGCGTTGATTGGCTAGAACACCACCAACTCTTCCAAGACACCTCTGTGAGGGCCGAAGAACGGCGAGCCCTTTCACCATCACCATCACCACCACCACCACCACCACCGGTCGGCCACCGATTCGGAGCAACGCGAGTTGGTCGTGGTTGGTGGTGTCGGCCGACTCGGACCAACTCCAAAGCTGGTCATAAACTCATAGCCGGTGGAAAAAGTTGGCGCGCGTGAACGCAGTCTAAAGAAAGAACGTTATCATGTAACACGTTCAACGTCGACCAATGCAGAGAATGATACCGTTTATCACCTTTGGTTTGAAGAGTGTTAATCTCGGCGCGTAGAAGGCTGAATGATATATGCTCTGTTCAGCACGTAATGCTTATGTGTGAATACTGCCGGCAGTCAGTTGACAGCTAAGGTAGGTAAAAACAAGATATGCACAATGATAACTATCAGCTAACGGGAGAATAAGTACCAAAAAACACCGGAATGATAACAGGACACGTAAGTTCACTCAGCAGGAATACTATTCAGGGCAGAACGAAAAGAGGTCACATAACTTCACTCAACAAGAATGCTATAGCCAATGAAAATGAGGATGCACAAGAAATTTCTGTAACATATCTGCTGGCAAATCATTACAATCCCGCACTGTGCTAGGGAAAAATGGGAAATACAATACATTCTTCCTCGAACGAAGCTCACAGATGAGCTTGCCGTATTTCCGTCTTGTCGAGCGACTGCAGTTGTATGCCAAATAATCGTCCAAGTTATCCCTATCCCTACCCTCGTCCCTATCTTATCGTAAACAATGTTATGCAGTAATTTTAGTCGCTTGAGTTTTCTCCGAAGAGCCAATAGGGGAATTCCAGAGGCTTCGTGCAGCACCGTTACTGATGAGTCTTTGGCATAGTCTTTGGGAGGCAAAGATTGCTTCCAGCGCCGTGTGTTGGTGATTTCCGCAATTCCAGCCGCAATTAGCAGCAATCCTACCCTGCGGCATGCGCAGCATCTCGGTGCTGTTGGGAACCAAGTCTCCGAGTGGTAGCGTGATGGAGGTAGAGGATCAGGGGTCCGGTCTTCGTAACATAACAAGCATTTATTGCAGCATGGTGACGGTTGAAGACAGACAGACAACTCAAGAATTGGGGTCCCGCGCTTAAATAGGAAACATAAACGGAAGGACGTCATCTATAAGCATTATATGCAACAGCCCGTGCGTCAGATCCGTTCGACAAATACATCCCACAGTCTAGGAACTAGGGCGCACTGCCTATTGACTCGGCCAGGGATGTCCGGTTTGGTCAGCGGGATGAAAGGGCTCTTATGCACGGCTGACCCGAATCCGTTCTTGGAACTGCACGGGCCTCCCTCGTGGTTTGGCGCCAAGTAGCATGAAAAGATGGCAGCCATGTCTCAGCACTGCACAAATAATAGTCTAATGTAATAAAATTTATGCTGATTCACCCTAGTATAATTCTACTCCCAATTATTTTACAAGAAGAAGAAGTGAAGAGGAGGAGTAAGAGGAAGAAGACAGCGGCAGCATTATGTTGGCACCGAGTCGAAATTTCCTTATTGATGTTCCCATATAGGATTTAAATAATTATTCGTCAAAATGTGCTAAAAGGTCTAGGTTCAGCCTTGTTGGTTGGGCTGCCTCGCGTTACCCATTCATGGATGCCATCCCACTACCGCAGGACGCGGGAACTTTTGCCTGCTGCGTTTCCGCCCTGGGCCGGTTCGCCCCTCCTTAGACAACCTGGGGGCCCGGGACTCCTCCTGGGCCTCCATGTTGACGTCCTTCTTAGTGCGGACGCCCAGTCAACATGGGCGGGCGAGAGACACTGACCCCAGCCTCAGGCCGTCCTCTAGACCCGGCCTCCAGGTAGCTGGATTACAGGAGCGCGCCACTGCTCCCGGCCGTGAAACCACCAGCTATCTTCAGTATTTGAGAGACATATGTCGTACCTAATATTCGCACAGGATTGCTTATGTTGCTGATCCGTACTTTTTAGACTGCGCGAACTCACTGAAGAACGACGAGTTTAACCGACGGGGAGACAGAGCTGTTGCTGGGAGCCTGATCTGTGACATATTATCATACCTGGGTAAATTACTTCTAAAATGTAATTAAATTACATTACTCTGTAGCAGCAGCGTCATAATCATCACCAGCACCGCCATCGGTTACGCGCAGCACTGCGCGTGACCCGAGCTTTCGTTTTCGGTTCATCGCCATCAACCGTCATTAAACCCATCAACCTCAGTAGAGCCTGGTCGCCTCATTTCTCGCTCTACAACTCATTACTCCAGCTAGAATTAAAATTAATTTCATTACTCATTACTGCAATTGAAATGTAATGAAATTACATTACAATTACTACAAAAAAGTAATGCCATTACAAAGTCATTACTGCGGGCTTAATCGTAACTGTGTTGAGGATGTGGAAATTCATTGTGGGAGTTGGAATTATTTTAACTCGCCAGTTGGGGGGGGGGGGGCAAGCTCTCTTTCTGACAAGTGCCAACACAGAACACAGGCTCGATTCTTTTGTATAAAGTAATGAGTAATGTCATTAATATTACTGACAAAATGTAATTACATTACAAATTACGTAATCTCAAAAGTAATGCATTGCATTACAAAATTACCAGAAAAAGTAAATCATTACTGTAATTTCATTACAGTAATGAATTACTTTTTCTGGTAATTACTGGCATTAGTGTAATTTCATTACAGTAATGACATTACAACCCAGGTACGCATATTATATATTTCACTGGCATATGATGGTCTTAACAGACTGACGGTGACAGACTGTCAGACAGTCTGAAGTCACCTGAAGTCACGCCTGAGGTTATGCGTAACCATAGTTCGCAGCTGTTACGCAGCTGGCCGAACTGCAGCTACCCCGCTAGCCACCGTTATCGTAAACCGAGTTCGGCAACATCTGTTTGAGCCGATTTGCTCACGAGACGGCGCTGCCCGTGTCAGGAGCGTATATAGTGCAGAATCGCGCGGCGAGCATCCAATGAAAGGATGAAGCGAGAATGTGATGGGTTGCGAAGCAAACAATTTTTATATAGCCTACATCAGTCTACTGTTCTTTCCTTTTCCATTGCTATTTACCCGTATAGTGCCTATAACGCGCACATAAAATACTTCGGTTGTATATCTGCATGTCCAACACTGGCAGATATGAAGGGGAACTCTCACCCCGAACACGTCGATCGCTGAACTTTCAGCACTCCTATTTCGCTATGATCAGTAGCGCTGTGACGACTGACCATGATCAATAAACAGTGATCATTAAAGGGAAAGATCGCTCTCCAAGCATCGCTTCGTTGATTTCCGTTGCAGACGGTATAGTGTATTTCGAGCTTGATCACGTCCGTGCTCTAGTTTCCGGCAGCTCGAGGGGTAGGATTTATTAGTGTGTTTTAGTATAACGTACGCTGTCGCCTTTGCGTACGTAAGGTATAGTTCAATGATAGTTCAATAGGAGAATGACGTACGCGCGACGAGAGGGCGTCCTCGTTTCTCCGGCAGAGATGCGGCTTCCTCTCGCCAGCCCCGATGCAACGTCACGAAGCCTCACGCGAGCGGCGCCAATCACAGCCTCCCGTAATATGCTCCTCCACCGGCGCCAGGCCGCGGTGCCGGATGACCGCAAGAAAATACTGAAAACTCTGAATATACATCGAGTTCGTACGAAAGGGATTGACGGGAAGTTGTTCATTGTCTATTGCGCACGTTCAGCAGATTTTCAGTTTCGCTAGGGAGCACAACATAATAGACCCCTACCCGAGAAACGTCATCATGACGTTGGTAGACATAACGGAAACGGAAACAAATCGGGGGGAGGCGTCCCTTTCAGGGACCATCGTAATCCCCTCAGGACCGTGGTTTGTTCATGTTTGGCCGTGTTTGATTTCACCGCGTTTCGGGCGCGACTTTTGTTTACCCATAGCTTCGAGCGTAGTTCAACTCTACCAAACTGGTGACGCTGTCGAACACTATGACGTCATTAGTTTACTAACCAGTCCAACCGAGGCAGCTTCACGAACGAAGCGCGCCCCACCGGGGGTGGGACAACAACTGGAACCACACACAACACTGGACGTGTTCCGCCTAAATCGGGCCGTCTGCATGATCACTTTACGTATAGAAAAAAAAAAAAAAAAGAGTTCCCGCTAGCTTTGAACTGCCATTTGAACGGACACGGTTTGTTTCGGTGTGTTTTTTTTTCTTTTTCTTTCTTTCTTCTTTTTCGTGGCATGCTGTCAAATTGATACGCGTAACTGTGCTCTGGTGAGAACCAAGGGATCGTCCACAACAACCCAATCTGATTCGCGTGCAACAGCAACAAGTTACGGTTAAGTGCAGCCAACTACAGTCAAAGCGTAACCGCTGCCCGTGTAACAGGAGTGTAATATAGCCGCAAGTTGACTCTCCTTAGTACTATAGTATCTATTAGTACTAGCAGTACTACTAGCAGTAGTAGTAGTATACTGTCCCTAAAAGTACTAGTACCCTTAGTACTTGAACGCATTAAACTTATACTTTAAATCTTCACATCATAACACGCTCCGTTCCAATGGCTGCACCGAATGTTACAGTTATCGCTTGCGATTTGAAGGGAGTACGGGACGCACGCCTTTTGGTGGCAAATTAACACATACCCAAATTGACACAAAAAGTCGTAAGCCTTCCATTTATAACCCAATGGCAATGGTAACCGTATTATTCCGTGCGTTGCTTCTGAGCGTGTTCCGCGATGAAGCTAAGTTTTTTTGGAATGTATAGCGGAAAATACGATTTTTTTACTCCGTGTTAGCGCCGCGAAGCAACTGTGGCTATGAGCGGCGTACAGACGCGGACAGATGGAGAGAGGACAGCAGGAAGGAGTGGGAGACAAACGGGGGTTAGAATGCGTCCTGGGCCGACTTCGGGAGGAACTATATATGCCGCCAATCGTCTTGAATATTGCCGGAGAAAACTTCAGACAGCACAGCCGGTGGCGGGATTCGAACCCACAACCTCCCAATTTCGAACACGACTTTAGCAGAATATACTAGTTGCAAGTGTGTTTTTAAACAGCTTCATATAACAATCAAATTACATTTCGACGGCGGCAGTTCTAGTCAGGCTACTTTCAAAGTAGCTTATCCATCCTCATTTTGAGTCGCAAAACTAAATACATTTATCTGCGAGACATATCAGTTGAACTCCCCCGTGTGTCCCATATAGTCCGGTCACAATCACTTCGTGCTCCGCATGAACTTTTCTTATCTCCCCTTCCCTGTTTATCGGGATATGTCAGTGGTTGTCAATCAATCAGTCAGATGTCCAACCTCTCCTTTGCGTGCGTCGCCGCGCCGCCGATTTATCCGATGGTTCTCTTTCTCGTGCGCAGTATTAAACATCAGCACTTCAGCCCAGCTGTCTTTCCTGATGCCTGACGGATTCGTTCCATCTCCGACGGCGGACGTTTCTTCCCCCATCGAATATTTTCCTTACTTCAAAGGGCGCTACCTGGCTGTGGCCGCTTCACTCAACGGAGGCAACGTCATGGCCGCTTTCGTGCGGTTACTACAGCAGTGGACCCACGAACTAGGTGAGTACTCGAACTATCACGTATTTGGATTATTCGTTAAAGTGGGACACCGCAACAAAATCGCCAAAAAAAGGTCGTGGCATATCCGTTAACTTTGGGATGTCGGGATTACAGGGAAGGGGGGGGGGGATATATTTATTAGACGAAAAGAAAAAAAAAAACCGGGGAAAGGTCAGTTAAACGGGACGTCGGCTTGCTATTCCAGAAATAAGAAATAATAATAAATAAATAAAAAGAAAAGATTAGAATTAAAGAAAGAAAGAAAGAAATAAACAGGAAGGAATAAGAAA
Organism: Ornithodoros turicata; assembly: GCF_037126465.1. Taxonomy (NCBI): domain Eukaryota; kingdom Metazoa; phylum Arthropoda; class Arachnida; order Ixodida; family Argasidae; genus Ornithodoros; species Ornithodoros turicata. The sequence goes on along the minus strand of NC_088210.1, from coordinate 13,576,257 downwards.
TAAATAAATAAAGAAAATTAATAAATAAGAAAGAAAGAAAAAGAAGTAGGAAGAAACGAAAAAGTAACAGATGATGAAAGAAGGATGAGGTAGATTAAAGACAAAGATGACAAAAAGAAGGTGACTAACAAACGGTGAAAGAATGATGAGATGAATCACAGAAGATGACTTTAAAAGAAAGCATGAGGTTAATGCAGGGAAGGGAATGCAGGGAAGGGTATAACGGTAATGGTAACAGAAGCAGAAATGGGATATATTATCGAATTTGGAGATGGTAACGATAACGGAAACGAAAACGCACACCACTATCCTCCATTACCGGAAACAGAAAGGGAAACGAAAATGATCGTCCGGTATTCAATTCGGGTAATGGCTATTACTGGTGTGCGATTATATTTCAGTGACTTTTCATTTTATTTTTGTAGTTTGATGACTCCGTTCCCGGTAATGCTCTAAATACTACACGACAGCATGGAAACAAAGGGCAATATTGGATATCGACGGCAGTGATGGCCGCTAACTACTTCTACAGTAGTTTAACTATAGCTACTAACTACTTCGCGACGGAGTAGTTTAACTAGTAGTTCAACTACTTTTCAGGGGAGGTAGTTAAAACTACTTCTTTAACTACTGCAATGTATTTTAACTACATCTATAACTACTTAACGTTGTCCATCAACACCAATCCCATTCTATAGTGTTCTTGGACACCTAAATATGAATCACAAGCAGCGATAAAAGTGAAGATTTAGTACACATGCACGGCACAATTGCTCTGCACCTCCGTTCTCATCAAACAAGTAGCTTAAGGTAAAAGTCGGAAGCACAATCGTGCCGCAAAGCTTGCGGTAAAATCGGAAGTAGTTGGTGCCTGCAGTAACCTAACTACTGTAGTTAACTACTCGAAATAGTAGTTTAACTAGTAGTTGACACTATATTTCTGCAACTTTTTGATATATAACTACTTTTTAACTACAATGAGGTAGTTTAACTAGTAGTTTAACTACTGGCCATCACAGACGGTGCAACACTCGCTTACCTACCCGTGACAATACCTACCTATATGACATCAAGACATGAGACTTACACAACATAGACTCCACGCACTCCACTCCACCATACCCCTAGCGTGACATCATATGATTTTTTTTCCTTTTTGTTTTTTACTTTCTTCATTTCACCATGGCAATGGCAGTATTGTTTAGTACTGAGAGCGTCCGCCTGTGAATGCGACATTGGATGAAGGTTACGCCCATCTTGGGTTGCTGGACTCAGAGTGACTGAAGACCGAAGACTGACTGCGGACATGTTCCTACACTTCTTTAGAAATGCTGCAAGATGCGCGCATATCAACGACGTAAAATTACTTGTGTAGTGTGTACGCGTGACATAACGGAAACGAAATTAAAAGCTGGTATATCAGAAACGGATAACGGAAACGAAACTATAGCAGTAACGAAAATGGTAACGGTAACGAAAATACGTCCGTTATCCTTCCCTGGCCTGAGGAACATGTGTACGAAATATCTCGTTCCAAAACCGCGCAGATTTTATTCAAACGAATTTATTACGAAGCGAGCGCTTTGCCTAGGGCCACACTGCCCTGCACTGCACTGAACATTGCTGACGTCATCCGGCAAGGGAGAATGCGGGTTTCGAAGCAGACGACAGTGCTGGATGACGTCACGGCATCCTCCTCCAGACGAACTGCCGTAGAATGGAGCTCCGTTTTCTGCTTTTGGCATTTCGGTTTCGGTGTGCTATTGTCATCATTTACGAATTAATTGCTCGCGTAAAATTAACGCGAATGTTGTATTCGGTATCGAGGGGGTGGTTCGTGTTTGGTATGAGGCTCACCTAATTTTTTCTCGAGTCCTCGCCAAGCCTCCCTTTAAGTCCGTGTCTAAAAAAAAAACAAAAAAAAAACAGTAAGATTTTAAATGGAAATGCAACTGGTCAGATTGGCAATACTGGAAACCAGTTCGTACTGGTCACTGGATAAACTGGATTTTCACGGGATACACTAGAAACCAGTGTACACTGGTTACTGCCAGTACTGGAGTTTCACTGGATACTCTGGAAACCAGTGTGTACTGGTTACTGGCACCACTGGAGTTTCACTGGGACAAGTGGAAGTGACACTGGAGATACTGTAATCCAGTATACACTGATTACTGGTCATAGTCCCACCGGACTAGTGTCCTATAGAGATCGGAGATATGTTAGTTTTACTCATAACCTTCAAAA